>NC_090931.1:561948586-562263091 GCF_040938575.1 Ambystoma mexicanum
ACTCTGTTTACTGAGGCCAGCCTTGGCTGGGCCATGGGAGCCCCTTGTCTCTGTCATCCACACTGACGAATTTTATTGGCTGCTGGTCTTCAATATGTAAATTTACAAAGTACAGGCATTTTTGTCATCTTTTGCCAACGCTATGGATAGGAAATGTTTTCTATGGTGTTGCGGGAAAGGTTTTCCTATGCAGAAATGGAGGGGCTTTTTGTTGCCTTTGGGACGATAGACGCTTTCCCACCCTAAGTGAGATGGGTGGCAGCTTCTTCCACCTGCCTGGGCTGCCCTTTGTGCTATTAAGACTATACTTTCAGGGATCATTTCTATAGTTCTTAACTGAGGAAATGTGTTCGAAAGTGTCTGGTCTTCGCTAACCACGAGGAAGAGTTGAAGTGTTCTCTTCTGAGCGTGAAGCAAGTGGACAGTGTTGCATTTATGCAGCTGCTGTCTGCTATTGATGACCGTTCCTCTCTCCCTTTCAGGAGGGTTGGAGGAAGGGAACACAAACTGAGTGGTTAGCTGCTTATTATTCTGGTGAAAAATAGAGACAGCTCCCCTGTTCTTAGGGTTGCTTGGTGTCTGTGCTGTCGATTATGTGGGTTCTGATTTGTTAGCTGTGCAAATCTCCACATGGACCAAACACCTTGCGTCGCCCCGGTAAACACAATTGCCGTGGGCCCTTTTGTGCGCTGCCCTGGGGGACCCAAGCGACAAGTTCCGGCTGTTGCATGCTGGCCTACTTCCATTTCACAAAGGTTAAGCCATTCTGATTTGCCACTGTTTTTCATCTGGCGCAATCCTCGTGCTTCTGTGAAAACAACACTGTACTGCCTTTGAATCTGCCTATTCAGCTGGGTACTTTTCAGGTCCGACTCAAATGCTTGTCTGGCCAATGCGCGCAATACCCTTCCATCACATGCATTACGTTCTCATAAAAGTCACACCGCCATTGTTCACGTTGCCTCCCACTTATGCTTGCTCGAATTCCACTGCAAAGCTTCCCAGATATTGAATAACACTCATTGCCATCGTAATATGGCCACTCTGTTTACTGAGGCCAGCCTTGGCTGGGCCATGGGAGCCCCTTGTCTCTGTCATCCACACTGACGAATTTTATTGGCTGCTGGTCTTCAATATGTAAATTTACAAAGTACAGGCATTTTTGTCATCTTTTGCCAACGCTATGGATAGGAAATGTTTTCTATGGTGTTGCGGGAAAGGTTTTCCTATGCAGAAATGGAGGGGCTTTTTGTTGCCTTTGGGACGATAGACGCTTTCCCACCCTAAGTGAGATGGGTGGCAGCTTCTTCCACCTGCCTGGGCTGCCCTTTGTGCTATTAAGACTATACTTTCAGGGATCATTTCTATAGTTCTTAACTGAGGAAATGTGTTCGAAAGTGTCTGGTCTTCGCTAACCACGAGGAAGAGTTGAAGTGTTCTCTTCTGAGCGTGAAGCAAGTGGACAGTGTTGCATTTATGCAGCTGCTGTCTGCTATTGATGACCGTTCCTCTCTCCCTTTCAGGAGGGTTGGAGGAAGGGAACACAAACTGAGTGGTTAGCTGCTTATTATTCTGGTGAAAAATAGAGACAGCTCCCCTGTTCTTAGGGTTGCTTGGTGTCTGTGCTGTCGATTATGTGGGTTCTGATTTGTTAGCTGTGCAAATCTCCACATGGACCAAACACCTTGTGTCGCCCCGGTAAACACAATTGGCCGTGGGCCCTTTTGTGCGCTGCCCTGGGGGACCCAAGCGACAAGTTCCGGCTGTTGCATGCTGGCCTACTTCCATTTCACAAAGGTTAAGCCATTCTGATTTGCCACTGTTTTCCATCTGGCGCAATCCTCGTGCTTCTGTGAAAACAACACTGTACTGCCCCTTTGGGGGATTTGAATCTGCCTATTCAGCTGGGTACTTTTCAGGTCCGACTCAAATGCTTGTCTGGCCAATGCGCGCAATACCCTTCCATCACATGCATTACGTTCTCATAAAAGTCACACCGCCATTGTTAACGTTGCCTCCCACTTATGCTTGCTCGAATTCCACTGCAAAGCTTCCCAGATATTGAATAACACTCATTGCCATCGTAATATGGCCACTCTGTTTACTGAGGCCAGCCTTGGCTGGGCCATGGGAGCCCCTTGTCTCTGTCATCCACACTGACGAATTTTATTGGCTGCTGGTCTTCAATATGTAAATTTACAAAGTACAGGCATTTTTGTCATCTTTTGCCAACGCTATGGAAAGGAAAGGTTTTCTATGGGGTTGCGGGAAAGGTTTTCCTATGCAGAAATGGGGGGGCTTTTTGTTGCCTTTGGGACGATAGACGCTTTCCCACCCTAAGTGAGATGGGTGGCAGCTTCTTCCACCTGCCTGGGCTGCCCTTTGTGCTATTAAGACTATACTTTCAGGGGTCATTTCTATAGTTCTTAACTGAGGAAATGTGTTCGAAAGTGTCTGGTCTTGGCTAACCACGAGGAAGAGTTGAAGTGTTCTCTTCTGAGCGTGAAGCAAGTGGACAGTGTTGCATTTATGCAGCTGCTGTCTGCTATTGATGACCGTTCCTCTCTCCCTTTCAGGAGGGTTGGAGGAAGGGAACACAAACTGAGTGGTTAGCTGCTTATTATTCTGGTGAAAAATAGAGACAGCTCCCCTGTTCTTAGGGTTGCTTGGTGTCTGTGCTGTCGATTATGTGGGTTCTGATTTGTTAGCTGTGCAAATCTCCACATGGACCAAACACCTTGCGTCGCCCCGGTAAACACAATTGGCCGTGGGCCCTTTTGTGCGCTGCCCTGGGGGACCCAAGCGACAAGTTCCGGCTGTTGCATGCTGGCCTACTTCCATTTCACAAAGGTTAAGCCATTCTGATTTGCCACTGTTTTTCATCTGGCGCAATCCTCGTGCTTCTGTGAAAACAACACTGTACTGCCTTTGAAACTGCCTATTCAGCTGGGTACTTTTCAGGTCCGACTCAAATGCTTGTCTGGCCAATGCGCGCAATACCCTTCCATCACATGCATTACGTTCTCATAAAAGTCACACCGCCATTGTTCACGTTGCCTCCCACTTATGCTTGCTCGAATTCCACTGCAAAGCTTCCCAGATATTGAATAACACTCATTGCCATCGTAATATGGCCACTCTGTTTACTGAGGCCAGCCTTGGCTGGGCCATGGGAGCCCCTTGTCTCTGTCATCCACACTGACGAATTTTATTGGCTGCTGGTCTTCAATATGTAAATTTACAAAGTACAGGCATTTTTGTCATCTTTTGCCAACGCTATGGAAAGGAAAGGTTTTCTATGGGGTTGCGGGAAAGGTTTTCCTATGCAGAAATGGAGGGGCTTTTTGTTGCCTTTGGGACGATAGACGCTTTCCCACCCTAAGTGAGATGGGTGGCAGCTTCTTCCACCTGCCTGGGCTGCCCTTTGTGCTATTAAGACTATACTTTCAGGGATCATTTCTATAGTTAACTGAGGAAATGTGTTCGAAAGTGTCTGGTCTTCGCTAACCACGAGGAAGAGTTGAAGTGTTCTCTTCTGAGCGTGAAGCAAGTGGACAGTGTTGCATTTATGCAGCTGCTGTCTGCTATTGATGACCGTTCCTCTCTCCCTTTCAGGAGGGTTGGAGGAAGGGAACACAAACTGAGTGGTTAGCTGCTTATTATTCTGGTGAAAAATAGAGACAGCTCCCCTGTTCTTAGGGTTGCTTGGTGTCTGTGCTGTCGATTATGTGGGTTCTGATTTGTTAGCTGTGCAAATCTCCACATGGACCAAACACCTTGCGTCGCCCCGGTAAACACAATTGGCCGTGGGCCCTTTTGTGCGCTGCCCTGGGGGACCCAAGCGACAAGTTCCGGCTGTTGCATGCTGGCCTACTTCCATTTCACAAAGGTTAAGCCATTCTGATTTGCCACTGTTTTCCATCTGGCGCAATCCTCGTGCTTCTGTGAAAACAACACTGTACTGCCCCTTTGGGGGATTTGAATCTGCCTATTCAGCTGGGTACTTTTCAGGTCCGACTCAAATGCTTGTCTGGCCAATGCGCGCAATACCCTTCCATCACATGCATTACGTTCTCATAAAAGTCACACCGCCATTGTTCACGTTGCCTCCCACTTATGCTTGCTCGAATTCCACTGCAAAGCTTCCCAGATATTGAATAACACTCATTGCCATCGTAATATGGCCACTCTGTTTACTGAGGCCAGCCTTGGCTGGGCCATGGGAGCCCCTTGTCTCTGTCATCCACACTGACGAATTTTATTGGCTGCTGGTCTTCAATATGTAAATTTACAAAGTACAGGCATTTTTGTCATCTTTTGCCAACGCTATGGATAGGAAATGTTTTCTATGGTGTTGCGGGAAAGGTTTTCCTATGCAGAAATGGAGGGGCTTTTTGTTGCCTTTGGGACGATAGACGCTTTCCCACCCTAAGTGAGATGGGTGGCAGCTTCTTCCACCTGCCTGGGCTGCCCTTTGTGCTATTAAGACTATACTTTCAGGGATCATTTCTATAGTTCTTAACTGAGGAAATGTGTTCGAAAGTGTCTGGTCTTCGCTAACCACGAGGAAGAGTTGAAGTGTTCTCTTCTGAGCGTGAAGCAAGTGGACAGTGTTGCATTTATGCAGCTGCTGTCTGCTATTGATGACCGTTCCTCTCTCCCTTTCAGGAGGGTTGGAGGAAGGGAACACAAACTGAGTGGTTAGCTGCTTATTATTCTGGTGAAAAATAGAGACAGCTCCCCTGTTCTTAGGGTTGCTTGGTGTCTGTGCTGTCGATTATGTGGGTTCTGATTTGTTAGCTGTGCAAATCTCCACATGGACCAAACACCTTGCGTCGCCCCGGTAAACACAATTGCCGTGGGCCCTTTTGTGCGCTGCCCTGGGGGACCCAAGCGACAAGTTCCGGCTGTTGCATGCTGGCCTACTTCCATTTCACAAAGGTTAAGCCATTCTGATTTGCCACTGTTTTTCATCTGGCGCAATCCTCGTGCTTCTGTGAAAACAACACTGTACTGCCTTTGAATCTGCCTATTCAGCTGGGTACTTTTCAGGTCCGACTCAAATGCTTGTCTGGCCAATGCGCGCAATACCCTTCCATCACATGCATTACGTTCTCATAAAAGTCACACCGCCATTGTTCACGTTGCCTCCCACTTATGCTTGCTCGAATTCCACTGCAAAGCTTCCCAGATATTGAATAACACTCATTGCCATCGTAATATGGCCACTCTGTTTACTGAGGCCAGCCTTGGCTGGGCCATGGGAGCCCCTTGTCTCTGTCATCCACACTGACGAATTTTATTGGCTGCTGGTCTTCAATATGTAAATTTACAAAGTACAGGCATTTTTGTCATCTTTTGCCAACGCTATGGATAGGAAATGTTTTCTATGGTGTTGCGGGAAAGGTTTTCCTATGCAGAAATGGAGGGGCTTTTTGTTGCATTTGGGACGATAGACGCTTTCCCACCCTAAGTGAGATGGGTGGCAGCTTCTTCCACCTGCCTGGGCTGCCCTTTGTGCTATTAAGACTATACTTTCAGGGATCATTTCTATAGTTCTTAACTGAGGAAATGTGTTCGAAAGTGTCTGGTCTTCGCTAACCACGAGGAAGAGTTGAAGTGTTCTCTTCTGAGCGTGAAGCAAGTGGATAGTGTTGCATTTATGCAGCTGCTGTCTGCTATTGATGACCGTTCCTCTCTCCCTTTCAGGAGGGTTGGAGGAAGGGAACACAAACTGAGTGGTTAGCTGCTTATTATTCTGGTGAAAAATAGAGACAGCTCCCCTGTTCTTAGGGTTGCTTGGTGTCTGTGCTGTCGATTATGTGGGTTCTGATTTGTTAGCTGTGCAAATCTCCACATGGACCAAACACCTTGCGTCGCCCCGGTAAACACAATTGCCGTGGGCCCTTTTGTGCGCTGCCCTGGGGGACCCAAGCGACAAGTTCCGGCTGTTGCATGCTGGCCTACTTCCATTTCACAAAGGTTAAGCCATTCTGATTTGCCACTGTTTTTCATCTGGCGCAATCCTCGTGCTTCTGTGAAAACAACACTGTACTGCCTTTGAATCTGCCTATTCAGCTGGGTACTTTTCAGGTCCGACTCAAATGCTTGTCTGGCCAATGCGCGCAATACCCTTCCATCACATGCATTACGTTCTCATAAAAGTCACACCGCCATTGTTCACGTTGCCTCCCACTTATGCTTGCTCGAATTCCACTGCAAAGCTTCCCAGATATTGAATAACACTCATTGCCATCGTAATATGGCCACTCTGTTTACTGAGGCCAGCCTTGGCTGGGCCATGGGAGCCCCTTGTCTCTGTCATCCACACTGACGAATTTTATTGGCTGCTGGTCTTCAATATGTAAATTTACAAAGTACAGGCATTTTTGTCATCTTTTGCCAACGCTATGGATAGGAAATGTTTTCTATGGTGTTGCGGGAAAGGTTTTCCTATGCAGAAATGGAGGGGCTTTTTGTTGCCTTTGGGACGATAGACGCTTTCCCACCCTAAGTGAGATGGGTGGCAGCTTCTTCCACCTGCCTGGGCTGCCCTTTGTGCTATTAAGACTATACTTTCAGGGATCATTTCTATAGTTCTTAACTGAGGAAATGTGTTCGAAAGTGTCTGGTCTTCGCTAACCACGAGGAAGAGTTGAAGTGTTCTCTTCTGAGCGTGAAGCAAGTGGACAGTGTTGCATTTATGCAGCTGCTGTCTGCTATTGATGACCGTTCCTCTCTCCCTTTCAGGAGGGTTGGAGGAAGGGAACACAAACTGAGTGGTTAGCTGCTTATTATTCTGGTGAAAAATAGAGACAGCTCCCCTGTTCTTAGGGTTGCTTGGTGTCTGTGCTGTCGATTATGTGGGTTCTGATTTGTTAGCTGTGCAAATCTCCACATGGACCAAACACCTTGCGTCGCCCCGGTAAACACAATTGCCGTGGGCCCTTTTGTGCGCTGCCCTGGGGGACCCAAGCGACAAGTTCCGGCTGTTGCATGCTGGCCTACTTCCATTTCACAAAGGTTAAGCCATTCTGATTTGCCACTGTTTTTCATCTGGCGCAATCCTCGTGCTTCTGTGAAAACAACACTGTACTGCCTTTGAATCTGCCTATTCAGCTGGGTACTTTTCAGGTCCGACTCAAATGCTTGTCTGGCCAATGCGCGCAATACCCTTCCATCACATGCATTACGTTCTCATAAAAGTCACACCGCCATTGTTCACGTTGCCTCCCACTTATGCTTGCTCGAATTCCACTGCAAAGCTTCCCAGATATTGAATAACACTCATTGCCATCGTAATATGGCCACTCTGTTTACTGAGGCCAGCCTTGGCTGGGCCATGGGAGCCCCTTGTCTCTGTCATCCACACTGACGAATTTTATTGGCTGCTGGTCTTCAATATGTAAATTTACAAAGTACAGGCATTTTTGTCATCTTTTGCCAACGCTATGGATAGGAAATGTTTTCTATGGTGTTGCGGGAAAGGTTTTCCTATGCAGAAATGGAGGGGCTTTTTGTTGCCTTTGGGACGATAGACGCTTTCCCACCCTAAGTGAGATGGGTGGCAGCTTCTTCCACCTGCCTGGGCTGCCCTTTGTGCTATTAAGACTATACTTTCAGGGATCATTTCTATAGTTCTTAACTGAGGAAATGTGTTCGAAAGTGTCTGGTCTTCGCTAACCCACGAGGAAGAGTTGAAGTGTTCTCTTCTGAGCGTGAAGCAAGTGGACAGTGTTGCATTTATGCAGCTGCTGTCTGCTATTGATGACCGTTCCTCTCTCCCTTTCAGGAGGGTTGGAGGAAGGGGAACACAAACTGAGTGGTTAGCTGCTTATTATTCTGGTGAAAAATAGAGACAGCTCCCCTGTTCTTAGGGTTGCTTGGTGTCTGTGCTGTCGATTATGTGGGTTCTGATTTGTTAGCTGTGCAAATCTCCACATGGACCAAACACCTTGCGTCGCCCCGGTAAACACAATTGGCCGTGGGCCCTTTTGTGCGCTGCCCTGGGGGACCCAAGCGACAAGTTCCGGCTGTTGCATGCTGGCCTACTTCCATTTCACAAAGGTTAAGCCATTCTGATTTGCCACTGTTTTTCATCTGGCGCAATCCTCGTGCTTCTGTGAAAACAACACTGTACTGCCTTTGAATCTGCCTATTCAGCTGGGTACTTTTCAGGTCCGACTCAAATGCTTGTCTGGCCAATGCGCGCAATACCCTTCCATCACATGCATTACGTTCTCATAAAAGTCACACCGCCATTGTTCACGTTGCCTCCCACTTATGCTTGCTCGAATTCCACTGCAAAGCTTCCCAGATATTGAATAACACTCATTGCCATCGTAATATGGCCACTCTGTTTACTGAGGCCAGCCTTGGCTGGGCCATGGGAGCCCCTTGTCTCTGTCATCCACACTGACGAATTTTATTGGCTGCTGGTCTTCAATATGTAAATTTACAAAGTACAGGCATTTTTGTCATCTTTTGCCAACGCTATGGATAGGAAATGTTTTCTATGGTGTTGCGGGAAAGGTTTTCCTATGCAGAAATGGAGGGGCTTTTTGTTGCCTTTGGGACGATAGACGCTTTCCCACCCTAAGTGAGATGGGTGGCAGCTTCTTCCACCTGCCTGGGCTGCCCTTTGTGCTATTAAGACTATACTTTCAGGGATCATTTCTATAGTTCTTAACTGAGGAAATGTGTTCGAAAGTGTCTGGTCTTCGCTAACCACGAGGAAGAGTTGAAGTGTTCTCTTCTGAGCGTGAAGCAAGTGGACAGTGTTGCATTTATGCAGCTGCTGTCTGCTATTGATGACCGTTCCTCTCTCCCTTTCAGGAGGGTTGGAGGAAGGGAACACAAACTGAGTGGTTAGCTGCTTATTATTCTGGTGAAAAATAGAGACAGCTCCCCTGTTCTTAGGGTTGCTTGGTGTCTGTGCTGTCGATTATGTGGGTTCTGATTTGTTAGCTGTGCAAATCTCCACATGGACCAAACACCTTGCGTCGCCCCGGTAAACACAATTGGCCGTGGGCCCTTTTGTGCGCTGCCCTGGGGGACCCAAGCGACAAGTTCCGGCTGTTGCATGCTGGCCTACTTCCATTTCACAAAGGTTAAGCCATTCTGATTTGCCACTGTTTTTCATCTGGCGCAATCCTCGTGCTTCTGTGAAAACAACACTGTACTGCCTTTGAATCTGCCTATTCAGCTGGGTACTTTTCAGGTCCGACTCAAATGCTTGTCTGGCCAATGCGCGCAATACCCTTCCATCACATGCATTACGTTCTCATAAAAGTCACACCGCCATTGTTCACGTTGCCTCCCACTTATGCTTGCTCGAATTCCACTGCAAAGCTTCCCAGATATTGAATAACACTCATTGCCATCGTAATATGGCCACTCTGTTTACTGAGGCCAGCCTTGGCTGGGCCATGGGAGCCCCTTGTCTCTGTCATCCACACTGACGAATTTTATTGGCTGCTGGTCTTCAATATGTAAATTTACAAAGTACAGGCATTTTTGTCATCTTTTGCCAACGCTATGGAAAGGAAAGGTTTTCTATGGGGTTGCGGGAAAGGTTTTCCTATGCAGAAATGGGGGGGCTTTTTGTTGCCTTTGGGACGATAGACGCTTTCCCACCCTAAGTGAGATGGGTGGCAGCTTCTTCCACCTGCCTGGGCTGCCCTTTGTGCTATTAAGACTATACTTTCAGGGGTCATTTCTATAGTTCTTAACTGAGGAAATGTGTTCGAAAGTGTCTGGTCTTCGCTAACCACGAGGAAGAGTTGAAGTGTTCTCTTCTGAGCGTGAAGCAAGTGGACAGTGTTGCATTTATGCAGCTGCTGTCTGCTATTGATGACCGTTCCTCTCTCCCTTTCAGGAGGGTTGGAGGAAGGGAACACAAACTGAGTGGTTAGCTGCTTATTATTCTGGTGAAAAATAGAGACAGCTCCCCTGTTCTTAGGGTTGCTTGGTGTCTGTGCTGTCGATTATGTGGGTTCTGATTTGTTAGCTGTGCAAATCTCCACATGGACCAAACACCTTGCGTCGCCCCGGTAAACACAATTGGCCGTGGGCCCTTTTGTGCGCTGCCCTGGGGGACCCAAGCGACAAGTTCCGGCTGTTGCATGCTGGCCTACTTCCATTTCACAAAGGTTAAGCCATTCTGATTTGCCACTGTTTTTCATCTGGCGCAATCCTCGTGCTTCTGTGAAAACAACACTGTACTGCCTTTGAATCTGCCTATTCAGCTGGGTACTTTTCAGGTCCGACTCAAATGCTTGTCTGGCCAATGCGCGCAATACCCTTCCATCACATGCATTACGTTCTCATAAAAGTCACACCGCCATTGTTCACGTTGCCTCCCACTTATGCTTGCTCGAATTCCACTGCAAAGCTTCCCAGATATTGAATAACACTCATTGCCATCGTAATATGGCCACTCTGTTTACTGAGGCCAGCCTTGGCTGGGCCATGGGAGCCCCTTGTCTCTGTCATCCACACTGACGAATTTTATTGGCTGCTGGTCTTCAATATGTAAATTTACAAAGTACAGGCATTTTTGTCATCTTTTGCCAACGCTATGGAAAGGAAAGGTTTTCTATGGGGTTGCGGGAAAGGTTTTCCTATGCAGAAATGGAGGGGCTTTTTGTTGCCTTTGGGACGATAGACGCTTTCCCACCCTAAGTGAGATGGGTGGCAGCTTCTTCCACCTGCCTGGGCTGCCCTTTGTGCTATTAAGACTATACTTTCAGGGATCATTTCTATAGTTCTTAACTGAGGAAATGTGTTCGAAAGTGTCTGGTCTTCGCTAACCACGAGGAAGAGTTGAAGTGTTCTCTTCTGAGCGTGAAGCAAGTGGACAGTGTTGCATTTATGCAGCTGCTGTCTGCTATTGATGACCGTTCCTCTCTCCCTTTCAGGAGGGTTGGAGGAAGGGAACACAAACTGAGTGGTTAGCTGCTTATTATTCTGGTGAAAAATAGAGACAGCTCCCCTGTTCTTAGGGTTGCTTGGTGTCTGTGCTGTCGATTATGTGGGTTCTGATTTGTTAGCTGTGCAAATCTCCACATGGACCAAACACCTTGCGTCGCCCCGGTAAACACAATTGGCCGTGGGCCCTTTTGTGCGCTGCCCTGGGGGACCCAAGCGACAAGTTCCGGCTGTTGCATGCTGGCCTACTTCCATTTCACAAAGGTTAAGCCATTCTGATTTGCCACTGTTTTCCATCTGGCGCAATCCTCGTGCTTCTGTGAAAACAACACTGTACTGCCCCTTTGGGGGATTTGAATCTGCCTATTCAGCTGGGTACTTTTCAGGTCCGACTCAAATGCTTGTCTGGCCAATGCGCGCAATACCCTTCCATCACATGCATTACGTTCTCATAAAAGTCACACCGCCATTGTTCACGTTGCCTCCCACTTATGCTTGCTCGAATTCCACTGCAAAGCTTCCCAGATATTGAATAACACTCATTGCCATCGTAATATGGCCACTCTGTTTACTGAGGCCAGCCTTGGCTGGGCCATGGGAGCCCCTTGTCTCTGTCATCCACACTGACGAATTTTATTGGCTGCTGGTCTTCAATATGTAAATTTACAAAGTACAGGCATTTTTGTCATCTTTTGCCAACGCTATGGATAGGAAATGTTTTCTATGGTGTTGCGGGAAAGGTTTTCCTATGCAGAAATGGAGGGGCTTTTTGTTGCCTTTGGGACGATAGACGCTTTCCCACCCTAAGTGAGATGGGTGGCAGCTTCTTCCACCTGCCTGGGCTGCCCTTTGTGCTATTAAGACTATACTTTCAGGGATCATTTCTATAGTTCTTAACTGAGGAAATGTGTTCGAAAGTGTCTGGTCTTCGCTAACCACGAGGAAGAGTTGAAGTGTTCTCTTCTGAGCGTGAAGCAAGTGGACAGTGTTGCATTTATGCAGCTGCTGTCTGCTATTGATGACCGTTCCTCTCTCCCTTTCAGGAGGGTTGGAGGAAGGGAACACAAACTGAGTGGTTAGCTGCTTATTATTCTGGTGAAAAATAGAGACAGCTCCCCTGTTCTTAGGGTTGCTTGGTGTCTGTGCTGTCGATTATGTGGGTTCTGATTTGTTAGCTGTGCAAATCTCCACATGGACCAAACACCTTGCGTCGCCCCGGTAAACACAATTGCCGTGGGCCCTTTTGTGCGCTGCCCTGGGGGACCCAAGCGACAAGTTCCGGCTGTTGCATGCTGGCCTACTTCCATTTCACAAAGGTTAAGCCATTCTGATTTGCCACTGTTTTTCATCTGGCGCAATCCTCGTGCTTCTGTGAAAACAACACTGTACTGCCTTTGAATCTGCCTATTCAGCTGGGTACTTTTCAGGTCCGACTCAAATGCTTGTCTGGCCAATGCGCGCAATACCCTTCCATCACATGCATTACGTTCTCATAAAAGTCACACCGCCATTGTTCACGTTGCCTCCCACTTATGCTTGCTCGAATTCCACTGCAAAGCTTCCCAGATATTGAATAACACTCATTGCCATCGTAATATGGCCACTCTGTTTACTGAGGCCAGCCTTGGCTGGGCCATGGGAGCCCCTTGTCTCTGTCATCCACACTGACGAATTTTATTGGCTGCTGGTCTTCAATATGTAAATTTACAAAGTACAGGCATTTTTGTCATCTTTTGCCAACGCTATGGATAGGAAATGTTTTCTATGGTGTTGCGGGAAAGGTTTTCCTATGCAGAAATGGAGGGGCTTTTTGTTGCATTTGGGACGATAGATGCTTTCCCACCCTAAGTGAGATGGGTGGCAGCTTCTTCCACCTGCCTGGGCTGCCCTTTGTGCTATTAAGACTATACTTTCAGGGATCGTTTCTATAGTTCTTAACTGAGGAAATGTGTTCGAAAGTGTCTGGTCTTCGCTAACCACGAGGAAGAGTTGAAGTGTTCTCTTCTGAGCGTGAAGCAAGTGGACAGTGTTGCATTTATGCAGCTGCTGTCTGCTATTGATGACCGTTCCTCTCTCCCTTTCAGGAGGGTTGGAGGAAGGGAACACAAACTGAGTGGTTAGCTGCTTATTATTCTGGTGAAAAATAGAGACAGCTCCCCTGTTCTTAGGGTTGCTTGGTGTCTGTGCTGTCGATTATGTGGGTTCTGATTTGTTAGCTGTGCAAATCTCCACATGGACCAAACACCTTGCGTCGCCCCGGTAAACACAATTGCCGTGGGCCCTTTTGTGCGCTGCCCTGGGGGACCCAAGCGACAAGTTCCGGCTGTTGCATGCTGGCCTACTTCCATTTCACAAAGGTTAAGCCATTCTGATTTGCCACTGTTTTTCATCTGGCGCAATCCTCGTGCTTCTGTGAAAACAACACTGTACTGCCTTTGAATCTGCCTATTCAGCTGGGTACTTTTCAGGTCCGACTCAAATGCTTGTCTGGCCAATGCGCGCAATACCCTTCCATCACATGCATTACGTTCTCATAAAAGTCACACCGCCATTGTTCACGTTGCCTCCCACTTATGCTTGCTCGAATTCCACTGCAAAGCTTCCCAGATATTGAATAACACTCATTGCCATCGTAATATGGCCACTCTGTTTACTGAGGCCAGCCTTGGCTGGGCCATGGGAGCCCCTTGTCTCTGTCATCCACACTGACGAATTTTATTGGCTGCTGGTCTTCAATATGTAAATTTACAAAGTACAGGCATTTTTGTCATCTTTTGCCAACGCTATGGATAGGAAATGTTTTCTATGGTGTTGCGGGAAAGGTTTTCCTATGCAGAAATGGAGGGGCTTTTTGTTGCCTTTGGGACGATAGACGCTTTCCCACCCTAAGTGAGATGGGTGGCAGCTTCTTCCACCTGCCTGGGCTGCCCTTTGTGCTATTAAGACTATACTTTCAGGGATCATTTCTATAGTTCTTAACTGAGGAAATGTGTTCGAAAGTGTCTGGTCTTCGCTAACCACGAGGAAGAGTTGAAGTGTTCTCTTCTGAGCGTGAAGCAAGTGGACAGTGTTGCATTTATGCAGCTGCTGTCTGCTATTGATGACCGTTCCTCTCTCCCTTTCAGGAGGGTTGGAGGAAGGGAACACAAACTGAGTGGTTAGCTGCTTATTATTCTGGTGAAAAATAGAGACAGCTCCCCTGTTCTTAGGGTTGCTTGGTGTCTGTGCTGTCGATTATGTGGGTTCTGATTTGTTAGCTGTGCAAATCTCCACATGGACCAAACACCTTGCGTCGCCCCGGTAAACACAATTGCCGTGGGCCCTTTTGTGCGCTGCCCTGGGGGACCCAAGCGACAAGTTCCGGCTGTTGCATGCTGGCCTACTTCCATTTCACAAAGGTTAAGCCATTCTGATTTGCCACTGTTTTTCATCTGGCGCAATCCTCGTGCTTCTGTGAAAACAACACTGTACTGCCTTTGAATCTGCCTATTCAGCTGGGTACTTTTCAGGTCCGACTCAAATGCTTGTCTGGCCAATGCGCGCAATACCCTTCCATCACATGCATTACGTTCTCATAAAAGTCACACCGCCATTGTTCACGTTGCCTCCCACTTATGCTTGCTCGAATTCCACTGCAAAGCTTCCCAGATATTGAATAACACTCATTGCCATCGTAATATGGCCACTCTGTTTACTGAGGCCAGCCTTGGCTGGGCCATGGGAGCCCCTTGTCTCTGTCATCCACACTGACGAATTTTATTGGCTGCTGGTCTTCAATATGTAAATTTACAAAGTACAGGCATTTTTGTCATCTTTTGCCAACGCTATGGATAGGAAATGTTTTCTATGGTGTTGCGGGAAAGGTTTTCCTATGCAGAAATGGAGGGGCTTTTTGTTGCCTTTGGGACGATAGACGCTTTCCCACCCTAAGTGAGATGGGTGGCAGCTTCTTCCACCTGCCTGGGCTGCCCTTTGTGCTATTAAGACTATACTTTCAGGGATCATTTCTATAGTTCTTAACTGAGGAAATGTGTTCGAAAGTGTCTGGTCTTCGCTAACCACGAGGAAGAGTTGAAGTGTTCTCTTCTGAGCGTGAAGCAAGTGGACAGTGTTGCATTTATGCAGCTGCTGTCTGCTATTGATGACCGTTCCTCTCTCCCTTTCAGGAGGGTTGGAGGAAGGGGAACACAAACTGAGTGGTTAGCTGCTTATTATTCTGGTGAAAAATAGAGACAGCTCCCCTGTTCTTAGGGTTGCTTGGTGTCTGTGCTGTCGATTATGTGGGTTCTGATTTGTTAGCTGTGCAAATCTCCACATGGACCAAACACCTTGCGTCGCCCCGGTAAACACAATTGGCCGTGGGCCCTTTTGTGCGCTGCCCTGGGGGACCCAAGCGACAAGTTCCGGCTGTTGCATGCTGGCCTACTTCCATTTCACAAAGGTTAAGCCATTCTGATTTGCCACTGTTTTTCATCTGGCGCAATCCTCGTGCTTCTGTGAAAACAACACTGTACTGCCTTTGAATCTGCCTATTCAGCTGGGTACTTTTCAGGTCCGACTCAAATGCTTGTCTGGCCAATGCGCGCAATACCCTTCCATCACATGCATTACGTTCTCATAAAAGTCACACCGCCATTGTTCACGTTGCCTCCCACTTATGCTTGCTCGAATTCCACTGCAAAGCTTCCCAGATATTGAATAACACTCATTGCCATCGTAATATGGCCACTCTGTTTACTGAGGCCAGCCTTGGCTGGGCCATGGGAGCCCCTTGTCTCTGTCATCCACACTGACGAATTTTATTGGCTGCTGGTCTTCAATATGTAAATTTACAAAGTACAGGCATTTTTGTCATCTTTTGCCAACGCTATGGAAAGGAAAGGTTTTCTATGGGGTTGCGGGAAAGGTTTTCCTATGCAGAAATGGAGGGGCTTTTTGTTGCCTTTGGGACGATAGACGCTTTCCCACCCTAAGTGACTTGGGTGGCAGCTTCTTCCACCTGCCTGGGCTGCCCTTTGTGCTATTAAGACTATACTTTCAGGGATCATTTCTATAGTTCTTAACTGAGGAAATGTGTTCGAAAGTGTCTGGTCTTCGCTAACCACGAGGAAGAGTTGAAGTGTTCTCTTCTGAGCGTGAAGCAAGTGGACAGTGTTGCATTTATGCAGCTGCTGTCTGCTATTGATGACCGTTCCTCTCTCCCTTTCAGGAGGGTTGGAGGAAGGGAACACAAACTGAGTGGTTAGCTGCTTATTATTCTGGTGAAAAATAGAGACAGCTCCCCTGTTCTTAGGGTTGCTTGGTGTCTGTGCTGTCGATTATGTGGGTTCTGATTTGTTAGCTGTGCAAATCTCCACATGGACCAAACACCTTGCGTCGCCCCGGTAAACACAATTGGCCGTGGGCCCTTTTGTGCGCTGCCCTGGGGGACCCAAGCGACAAGTTCCGGCCGTTGCATGCTGGCCTACTTCCATTTCACAAAGGTTAAGCCATTCTGATTTGCCACTGTTTTCCATCTGGCGCAATCCTCGTGCTTCTGTGAAAACAACACTGTACTGCCCCTTTGGGGGATTTGAATCTGCCTATTCAGCTGGGTACTTTTCAGGTCCGACTCAAATGCTTGTCTGGCCAATGCGCGCAATACCCTTCCATCACATGCATTACGTTCTCATAAAAGTCACACCGCCATTGTTCACGTTGCCTCCCACTTATGCTTGCTCGAATTCCACTGCAAAGCTTCCCAGATATTGAATAACACTCATTGCCATCGTAATATGGCCACTCTGTTTACTGAGGCCAGCCTTGGCTGGGCCATGGGAGCCCCTTGTCTCTGTCATCCACACTGACGAATTTTATTGGCTGCTGGTCTTCAATATGTAAATTTACAAAGTACAGGCATTTTTGTCATCTTTTGCCAACGCTATGGATAGGAAATGTTTTCTATGGTGTTGCGGGAAAGGTTTTCCTATGCAGAAATGGAGGGGCTTTTTGTTGCCTTTGGGACGATAGACGCTTTCCCACCCTAAGTGAGATGGGTGGCAGCTTCTTCCACCTGCCTGGGCTGCCCTTTGTGCTATTAAGACTATACTTTCAGGGATCATTTCTATAGTTCTTAACTGAGGAAATGTGTTCGAAAGTGTCTGGTCTTCGCTAACCACGAGGAAGAGTTGAAGTGTTCTCTTCTGAGCGTGAAGCAAGTGGACAGTGTTGCATTTATGCAGCTGCTGTCTGCTATTGATGACCGTTCCTCTCTCCCTTTCAGGAGGGTTGGAGGAAGGGAACACAAACTGAGTGGTTAGCTGCTTATTATTCTGGTGAAAAATAGAGACAGCTCCCCTGTTCTTAGGGTTGCTTGGTGTCTGTGCTGTCGATTATGTGGGTTCTGATTTGTTAGCTGTGCAAATCTCCACATGGACCAAACACCTTGCGTCGCCCCGGTAAACACAATTGCCGTGGGCCCTTTTGTGCGCTGCCCTGGGGGACCCAAGCGACAAGTTCCGGCTGTTGCATGCTGGCCTACTTCCATTTCACAAAGGTTAAGCCATTCTGATTTGCCACTGTTTTTCATCTGGCGCAATCCTCGTGCTTCTGTGAAAACAACACTGTACTGCCTTTGAATCTGCCTATTCAGCTGGGTACTTTTCAGGTCCGACTCAAATGCTTGTCTGGCCAATGCGCGCAATACCCTTCCATCACATGCATTACGTTCTCATAAAAGTCACACCGCCATTGTTCACGTTGCCTCCCACTTATGCTTGCTCGAATTCCACTGCAAAGCTTCCCAGATATTGAATAACACTCATTGCCATCGTAATATGGCCACTCTGTTTACTGAGGCCAGCCTTGGCTGGGCCATGGGAGCCCCTTGTCTCTGTCATCCACACTGACGAATTTTATTGGCTGCTGGTCTTCAATATGTAAATTTACAAAGTACAGGCATTTTTGTCATCTTTTGCCAACGCTATGGATAGGAAATGTTTTCTATGGTGTTGCGGGAAAGGTTTTCCTATGCAGAAATGGAGGGGCTTTTTGTTGCATTTGGGACGATAGACGCTTTCCCACCCTAAGTGAGATGGGTGGCAGCTTCTTCCACCTGCCTGGGCTGCCCTTTGTGCTATTAAGACTATACTTTCAGGGATCATTTCTATAGTTCTTAACTGAGGAAATGTGTTCGAAAGTGTCTGGTCTTCGCTAACCACGAGGAAGAGTTGAAGTGTTCTCTTCTGAGCGTGAAGCAAGTGGACAGTGTTGCATTTATGCAGCTGCTGTCTGCTATTGATGACCGTTCCTCTCTCCCTTTCAGGAGGGTTGGAGGAAGGGAACACAAACTGAGTGGTTAGCTGCTTATTATTCTGGTGAAAAATAGAGACAGCTCCCCTGTTCTTAGGGTTGCTTGGTGTCTGTGCTGTCGATTATGTGGGTTCTGATTTGTTAGCTGTGCAAATCTCCACATGGACCAAACACCTTGCGTCGCCCCGGTAAACACAATTGCCGTGGGCCCTTTTGTGCGCTGCCCTGGGGGACCCAAGCGACAAGTTCCGGCTGTTGCATGCTGGCCTACTTCCATTTCACAAAGGTTAAGCCATTCTGATTTGCCACTGTTTTTCATCTGGCGCAATCCTCGTGCTTCTGTGAAAACAACACTGTACTGCCTTTGAATCTGCCTATTCAGCTGGGTACTTTTCAGGTCCGACTCAAATGCTTGTCTGGCCAATGCGCGCAATACCCTTCCATCACATGCATTACGTTCTCATAAAAGTCACACCGCCATTGTTCACGTTGCCTCCCACTTATGCTTGCTCGAATTCCACTGCAAAGCTTCCCAGATATTGAATAACACTCATTGCCATCGTAATATGGCCACTCTGTTTACTGAGGCCAGCCTTGGCTGGGCCATGGGAGCCCCTTGTCTCTGTCATCCACACTGACGAATTTTATTGGCTGCTGGTCTTCAATATGTAAATTTACAAAGTACAGGCATTTTTGTCATCTTTTGCCAACGCTATGGATAGGAAATGTTTTCTATGGTGTTGCGGGAAAGGTTTTCCTATGCAGAAATGGAGGGGCTTTTTGTTGCCTTTGGGACGATAGACGCTTTCCCACCCTAAGTGAGATGGGTGGCAGCTTCTTCCACCTGCCTGGGCTGCCCTTTGTGCTATTAAGACTATACTTTCAGGGATCATTTCTATAGTTCTTAACTGAGGAAATGTGTTCGAAAGTGTCTGGTCTTCGCTAACCACGAGGAAGAGTTGAAGTGTTCTCTTCTGAGCGTGAAGCAAGTGGACAGTGTTGCATTTATGCAGCTGCTGTCTGCTATTGATGACCGTTCCTCTCTCCCTTTCAGGAGGGTTGGAGGAAGGGAACACAAACTGAGTGGTTAGCTGCTTATTATTCTGGTGAAAAATAGAGACAGCTCCCCTGTTCTTAGGGTTGCTTGGTGTCTGTGCTGTCGATTATGTGGGTTCTGATTTGTTAGCTGTGCAAATCTCCACATGGACCAAACACCTTGCGTCGCCCCGGTAAACACAATTGCCGTGGGCCCTTTTGTGCGCTGCCCTGGGGGACCCAAGCGACAAGTTCCGGCTGTTGCATGCTGGCCTACTTCCATTTCACAAAGGTTAAGCCATTCTGATTTGCCACTGTTTTTCATCTGGCGCAATCCTCGTGCTTCTGTGAAAACAACACTGTACTGCCTTTGAATCTGCCTATTCAGCTGGGTACTTTTCAGGTCCGACTCAAATGCTTGTCTGGCCAATGCGCGCAATACCCTTCCATCACATGCATTACGTTCTCATAAAAGTCACACCGCCATTGTTCACGTTGCCTCCCACTTATGCTTGCTCGAATTCCACTGCAAAGCTTCCCAGATATTGAATAACACTCATTGCCATCGTAATATGGCCACTCTGTTTACTGAGGCCAGCCTTGGCTGGGCCATGGGAGCCCCTTGTCTCTGTCATCCACACTGACGAATTTTATTGGCTGCTGGTCTTCAATATGTAAATTTACAAAGTACAGGCATTTTTGTCATCTTTTGCCAACGCTATGGATAGGAAATGTTTTCTATGGTGTTGCGGGAAAGGTTTTCCTATGCAGAAATGGAGGGGCTTTTTGTTGCCTTTGGGACGATAGACGCTTTCCCACCCTAAGTGAGATGGGTGGCAGCTTCTTCCACCTGCCTGGGCTGCCCTTTGTGCTATTAAGACTATACTTTCAGGGATCATTTCTATAGTTCTTAACTGAGGAAATGTGTTCGAAAGTGTCTGGTCTTCGCTAACCACGAGGAAGAGTTGAAGTGTTCTCTTCTGAGCGTGAAGCAAGTGGACAGTGTTGCATTTATGCAGCTGCTGTCTGCTATTGATGACCGTTCCTCTCTCCCTTTCAGGAGGGTTGGAGGAAGGGGAACACAAACTGAGTGGTTAGCTGCTTATTATTCTGGTGAAAAATAGAGACAGCTCCCCTGTTCTTAGGGTTGCTTGGTGTCTGTGCTGTCGATTATGTGGGTTCTGATTTGTTAGCTGTGCAAATCTCCACATGGACCAAACACCTTGCGTCGCCCCGGTAAACACAATTGGCCGTGGGCCCTTTTGTGCGCTGCCCTGGGGGACCCAAGCGACAAGTTCCGGCTGTTGCATGCTGGCCTACTTCCATTTCACAAAGGTTAAGCCATTCTGATTTGCCACTGTTTTTCATCTGGCGCAATCCTCGTGCTTCTGTGAAAACAACACTGTACTGCCTTTGAATCTGCCTATTCAGCTGGGTACTTTTCAGGTCCGACTCAAATGCTTGTCTGGCCAATGCGCGCAATACCCTTCCATCACATGCATTACGTTCTCATAAAAGTCACACCGCCATTGTTCACGTTGCCTCCCACTTATGCTTGCTCGAATTCCACTGCAAAGCTTCCCAGATATTGAATAACACTCATTGCCATCGTAATATGGCCACTCTGTTTACTGAGGCCAGCCTTGGCTGGGCCATGGGAGCCCCTTGTCTCTGTCATCCACACTGACGAATTTTATTGGCTGCTGGTCTTCAATATGTAAATTTACAAAGTACAGGCATTTTTGTCATCTTTTGCCAACGCTATGGATAGGAAATGTTTTCTATGGTGTTGCGGGAAAGGTTTTCCTATGCAGAAATGGAGGGGCTTTTTGTTGCCTTTGGGACGATAGACGCTTTCCCACCCTAAGTGAGATGGGTGGCAGCTTCTTCCACCTGCCTGGGCTGCCCTTTGTGCTATTAAGACTATACTTTCAGGGATCATTTCTATAGTTCTTAACTGAGGAAATGTGTTCGAAAGTGTCTGGTCTTCGCTAACCACGAGGAAGAGTTGAAGTGTTCTCTTCTGAGCGTGAAGCAAGTGGACAGTGTTGCATTTATGCAGCTGCTGTCTGCTATTGATGACCGTTCCTCTCTCCCTTTCAGGAGGGTTGGAGGAAGGGAACACAAACTGAGTGGTTAGCTGCTTATTATTCTGGTGAAAAATAGAGACAGCTCCCCTGTTCTTAGGGTTGCTTGGTGTCTGTGCTGTCGATTATGTGGGTTCTGATTTGTTAGCTGTGCAAATCTCCACATGGACCAAACACCTTGCGTCGCCCCGGTAAACACAATTGGCCGTGGGCCCTTTTGTGCGCTGCCCTGGGGGACCCAAGCGACAAGTTCCGGCTGTTGCATGCTGGCCTACTTCCATTTCACAAAGGTTAAGCCATTCTGATTTGCCACTGTTTTTCATCTGGCGCAATCCTCGTGCTTCTGTGAAAACAACACTGTACTGCCTTTGAATCTGCCTATTCAGCTGGGTACTTTTCAGGTCCGACTCAAATGCTTGTCTGGCCAATGCGCGCAATACCCTTCCATCACATGCATTACGTTCTCATAAAAGTCACACCGCCATTGTTCACGTTGCCTCCCACTTATGCTTGCTCGAATTCCACTGCAAAGCTTCCCAGATATTGAATAACACTCATTGCCATCGTAATATGGCCACTCTGTTTACTGAGGCCAGCCTTGGCTGGGCCATGGGAGCCCCTTGTCTCTGTCATCCACACTGACGAATTTTATTGGCTGCTGGTCTTCAATATGTAAATTTACAAAGTACAGGCATTTTTGTCATCTTTTGCCAACGCTATGGATAGGAAATGTTTTCTATGGTGTTGCGGGAAAGGTTTTCCTATGCAGAAATGGAGGGGCTTTTTGTTGCCTTTGGGACGATAGACGCTTTCCCACCCTAAGTGAGATGGGTGGCAGCTTCTTCCACCTGCCTGGGCTGCCCTTTGTGCTATTAAGACTATACTTTCAGGGATCATTTCTATAGTTCTTAACTGAGGAAATGTGTTCGAAAGTGTCTGGTCTTCGCTAACCACGAGGAAGAGTTGAAGTGTTCTCTTCTGAGCGTGAAGCAAGTGGACAGTGTTGCATTTATGCAGCTGCTGTCTGCTATTGATGACCGTTCCTCTCTCCCTTTCAGGAGGGTTGGAGGAAGGGAACACAAACTGAGTGGTTAGCTGCTTATTATTCTGGTGAAAAATAGAGACAGCTCCCCTGTTCTTAGGTTTGCTTGGTGTCTGTGCTGTCGATTATGTGGGTTCTGATTTGTTAGCTGTGCAAATCTCCACATGGACCAAACACCTTGCGTCGCCCCGGTAAACACAATTGGCCGTGGGCCCTTTTGTGCGCTGCCCTGGGGGACCCAAGCGACAAGTTCCGGCTGTTGCATGCTGGCCTACTTCCATTTCACAAAGGTTAAGCCATTCTGATTTGCCACTGTTTTCCATCTGGCGCAATCCTCGTGCTTCTGTGAAAACAACACTGTACTGCCCCTTTGGGGGATTTGAATCTGCCTATTCAGCTGGGTACTTTTCAGGTCCGACTCAAATGCTTGTCTGGCCAATGCGCGCAATACCCTTCCATCACATGCATTACGTTCTCATAAAAGTCACACCGCCATTGTTCACGTTGCCTCCCACTTATGCTTGCTCGAATTCCACTGCAAAGCTTCCCAGATATTGAATAACACTCATTGCCATCGTAATATGGCCACTCTGTTTACTGAGGCCAGCCTTGGCTGGGCCATGGGAGCCCCTTGTCTCTGTCATCCACACTGACGAATTTTATTGGCTGCTGGTCTTCAATATGTAAATTTACAAAGTACGGGCATTTTTGTCATCTTTTGCCAACGCTATGGAAAGGAAAGGTTTTCTATGGGGTTGCGGGAAAGGTTTTCCTATGCAGAAATGGGGGGGCTTTTTGTTGCCTTTGGGACGATAGACGCTTTCCCACCCTAAGTGAGATGGGTGGCAGCTTCTTCCACCTGCCTGGGCTGCCCTTTGTGCTATTAAGACTATACTTTCAGGGGTCATTTCTATAGTTCTTAACTGAGGAAATGTGTTCGAAAGTGTCTGGTCTTCGCTAACCACGAGGAAGAGTTGAAGTGTTCTCTTCTGAGCGTGAAGCAAGTGGACAGTGTTGCATTTATGCAGCTGCTGTCTGCTATTGATGACCGTTCCTCTCTCCCTTTCAGGAGGGTTGGAGGAAGGGAACACAAACTGAGTGGTTAGCTGCTTATTATTCTGGTGAAAAATAGAGACAGCTCCCCTGTTCTTAGGGTTGCTTGGTGTCTGTGCTGTCGATTATGTGGGTTCTGATTTGTTAGCTGTGCAAATCTCCACATGGACCAAACACCTTGCGTCGCCCCGGTAAACACAATTGGCCGTGGGCCCTTTTGTGCGCTGCCCTGGGGGACCCAAGCGACAAGTTCCGGCTGTTGCATGCTGGCCTACTTCCATTTCACAAAGGTTAAGCCATTCTGATTTGCCACTGTTTTCCATCTGGCGCAATCCTCGTGCTTCTGTGAAAACAACACTGTACTGCCCCTTTGGGGGATTTGAATCTGCCTATTCAGCTGGGTACTTTTCAGGTCCGACTCAAATGCTTGTCTGGCCAATGCGCGCAATACCCTTCCATCACATGCATTACGTTCTCATAAAAGTCACACCGCCATTGTTCACGTTGCCTCCCACTTATGCTTGCTCGAATTCCACTGCAAAGCTTCCCAGATATTGAATAACACTCATTGCCATCGTAATATGGCCACTCTGTTTACTGAGGCCAGCCTTGGCTGGGCCATGGGAGCCCCTTGTCTCTGTCATCCACACTGACGAATTTTATTGGCTGCTGGTCTTCAATATGTAAATTTACAAAGTACAGGCATTTTTGTCATCTTTTGCCAACGCTATGGAAAGGAAAGGTTTTCTATGGGGTTGCGGGAAAGGTTTTCCTATGCAGAAATGGGGGGGCTTTTTGTTGCCTTTGGGACGATAGACGCTTTCCCACCCTAAGTGAGATGGGTGGCAGCTTCTTCCACCTGCCTGGGCTGCCCTTTGTGCTATTAAGACTATACTTTCAGGGGTCATTTCTATAGTTCTTAACTGAGGAAATGTGTTCGAAAGTGTCTGGTCTTCGCTAGTGGACAGTGTTGCATTTATGCAGCTGCTGTCTGCTATTGATGACCGTTCCTCTCTCCCTTTCAGGAGGGTTGGAGGAAGGGAACACAAACTGAGTGGTTAGCTGCTTATTATTCTGGTGAAAAATAGAGACAGCTCCCCTGTTCTTAGGGTTGCTTGGTGTCTGTGCTGTCGATTATGTGGGTTCTGATTTGTTAGCTGTGCAAATCTCCACATGGACCAAACACCTTGCGTCGCCCCGGTAAACACAATTGGCCGTGGGCCCTTTTGTGCGCTGCCCTGGGGGACCCAAGCGACAAGTTCCGGCTGTTGCATGCTGGCCTACTTCCATTTCACAAAGGTTAAGCCATTCTGATTTGCCACTGTTTTCCATCTGGCGCAATCCTCGTGCTTCTGTGAAAACAACACTGTACTGCCCCTTTGGGGGATTTGAATCTGCCTATTCAGCTGGGTACTTTTCAGGTCCGACTCAAATGCTTGTCTGGCCAATGCGCGCAATACCCTTCCATCACATGCATTACGTTCTCATAAAAGTCACACCGCCATTGTTCACGTTGCCTCCCACTTATGCTTGCTCGAATTCCACTGCAAAGCTTCCCAGATATTGAATAACACTCATTGCCATCGTAATATGGCCACTCTGTTTACTGAGGCCAGCCTTGGCTGGGCCATGGGAGCCCCTTGTCTCTGTCATCCACACTGACGAATTTTATTGGCTGCTGGTCTTCAATATGTAAATTTACAAAGTACAGGCATTTTTGTCATCTTTTGCCAACGCTATGGATAGGAAATGTTTTCTATGGTGTTGCGGGAAAGGTTTTCCTATGCAGAAATGGAGGGGCTTTTTGTTGCCTTTGGGACGATAGACGCTTTCCCACCCTAAGTGAGATGGGTGGCAGCTTCTTCCACCTGCCTGGGCTGCCCTTTGTGCTATTAAGACTATACTTTCAGGGATCATTTCTATAGTTCTTAACTGAGGAAATGTGTTCGAAAGTGTCTGGTCTTCGCTAACCACGAGGAAGAGTTGAAGTGTTCTCTTCTGAGCGTGAAGCAAGTGGACAGTGTTGCATTTATGCAGCTGCTGTCTGCTATTGATGACCGTTCCTCTCTCCCTTTCAGGAGGGTTGGAGGAAGGGAACACAAACTGAGTGGTTAGCTGCTTATTATTCTGGTGAAAAATAGAGACAGCTCCCCTGTTCTTAGGGTTGCTTGGTGTCTGTTCTGTCGATTATGTGGGTTCTGATTTGTTAGCTGTGCAAATCTCCACATGGACCAAACACCTTGCGTCGCCCCGGTAAACACAATTGGCCGTGGGCCCTTTTGTGCGCTGCCCTGGGGGACCCAAGCGACAAGTTCCGGCTGTTGCATGCTGGCCTACTTCCATTTCACAAAGGTTAAGCCATTCTGATTTGCCACTGTTTTCCATCTGGCGCAATCCTCGTGCTTCTGTGAAAACAACACTGTACTGCCCCTTTGGGGGATTTGAATCTGCCTATTCAGCTGGGTACTTTTCAGGTCCGACTCAAATGCTTGTCTGGCCAATGCGCGCAATACCCTTCCATCACATGCATTACGTTCTCATAAAAGTCACACCGCCATTGTTCACGTTGCCTCCCACTTATGCTTGCTCGAATTCCACTGCAAAGCTTCCCAGATATTGAATAACACTCATTGCCATCGTAATATGGCCACTCTGTTTACTGAGGCCAGCCTTGGCTGGGCCATGGGAGCCCCTTGTCTCTGTCATCCACACTGACGAATTTTATTGGCTGCTGGTCTTCAATATGTAAATTTACAAAGTACAGGCATTTTTGTCATCTTTTGCCAACGCTATGGAAAGGAAAGGTTTTCTATGGGGTTGCGGGAAAGGTTTTCCTATGCAGAAATGGGGGGGCTTTTTGTTGCCTTTGGGACGATAGACGCTTTCCCACCCTAAGTGAGATGGGTGGCAGCTTCTTCCACCTGCCTGGGCTGCCCTTTGTGCTATTAAGACTATACTTTCAGGGGTCATTTCTATAGTTCTTAACTGAGGAAATGTGTTCGAAAGTGTCTGGTCTTGGCTAACCACGAGGAAGAGTTGAAGTGTTCTCTTCTGAGCGTGAAGCAAGTGGACAGTGTTGCATTTATGCAGCTGTTGTCTGCTATTGATGACCGTTCCTCTCTCCCTTTCAGGAGGGTTGGAGGAAGGGAACACAAACTGAGTGGTTAGCTGCTTATTATTCTGGTGAAAAATAGAGACAGCTCCCCTGTTCTTAGGGTTGCTTGGTGTCTGTGCTGTCGATTATGTGGGTTCTGATTTGTTAGCTGTGCAAATCTCCACATGGACCAAACACCTTGCGTCGCCCCGGTAAACACAATTGGCCGTGGGCCCTTTTGTGCGCTGCCCTGGGGGACCCAAGCGACAAGTTCCGGCTGTTGCATGCTGGCCTACTTCCATTTCACAAAGGTTAAGCCATTCTGATTTGCCACTGTTTTTCATCTGGCGCAATCCTCGTGCTTCTGTGAAAACAACACTGTACTGCCTTTGAAACTGCCTATTCAGCTGGGTACTTTTCAGGTCCGACTCAAATGCTTGTCTGGCCAATGCGCGCAATACCCTTCCATCACATGCATTACGTTCTCATAAAAGTCACACCGCCATTGTTCACGTTGCCTCCCACTTATGCTTGCTCGAATTCCACTGCAAAGCTTCCCAGATATTGAATAACACTCATTGCCATCGTAATATGGCCACTCTGTTTACTGAGGCCAGCCTTGGCTGGGCCATGGGAGCCCCTTGTCTCTGTCATCCACACTGACGAATTTTATTGGCTGCTGGTCTTCAATATGTAAATTTACAAAGTACAGGCATTTTTGTCATCTTTTGCCAACGCTATGGATAGGAAATGTTTTCTATGGTGTTGCGGGAAAGGTTTTCCTATGCAGAAATGGAGGGGCTTTTTGTTGCCTTTGGGACGATAGACGCTTTCCCACCCTAAGTGAGATGGGTGGCAGCTTCTTCCACCTGCCTGGGCTGCCCTTTGTGCTATTAAGACTATACTTTCAGGGATCATTTCTATAGTTCTTAACTGAGGAAATGTGTTCGAAAGTGTCTGGTCTTCGCTAACCACGAGGAAGAGTTGAAGTGTTCTCTTCTGAGCGTGAAGCAAGTGGACAGTGTTGCATTTATGCAGCTGCTGTCTGCTATTGATGACCGTTCCTCTCTCCCTTTCAGGAGGGTTGGAGGAAGGGAACACAAACTGAGTGGTTAGCTGCTTATTATTCTGGTGAAAAATAGAGACAGCTCCCCTGTTCTTAGGGTTGCTTGGTGTCTGTGCTGTCGATTATGTGGGTTCTGATTTGTTAGCTGTGCAAATCTCCACATGGACCAAACACCTTGCGTCGCCCCGGTAAACACAATTGCCGTGGGCCCTTTTGTGCGCTGCCCTGGGGGACCCAAGCGACAAGTTCCGGCTGTTGCATGCTGGCCTACTTCCATTTCACAAAGGTTAAGCCATTCTGATTTGCCACTGTTTTCCATCTGGCGCAATCCTCGTGCTTCTGTGAAAACAACACTGTACTGCCTTTGAATCTGCCTATTCAGCTGGGTACTTTTCAGGTCCGACTCAAATGCTTGTCTGGCCAATGCGCCCAATACCCTTCCATCACATGCATTACGTTCTCATAAAAGTCACACCGCCATTGTTCACGTTGCCTCCCACCTATGCTTGCTCGAATTCCACTGCAAAGCTTCCCAGATATTGAATAACACTCATTGCCATCGTAATATGGCCACTCTGTTTACTGAGGCCAGCCTTGGCTGGGCCATGGGAGCCCCTTGTCTCTGTCACCCACACTGACGAATTTTATTGGCTGCTGGTCTTCAATATGTAAATTTACAAAGTACAGGCATTTTTGTCATCTTTTGCCAACGCTATGGAAAGGAAAGGTTTTCTATGGGGTTGCGGGAAAGGTTTTCCTATGCAGAAATGGGGGGGCTTTTTGTTGCCTTTGGGACGATAGACGCTTTCCCACCCTAAGTGAGATGGGTGGCAGCTTCTTCCACCTGCCTGGGCTGCCCTTTGTGCTATTAAGACTATACTTTCAGGGATCATTTCTATAGTTCTTAACTGAGGAAATGTGTTCGAAAGTGTCTGGTCTTCGCTAACCACGAGGAAGAGTTGAAGTGTTCTCTTCTGAGCGTGAAGCAAGTGGACAGTGTTGCATTTATGCAGCTGCTGTCTGCTATTGATGACCGTTCCTCTCTCCCTTTCAGGAGGGTTGGAGGAAGGGAACACAAACTGAGTGGTTAGCTGCTTATTATTCTGGTGAAAAATAGAGACAGCTCCCCTGTTCTTAGGGTTGCTTGGTGTCTGTGCTGTCGATTATGTGGGTTCTGATTTGTTAGCTGTGCAAATCTCCACATGGACCAAACACCTTGCGTCGCCCCGGTAAACACAATTGGCCGTGGGCCCTTTTGTGCGCTGCCCTGGGGGACCCAAGCGACAAGTTCCGGCTGTTGCATGCTGGCCTACTTCCATTTCACAAAGGTTAAGCCATTCTGATTTGCCACTGTTTTCCATCTGGCGCAATCCTCGTGCTTCTGTGAAAACAACACTGTACTGCCTTTGAATCTGCCTATTCAGCTGGGTACTTTTCAGGTCCGACTCAAATGCTTGTCTGGCCAATGCGCCCAATACCCTTCCATCACATGCATTACGTTCTCATAAAAGTCACACCACCATTGTTCACGTTGCCTCCCACTTATGCTTGCTCGAATTCCACTGCAAAGCTTCCCAGATATTGAATAACACTCATTGCCATCGTAATATGGCCACTCTGTTTACTGAGGCCAGCCTTGGCTGGGCCATGGGAGCCCCTTGTCTCTGTCATCCACACTGACGAATTTTATTGGCTGCTGGTCTTCAATATGTAAATTTACAAAGTACAGGCATTTTTGTCATCTTTTGCCAACGCTATGGAAAGGAAAGGTTTTCTATGGGGTTGCGGGAAAGGTTTTCCTATGCAGAAATGGGGGGGCTTTTTGTTGCCTTTGGGACGATAGACGCTTTCCCACCCTAAGTGAGATGGGTGGCAGCTTCTTCCACCTGCCTGGGCTGCCCTTTGTGCTATTAAGACTATACTTTCAGGGGTCATTTCTATAGTTCTTAACTGAGGAAATGTGTTCGAAAGTGTCTGGTCTTGGCTAACGAGGAAGAGTTGAAGTGTTCTCTTCTGAGCGTGAAGCAAGTGGACAGTGTTGCATTTATGCAGCTGCTGTCTGCTATTGATGACCGTTCCTCTCTCCCTTTCAGGAGGGTTGGAGGAAGGGAACACAAACTGAGTGGTTAGCTGCTTATTATTCTGGTGAAAAATAGAGACAGCTCCCCTGTTCTTAGGGTTGCTTGGTGTCTGTGCTGTCGATTATGTGGGTTCTGATTTGTTAGCTGTGCAAATCTCCACATGGACCAAACACCTTGCGTCGCCCCGGTAAACACAATTGGCCGTGGGCCCTTTTGTGCGCTGCCCTGGGGGACCCAAGCGACAAGTTCCGGCTGTTGCATGCTGGCCTACTTCCATTTCACAAAGGTTAAGCCATTCTGATTTGCCACTGTTTTTCATCTGGCGCAATCCTCGTGCTTCTGTGAAAACAACACTGTACTGCCTTTGAATCTGCCTATTCAGCTGGGTACTTTTCAGGTCCGACTCAAATGCTTGTCTGGCCAATGCGCGCAATACCCTTCCATCACATGCATTACGTTCTCATAAAAGTCACACCGCCATTGTTCACGTTGCCTCCCACTTATGCTTGCTCGAATTCCACTGCAAAGCTTCCCAGATATTGAATAACACTCATTGCCATCGTAATATGGCCACTCTGTTTACTGAGGCCAGCCTTGGCTGGGCCATGGGAGCCCCTTGTCTCTGTCATCCACACTGACGAATTTTATTGGCTGCTGGTCTTCAATATGTAAATTTACAAAGTACAGGCATTTTTGTCATCTTTTGCCAACGCTATGGATAGGAAATGTTTTCTATGGTGTTGCGGGAAAGGTTTTCCTATGCAGAAATGGAGGGGCTTTTTGTTGCCTTTGGGACGATAGACGCTTTCCCACCCTAAGTGAGATGGGTGGCAGCTTCTTCCACCTGCCTGGGCTGCCCTTTGTGCTATTAAGACTATACTTTCAGGGATCATTTCTATAGTTCTTAACTGAGGAAATGTGTTCGAAAGTGTCTGGTCTTCGCTAACCACGAGGAAGAGTTGAAGTGTTCTCTTCTGAGCGTGAAGCAAGTGGACAGTGTTGCATTTATGCAGCTGCTGTCTGCTATTGATGACCGTTCCTCTCTCCCTTTCAGGAGGGTTGGAGGAAGGGAACACAAACTGAGTGGTTAGCTGCTTATTATTCTGGTGAAAAATAGAGACAGCTCCCCTGTTCTTAGGGTTGCTTGGTGTCTGTGCTGTCGATTATGTGGGTTCTGATTTGTTAGCTGTGCAAATCTCCACATGGACCAAACACCTTGCGTCGCCCCGGTAAACACAATTGCCGTGGGCCCTTTTGTGCGCTGCCCTGGGGGACCCAAGCGACAAGTTCCGGCTGTTGCATGCTGGCCTACTTCCATTTCACAAAGGTTAAGCCATTCTGATTTGCCACTGTTTTTCATCTGGCGCAATCCTCGTGCTTCTGTGAAAACAACACTGTACTGCCTTTGAATCTGCCTATTCAGCTGGGTACTTTTCAGGTCCGACTCAAATGCTTGTCTGGCCAATGCGCGCAATACCCTTCCATCACATGCATTACGTTCTCATAAAAGTCACACCGCCATTGTTCACGTTGCCTCCCACTTATGCTTGCTCGAATTCCACTGCAAAGCTTCCCAGATATTGAATAACACTCATTGCCATCGTAATATGGCCACTCTGTTTACTGAGGCCAGCCTTGGCTGGGCCATGGGAGCCCCTTGTCTCTGTCATCCACACTGACGAATTTTATTGGCTGCTGGTCTTCAATATGTAAATTTACAAAGTACAGGCATTTTTGTCATCTTTTGCCAACGCTATGGATAGGAAATGTTTTCTATGGTGTTGCGGGAAAGGTTTTCCTATGCAGAAATGGAGGGGCTTTTTGTTGCCTTTGGGACGATAGACGCTTTCCCACCCTAAGTGAGATGGGTGGCAGCTTCTTCCACCTGCCTGGGCTGCCCTTTGTGCTATTAAGACTATACTTTCAGGGATCATTTCTATAGTTCTTAACTGAGGAAATGTGTTCGAAAGTGTCTGGTCTTCGCTAACCACGAGGAAGAGTTGAAGTGTTCTCTTCTGAGCGTGAAGCAAGTGGACAGTGTTGCATTTATGCAGCTGCTGTCTGCTATTGATGACCGTTCCTCTCTCCCTTTCAGGAGGGTTGGAGGAAGGGGAACACAAACTGAGTGGTTAGCTGCTTATTATTCTGGTGAAAAATAGAGACAGCTCCCCTGTTCTTAGGGTTGCTTGGTGTCTGTGCTGTCGATTATGTGGGTTCTGATTTGTTAGCTGTGCAAATCTCCACATGGACCAAACACCTTGCGTCGCCCCGGTAAACACAATTGGCCGTGGGCCCTTTTGTGCGCTGCCCTGGGGGACCCAAGCGACAAGTTCCGGCTGTTGCATGCTGGCCTACTTCCATTTCACAAAGGTTAAGCCATTCTGATTTGCCACTGTTTTTCATCTGGCGCAATCCTCGTGCTTCTGTGAAAACAACACTGTACTGCCTTTGAATCTGCCTATTCAGCTGGGTACTTTTCAGGTCCGACTCAAATGCTTGTCTGGCCAATGCGCGCAATACCCTTCCATCACATGCATTACGTTCTCATAAAAGTCACACCGCCATTGTTCACGTTGCCTCCCACTTATGCTTGCTCGAATTCCACTGCAAAGCTTCCCAGATATTGAATAACACTCATTGCCATCGTAATATGGCCACTCTGTTTACTGAGGCCAGCCTTGGCTGGGCCATGGGAGCCCCTTGTCTCTGTCATCCACACTGACGAATTTTATTGGCTGCTGGTCTTCAATATGTAAATTTACAAAGTACAGGCATTTTTGTCATCTTTTGCCAACGCTATGGATAGGAAATGTTTTCTATGGTGTTGCGGGAAAGGTTTTCCTATGCAGAAATGGAGGGGCTTTTTGTTGCCTTTGGGACGATAGACGCTTTCCCACCCTAAGTGAGATGGGTGGCAGCTTCTTCCACCTGCCTGGGCTGCCCTTTGTGCTATTAAGACTATACTTTCAGGGATCATTTCTATAGTTCTTAACTGAGGAAATGTGTTCGAAAGTGTCTGGTCTTCGCTAACCACGAGGAAGAGTTGAAGTGTTCTCTTCTGAGCGTGAAGCAAGTGGACAGTGTTGCATTTATGCAGCTGCTGTCTGCTATTGATGACCGTTCCTCTCTCCCTTTCAGGAGGGTTGGAGGAAGGGAACACAAACTGAGTGGTTAGCTGCTTATTATTCTGGTGAAAAATAGAGACAGCTCCCCTGTTCTTAGGGTTGCTTGGTGTCTGTGCTGTCGATTATGTGGGTTCTGATTTGTTAGCTGTGCAAATCTCCACATGGACCAAACACCTTGCGTCGCCCCGGTAAACACAATTGGCCGTGGGCCCTTTTGTGCGCTGCCCTGGGGGACCCAAGCGACAAGTTCCGGCTGTTGCATGCTGGCCTACTTCCATTTCACAAAGGTTAAGCCATTCTGATTTGCCACTGTTTTCCATCTGGCGCAATCCTCGTGCTTCTGTGAAAACAACACTGTACTGCCCCTTTGGGGGATTTGAATCTGCCTATTCAGCTGGGTACTTTTCAGGTCCGACTCAAATGCTTGTCTGGCCAATGCGCGCAATACCCTTCCATCACATGCATTACGTTCTCATAAAAGTCACACCGCCATTGTTCACGTTGCCTCCCACTTATGCTTGCTCGAATTCCACTGCAAAGCTTCCCAGATATTGAATAACACTCATTGCCATCGTAATATGGCCACTCTGTTTACTGAGGCCAGCCTTGGCTGGGCCATGGGAGCCCCTTGTCTCTGTCATCCACACTGACGAATTTTATTGGCTGCTGGTCTTCAATATGTAAATTTACAAAGTACAGGCATTTTTGTCATCTTTTGCCAACGCTATGGAAAGGAAAGGTTTTCTATGGGGTTGCGGGAAAGGTTTTCCTATGCAGAAATGGGGGGGCTTTTTGTTGCCTTTGGGACGATAGACGCTTTCCCACCCTAAGTGAGATGGGTGGCAGCTTCTTCCACCTGCCTGGGCTGCCCTTTGTGCTATTAAGACTATACTTTCAGGGGTCATTTCTATAGTTCTTAACTGAGGAAATGTGTTCGAAAGTGTCTGGTCTTCGCTAACCACGAGGAAGAGTTGAAGTGTTCTCTTCTGAGCGTGAAGCAAGTGGACAGTGTTGCATTTATGCAGCTGCTGTCTGCTATTGATGACCGTTCCTCTCTCCCTTTCAGGAGGGTTGGAGGAAGGGAACACAAACTGAGTGGTTAGCTGCTTATTATTCTGGTGAAAAATAGAGACAGCTCCCCTGTTCTTAGGGTTGCTTGGTGTCTGTGCTGTCGATTATGTGGGTTCTGATTTGTTAGCTGTGCAAATCTCCACATGGACCAAACACCTTGCGTCGCCCCGGTAAACACAATTGGCCGTGGGCCCTTTTGTGCGCTGCCCTGGGGGACCCAAGCGACAAGTTCCGGCTGTTGCATGCTGGCCTACTTCCATTTCACAAAGGTTAAGCCATTCTGATTTGCCACTGTTTTCCATCTGGCGCAATCCTCGTGCTTCTGTGAAAACAACACTGTACTGCCCCTTTGGGGGATTTGAATCTGCCTATTCAGCTGGGTACTTTTCAGGTCCGACTCAAATGCTTGTCTGGCCAATGCGCGCAATACCCTTCCATCACATGCATTACGTTCTCATAAAAGTCACACCGCCATTGTTCACGTTGCCTCCCACTTATGCTTGCTCGAATTCCACTGCAAAGCTTCCCAGATATTGAATAACACTCATTGCCATCGTAATATGGCCACTCTGTTTACTGAGGCCAGCCTTGGCTGGGCCATGGGAGCCCCTTGTCTCTGTCATCCACACTGACGAATTTTATTGGCTGCTGGTCTTCAATATGTAAATTTACAAAGTACAGGCATTTTTGTCATCTTTTGCCAACGCTATGGAAAGGAAAGGTTTTCTATGGGGTTGCGGGAAAGGTTTTCCTATGCAGAAATGGGGGGGCTTTTTGTTGCCTTTGGGACGATAGACGCTTTCCCACCCTAAGTGAGATGGGTGGCAGCTTCTTCCACCTGCCTGGGCTGCCCTTTGTGCTATTAAGACTATACTTTCAGGGGTCATTTCTATAGTTCTTAACTGAGGAAATGTGTTCGAAAGTGTCTGGTCTTCGCTAGTGGACAGTGTTGCATTTATGCAGCTGCTGTCTGCTATTGATGACCGTTCCTCTCTCCCTTTCAGGAGGGTTGGAGGAAGGGAACACAAACTGAGTGGTTAGCTGCTTATTATTCTGGTGAAAAATAGAGACAGCTCCCCTGTTCTTAGGGTTGCTTGGTGTCTGTGCTGTCGATTATGTGGGTTCTGATTTGTTAGCTGTGCAAATCTCCACATGGACCAAACACCTTGCGTCGCCCCGGTAAACACAATTGGCCGTGGGCCCTTTTGTGCGCTGCCCTGGGGGACCCAAGCGACAAGTTCCGGCTGTTGCATGCTGGCCTACTTCCATTTCACAAAGGTTAAGCCATTCTGATTTGCCACTGTTTTCCATCTGGCGCAATCCTCGTGCTTCTGTGAAAACAACACTGTACTGCCCCTTTGGGGGATTTGAATCTGCCTATTCAGCTGGGTACTTTTCAGGTCCGACTCAAATGCTTGTCTGGCCAATGCGCGCAATACCCTTCCATCACATGCATTACGTTCTCATAAAAGTCACACCGCCATTGTTCACGTTGCCTCCCACTTATGCTTGCTCGAATTCCACTGCAAAGCTTCCCAGATATTGAATAACACTCATTGCCATCGTAATATGGCCACTCTGTTTACTGAGGCCAGCCTTGGCTGGGCCATGGGAGCCCCTTGTCTCTGTCATCCACACTGACGAATTTTATTGGCTGCTGGTCTTCAATATGTAAATTTACAAAGTACAGGCATTTTTGTCATCTTTTGCCAACGCTATGGATAGGAAATGTTTTCTATGGTGTTGCGGGAAAGGTTTTCCTATGCAGAAATGGAGGGGCTTTTTGTTGCCTTTGGGACGATAGACGCTTTCCCACCCTAAGTGAGATGGGTGGCAGCTTCTTCCACCTGCCTGGGCTGCCCTTTGTGCTATTAAGACTATACTTTCAGGGATCATTTCTATAGTTCTTAACTGAGGAAATGTGTTCGAAAGTGTCTGGTCTTCGCTAACCACGAGGAAGAGTTGAAGTGTTCTCTTCTGAGCAGTGAAGCAAGTGGACAGTGTTGCATTTATGCAGCTGCTGTCTGCTATTGATGACCGTTCCTCTCTCCCTTTCAGGAGGGTTGGAGGAAGGGAACACAAACTGAGTGGTTAGCTGCTTATTATTCTGGTGAAAAATAGAGACAGCTCCCCTGTTCTTAGGGTTGCTTGGTGTCTGTTCTGTCGATTATGTGGGTTCTGATTTGTTAGCTGTGCAAATCTCCACATGGACCAAACACCTTGCGTCGCCCCGGTAAACACAATTGGCCGTGGGCCCTTTTGTGCGCTGCCCTGGGGGACCCAAGCGACAAGTTCCGGCTGTTGCATGCTGGCCTACTTCCATTTCACAAAGGTTAAGCCATTCTGATTTGCCACTGTTTTCCATCTGGCGCAATCCTCGTGCTTCTGTGAAAACAACACTGTACTGCCCCTTTGGGGGATTTGAATCTGCCTATTCAGCTGGGTACTTTTCAGGTCCGACTCAAATGCTTGTCTGGCCAATGCGCGCAATACCCTTCCATCACATGCATTACGTTCTCATAAAAGTCACACCGCCATTGTTCACGTTGCCTCCCACTTATGCTTGCTCGAATTCCACTGCAAAGCTTCCCAGATATTGAATAACACTCATTGCCATCGTAATATGGCCACTCTGTTTACTGAGGCCAGCCTTGGCTGGGCCATGGGAGCCCCTTGTCTCTGTCATCCACACTGACGAATTTTATTGGCTGCTGGTCTTCAATATGTAAATTTACAAAGTACAGGCATTTTTGTCATCTTTTGCCAACGCTATGGAAAGGAAAGGTTTTCTATGGGGTTGCGGGAAAGGTTTTCCTATGCAGAAATGGGGGGGCTTTTTGTTGCCTTTGGGACGATAGACGCTTTCCCACCCTAAGTGAGATGGGTGGCAGCTTCTTCCACCTGCCTGGGCTGCCCTTTGTGCTATTAAGACTATACTTTCAGGGGTCATTTCTATAGTTCTTAACTGAGGAAATGTGTTCGAAAGTGTCTGGTCTTGGCTAACCACGAGGAAGAGTTGAAGTGTTCTCTTCTGAGCGTGAAGCAAGTGGACAGTGTTGCATTTATGCAGCTGCTGTCTGCTATTGATGACCGTTCCTCTCTCCCTTTCGGGAGGGTTGGAGGAAGGGAACACAAACTGAGTGGTTAGCTGCTTATTATTCTGGTGAAAAATAGAGACAGCTCCCCTGTTCTTAGGGTTGCTTGGTGTCTGTGCTGTCGATTATGTGGGTTCTGATTTGTTAGCTGTGCAAATCTCCACATGGACCAAACACCTTGCGTCGCCCCGGTAAACACAATTGGCCGTGGGCCCTTTTGTGCGCTGCCCTGGGGGACCCAAGCGACAAGTTCCGGCTGTTGCATGCTGGCCTACTTCCATTTCACAAAGGTTAAGCCATTCTGATTTGCCACTGTTTTTCATCTGGCGCAATCCTCGTGCTTCTGTGAAAACAACACTGTACTGCCTTTGAAACTGCCTATTCAGCTGGGTACTTTTCAGGTCCGACTCAAATGCTTGTCTGGCCAATGCGCGCAATACCCTTCCATCACATGCATTACGTTCTCATAAAAGTCACACCGCCATTGTTCACGTTGCCTCCCACTTATGCTTGCTCGAATTCCACTGCAAAGCTTCCCAGATATTGAATAACACTCATTGCCATCGTAATATGGCCACTCTGTTTACTGAGGCCAGCCTTGGCTGGGCCATGGGAGCCCCTTGTCTCTGTCATCCACACTGACGAATTTTATTGGCTGCTGGTCTTCAATATGTAAATTTACAAAGTACAGGCATTTTTGTCATCTTTTGCCAACGCTATGGATAGGAAATGTTTTCTATGGTGTTGCGGGAAAGGTTTTCCTATGCAGAAATGGAGGGGCTTTTTGTTGCCTTTGGGACGATAGACGCTTTCCCACCCTAAGTGAGATGGGTGGCAGCTTCTTCCACCTGCCTGGGCTGCCCTTTGTGCTATTAAGACTATACTTTCAGGGATCATTTCTATAGTTCTTAACTGAGGAAATGTGTTCGAAAGTGTCTGGTCTTCGCTAACCACGAGGAAGAGTTGAAGTGTTCTCTTCTGAGCGTGAAGCAAGTGGACAGTGTTGCATTTATGCAGCTGCTGTCTGCTATTGATGACCGTTCCTCTCTCCCTTTCAGGAGGGTTGGAGGAAGGGAACACAAACTGAGTGGTTAGCTGCTTATTATTCTGGTGAAAAATAGAGACAGCTCCCCTGTTCTTAGGGTTGCTTGGTGCCTGTGCTGTCGATTATGTGGGTTCTGATTTGTTAGCTGTGCAAATCTCCACATGGACCAAACACCTTGCGTCGCCCCGGTAAACACAATTGCCGTGGGCCCTTTTGTGCGCTGCCCTGGGGGACCCAAGCGACAAGTTCCGGCTGTTGCATGCTGGCCTACTTCCATTTCACAAAGGTTAAGCCATTCTGATTTGCCACTGTTTTCCATCTGGCGCAATCCTCGTGCTTCTGTGAAAACAACACTGTACTGCCTTTGAATCTGCCTATTCAGCTGGGTACTTTTCAGGTCCGACTCAAATGCTTGTCTGGCCAATGCGCCCAATACCCTTCCATCACATGCATTACGTTCTCATAAAAGTCACACCGCCATTGTTCACGTTGCCTCCCACCTATGCTTGCTCGAATTCCACTGCAAAGCTTCCCAGATATTGAATAACACTCATTGCCATCGTAATATGGCCACTCTGTTTACTGAGGCCAGCCTTGGCTGGGCCATGGGAGCCCCTTGTCTCTGTCACCCACACTGACGAATTTTATTGGCTGCTGGTCTTCAATATGTAAATTTACAAAGTACAGGCATTTTTGTCATCTTTTGCCAACGCTATGGAAAGGAAAGGTTTTCTATGGGGTTGCGGGAAAGGTTTTCCTATGCAGAAATGGGGGGGCTTTTTGTTGCCTTTGGGACGATAGACGCTTTCCCACCCTAAGTGAGATGGGTGGCAGCTTCTTCCACCTGCCTGGGCTGCCCTTTGTGCTATTAAGACTATACTTTCAGGGATCATTTCTATAGTTCTTAACTGAGGAAATGTGTTCGAAAGTGTCTGGTCTTCGCTAACCACGAGGAAGAGTTGAAGTGTTCTCTTCTGAGCGTGAAGCAAGTGGACAGTGTTGCATTTATGCAGCTGCTGTCTGCTATTGATGACCGTTCCTCTCTCCCTTTCAGGAGGGTTGGAGGAAGGGAACACAAACTGAGTGGTTAGCTGCTTATTATTCTGGTGAAAAATAGAGACAGCTCCCCTGTTCTTAGGGTTGCTTGGTGTCTGTGCTGTCGATTATGTGGGTTCTGATTTGTTAGCTGTGCAAATCTCCACATGGACCAAACACCTTGCGTCGCCCCGGTAAACACAATTGGCCGTGGGCCCTTTTGTGCGCTGCCCTGGGGGACCCAAGCGACAAGTTCCGGCTGTTGCATGCTGGCCTACTTCCATTTCACAAAGGTTAAGCCATTCTGATTTGCCACTGTTTTCCATCTGGCGCAATCCTCGTGCTTCTGTGAAAACAACACTGTACTGCCTTTGAATCTGCCTATTCAGCTGGGTACTTTTCAGGTCCGACTCAAATGCTTGTCTGGCCAATGCGCCCAATACCCTTCCATCACATGCATTACGTTCTCATAAAAGTCACACCACCATTGTTCACGTTGCCTCCCACTTATGCTTGCTCGAATTCCACTGCAAAGCTTCCCAGATATTGAATAACACTCATTGCCATCGTAATATGGCCACTCTGTTTACTGAGGCCAGCCTTGGCTGGGCCATGGGAGCCCCTTGTCTCTGTCATCCACACTGACGAATTTTATTGGCTGCTGGTCTTCAATATGTAAATTTACAAAGTACAGGCATTTTTGTCATCTTTTGCCAACGCTATGGATAGGAAATGTTTTCTATGGTGTTGCGGGAAAGGTTTTCCTATGCAGAAATGGAGGGGCTTTTTGTTGCCTTTGGGACGATAGACGCTTTCCCACCCTAAGTGAGATGGGTGGCAGCTTCTTCCACCTGCCTGGGCTGCCCTTTGTGCTATTAAATCTATACTTTCAGGGATCATTTCTATAGTTCTTAACTGAGGAAATGTGTTCGAAAGTGTCTGGTCTTCGCTAACCACGAGGAAGAGTTGAAGTGTTCTCTTCTGAGCGTGAAGCAAGTGGACAGTGTTGCATTTATGCAGCTGCTGTCTGCTATTGATGACCGTTCCTCTCTCCCTTTCAGGAGGGTTGGAGGAAGGGAACACAAACTGAGTGGTTAGCTGCTTATTATTCTGGTGAAAAATAGAGACAGCTCCCCTGTTCTTAGGGTTGCTTGGTGTCTGTGCTGTCGATTATGTGGGTTCTGATTTGTTAGCTGTGCAAATCTCCACATGGACCAAACACCTTGCGTCGCCCCGGTAAACACAATTGGCCGTGGGCCCTTTTGTGCGCTGCCCTGGGGGACCCAAGCGACAAGTTCCGGCTGTTGCATGCTGGCCTACTTCCATTTCACAAAGGTTAAGCCATTCTGATTTGCCACTGTTTTCCATCTGGCGCAATCCTCGTGCTTCTGTGAAAACAACACTGTACTGCCCCTTTGGGGGATTTGAATCTGCCTATTCAGCTGGGTACTTTTCAGGTCCGACTCAAATGCTTGTCTGGCCAATGCGCGCAATACCCTTCCATCACATGCATTACGTTCTCATAAAAGTCACACCGCCATTGTTCACGTTGCCTCCCACTTATGCTTGCTCGAATTCCACTGCAAAGCTTCCCAGATATTGAATAACACTCATTGCCATCGTAATATGGCCACTCTGTTTACTGAGGCCAGCCTTGGCTGGGCCATGGGAGCCCCTTGTCTCTGTCATCCACACTGACGAATTTTATTGGCTGCTGGTCTTCAATATGTAAATTTACAAAGTACAGGCATTTTTGTCATCTTTTGCCAACGCTATGGATAGGAAATGTTTTCTATGGTGTTGCGGGAAAGGTTTTCCTATGCAGAAATGGAGGGGCTTTTTGTTGCCTTTGGGACGATAGACGCTTTCCCACCCTAAGTGAGATGGGTGGCAGCTTCTTCCACCTGCCTGGGCTGCCCTTTGTGCTATTAAGACTATACTTTCAGGGATCATTTCTATAGTTCTTAACTGAGGAAATGTGTTCGAAAGTGTCTGGTCTTCGCTAACCACGAGGAAGAGTTGAAGTGTTCTCTTCTGAGCGTGAAGCAAGTGGACAGTGTTGCATTTATGCAGCTGCTGTCTGCTATTGATGACCGTTCCTCTCTCCCTTTCAGGAGGGTTGGAGGAAGGGAACACAAACTGAGTGGTTAGCTGCTTATTATTCTGGTGAAAAATAGAGACAGCTCCCCTGTTCTTAGGGTTGCTTGGTGTCTGTGCTGTCGATTATGTGGGTTCTGATTTGTTAGCTGTGCAAATCTCCACATGGACCAAACACCTTGCGTCGCCCCGGTAAACACAATTGGCCGTGGGCCCTTTTGTGCGCTGCCCTGGGGGACCCAAGCGACAAGTTCCGGCTGTTGCATGCTGGCCTACTTCCATTTCACAAAGGTTAAGCCATTCTGATTTGCCACTGTTTTCCATCTGGCGCAATCCTCGTGCTTCTGTGAAAACAACACTGTACTGCCTTTGAATCTGCCTATTCAGCTGGGTACTTTTCAGGTCCGACTCAAATGCTTGTCTGGCCAATGCGCCCAATACCCTTCCATCACATGCATTACGTTCTCATAAAAGTCACACCGCCATTGTTCACGTTGCCTCCCACTTATGCTTGCTCGAATTCCACTGCAAAGCTTCCCAGATATTGAATAACACTCATTGCCATCGTAATATGGCCACTCTGTTTACTGAGGCCAGCCTTGGCTGGGCCATGGGAGCCCCTTGTCTCTGTCATCCACACTGACGAATTTTATTGGCTGCTGGTCTTCAATATGTAAATTTACAAAGTACAGGCATTTTTGTCATCTTTTGCCAACGCTATGGATAGGAAATGTTTTCTATGGTGTTGCGGGAAAGGTTTTCCTATGCAGAAATGGAGGGGCTTTTTGTTGCCTTTGGGACGATAGACGCTTTCCCACCCTAAGTGAGATGGGTGGCAGCTTCTTCCACCTGCCTGGGCTGCCCTTTGTGCTATTAAGACTATACTTTCAGGGATCATTTCTATAGTTCTTAACTGAGGAAATGTGTTCGAAAGTGTCTGGTCTTCGCTAACCACGAGGAAGAGTTGAAGTGTTCTCTTCTGAGCGTGAAGCAAGTGGACAGTGTTGCATTTATGCAGCTGCTGTCTGCTATTGATGACCGTTCCTCTCTCCCTTTCAGGAGGGTTGGAGGAAGGGAACACAAACTGAGTGGTTAGCTGCTTATTATTCTGGTGAAAAATAGAGACAGCTCCCCTGTTCTTAGGGTTGCTTGGTGTCTGTGCTGTCGATTATGTGGGTTCTGATTTGTTAGCTGTGCAAATCTCCACATGGACCAAACACCTTGCGTCGCCCCGGTAAACACAATTGCCGTGGGCCCTTTTGTGCGCTGCCCTGGGGGACCCAAGCGACAAGTTCCCGCTGTTGCATGCTGGCCTACTTCCATTTCACAAAGGTTAAGCCATTCTGATTTGCCACTGTTTTCCATCTGGCGCAATCCTCGTGCTTCTGTGAAAACAACACTGTACTGCCCCTTTGGGGGATTTGAATCTGCCTATTCAGCTGGGTACTTTTCAGGTCCGACTCAAATGCTTGTCTGGCCAATGCGCGCAATACCCTTCCATCACATGCATTACGTTCTCATAAAAGTCACACCGCCATTGTTCACGTTGCCTCCCACTTATGCTTGCTCGAATTCCACTGCAAAGCTTCCCAGATATTGAATAACACTCATTGCCATCGTAATATGGCCACTCTGTTTACTGAGGCCAGCCTTGGCTGGGCCATGGGAGCCCCTTGTCTCTGTCATCCACACTGACGAATTTTATTGGCTGCTGGTCTTCAATATGTAAATTTACAAAGTACAGGCATTTTTGTCATCTTTTGCCAACGCTATGGAAAGGAAAGGTTTTCTATGGGGTTGCGGGAAAGGTTTTCCTATGCAGAAATGGGGGGGCTTTTTGTTGCCTTTGGGACGATAGACGCTTTCCCACCCTAAGTGAGATGGGTGGCAGCTTCTTCCACCTGCCTGGGCTGCCCTTTGTGCTATTAAGACTATACTTTCAGGGGTCATTTCTATAGTTCTTAACTGAGGAAATGTGTTCGAAAGTGTCTGGTCTTCGCTAGTGGACAGTGTTGCATTTATGCAGCTGCTGTCTGCTATTGATGACCGTTCCTCTCTCCCTTTCAGGAGGGTTGGAGGAAGGGAACACAAACTGAGTGGTTAGCTGCTTATTATTCTGGTGAAAAATAGAGACAGCTCCCCTGTTCTTAGGGTTGCTTGGTGTCTGTGCTGTCGATTATGTGGGTTCTGATTTGTTAGCTGTGCAAATCTCCACATGGACCAAACACCTTGCGTCGCCCCGGTAAACACAATTGGCCGTGGGCCCTTTTGTGCGCTGCCCTGGGGGACCCAAGCGACAAGTTCCGGCTGTTGCATGCTGGCCTACTTCCATTTCACAAAGGTTAAGCCATTCTGATTTGCCACTGTTTTCCATCTGGCGCAATCCTCGTGCTTCTGTGAAAACAACACTGTACTGCCCCTTTGGGGGATTTGAATCTGCCTATTCAGCTGGGTACTTTTCAGGTCCGACTCAAATGCTTGTCTGGCCAATGCGCGCAATACCCTTCCATCACATGCATTACGTTCTCATAAAAGTCACACCGCCATTGTTCACGTTGCCTCCCACTTATGCTTGCTCGAATTCCACTGCAAAGCTTCCCAGATATTGAATAACACTCATTGCCATCGTAATATGGCCACTCTGTTTACTGAGGCCAGCCTTGGCTGGGCCATGGGAGCCCCTTGTCTCTGTCATCCACACTGACGAATTTTATTGGCTGCTGGTCTTCAATATGTAAATTTACAAAGTACAGGCATTTTTGTCATCTTTTGCCAACGCTATGGATAGGAAATGTTTTCTATGGTGTTGCGGGAAAGGTTTTCCTATGCAGAAATGGAGGGGCTTTTTGTTGCCTTTGGGACGATAGACGCTTTCCCACCCTAAGTGAGATGGGTGGCAGCTTCTTCCACCTGCCTGGGCTGCCCTTTGTGCTATTAAGACTATACTTTCAGGGATCATTTCTATAGTTCTTAACTGAGGAAATGTGTTCGAAAGTGTCTGGTCTTCGCTAACCACGAGGAAGAGTTGAAGTGTTCTCTTCTGAGCAGTGAAGCAAGTGGACAGTGTTGCATTTATGCAGCTGCTGTCTGCTATTGATGACCGTTCCTCTCTCCCTTTCAGGAGGGTTGGAGGAAGGGAACACAAACTGAGTGGTTAGCTGCTTATTATTCTGGTGAAAAATAGAGACAGCTCCCCTGTTCTTAGGGTTGCTTGGTGTCTGTTCTGTCGATTATGTGGGTTCTGATTTGTTAGCTGTGCAAATCTCCACATGGACCAAACACCTTGCGTCGCCCCGGTAAACCCAATTGGCCGTGGGCCCTTTTGTGCGCTGCCCTGGGGGACCCAAGCGACAAGTTCCGGCTGTTGCATGCTGGCCTACTTCCATTTCACAAAGGTTAAGCCATTCTGATTTGCCACTGTTTTCCATCTGGCGCAATCCTCGTGCTTCTGTGAAAACAACACTGTACTGCCCCTTTGGGGGATTTGAATCTGCCTATTCAGCTGGGTACTTTTCAGGTCCGACTCAAATGCTTGTCTGGCCAATGCGCGCAATACCCTTCCATCACATGCATTACGTTCTCATAAAAGTCACACCGCCATTGTTCACGTTGCCTCCCACTTATGCTTGCTCGAATTCCACTGCAAAGCTTCCCAGATATTGAATAACACTCATTGCCATCGTAATATGGCCACTCTGTTTACTGAGGCCAGCCTTGGCTGGGCCATGGGAGCCCCTTGTCTCTGTCATCCACACTGACGAATTTTATTGGCTGCTGGTCTTCAATATGTAAATTTACAAAGTACAGGCATTTTTGTCATCTTTTGCCAACGCTATGGAAAGGAAAGGTTTTCTATGGGGTTGCGGGAAAGGTTTTCCTATGCAGAAATGGGGGGGCTTTTTGTTGCCTTTGGGACGATAGACGCTTTCCCACCCTAAGTGAGATGGGTGGCAGCTTCTTCCACCTGCCTGGGCTGCCCTTTGTGCTATTAAGACTATACTTTCAGGGGTCATTTCTATAGTTCTTAACTGAGGAAATGTGTTCGAAAGTGTCTGGTCTTGGCTAACCACGAGGAAGAGTTGAAGTGTTCTCTTCTGAGCGTGAAGCAAGTGGACAGTGTTGCATTTATGCAGCTGCTGTCTGCTATTGATGACCGTTCCTCTCTCCCTTTCAGGAGGGTTGGAGGAAGGGAACACAAACTGAGTGGTTAGCTGCTTATTATTCTGGTGAAAAATAGAGACAGCTCCCCTGTTCTTAGGGTTGCTTGGTGTCTGTGCTGTCGATTATGTGGGTTCTGATTTGTTAGCTGTGCAAATCTCCACATGGACCAAACACCTTGCGTCGCCCCGGTAAACACAATTGGCCGTGGGCCCTTTTGTGCGCTGCCCTGGGGGACCCAAGCGACAAGTTCCGGCTGTTGCATGCTGGCCTACTTCCATTTCACAAAGGTTAAGCCATTCTGATTTGCCACTGTTTTTCATCTGGCGCAATCCTCGTGCTTCTGTGAAAACAACACTGTACTGCCTTTGAAACTGCCTATTCAGCTGGGTACTTTTCAGGTCCGACTCAAATGCTTGTCTGGCCAATGCGCGCAATACCCTTCCATCACATGCATTACGTTCTCATAAAAGTCACACCGCCATTGTTCACGTTGCCTCCCACTTATGCTTGCTCGAATTCCACTGCAAAGCTTCCCAGATATTGAATAACACTCATTGCCATCGTAATATGGCCACTCTGTTTACTGAGGCCAGCCTTGGCTGGGCCATGGGAGCCCCTTGTCTCTGTCATCCACACTGACGAATTTTATTGGCTGCTGGTCTTCAATATGTAAATTTACAAAGTACAGGCATTTTTGTCATCTTTTGCCAACGCTATGGATAGGAAATGTTTTCTATGGTGTTGCGGGAAAGGTTTTCCTATGCAGAAATGGAGGGGCTTTTTGTTGCCTTTGGGACGATAGACGCTTTCCCACCCTAAGTGAGATGGGTGGCAGCTTCTTCCACCTGCCTGGGCTGCCCTTTGTGCTATTAAGACTATACTTTCAGGGATCATTTCTATAGTTCTTAACTGAGGAAATGTGTTCGAAAGTGTCTGGTCTTCGCTAACCACGAGGAAGAGTTGAAGTGTTCTCTTCTGAGCGTGAAGCAAGTGGACAGTGTTGCATTTATGCAGCTGCTGTCTGCTATTGATGACCGTTCCTCTCTCCCTTTCAGGAGGGTTGGAGGAAGGGAACACAAACTGAGTGGTTAGCTGCTTATTATTCTGGTGAAAAATAGAGACAGCTCCCCTGTTCTTAGGGTTGCTTGGTGTCTGTGCTGTCGATTATGTGGGTTCTGATTTGTTAGCTGTGCAAATCTCCACATGGACCAAACACCTTGCGTCGCCCCGGTAAACACAATTGCCGTGGGCCCTTTTGTGCGCTGCCCTGGGGGACCCAAGCGACAAGTTCCGGCTGTTGCATGCTGGCCTACTTCCATTTCACAAAGGTTAAGCCATTCTGATTTGCCACTGTTTTCCATCTGGCGCAATCCTCGTGCTTCTGTGAAAACAACACTGTACTGCCTTTGAATCTGCCTATTCAGCTGGGTACTTTTCAGGTCCGACTCAAATGCTTGTCTGGCCAATGCGCCCAATACCCTTCCATCACATGCATTACGTTCTCATAAAAGTCACACCGCCATTGTTCACGTTGCCTCCCACCTATGCTTGCTCGAATTCCACTGCAAAGCTTCCCAGATATTGAATAACACTCATTGCCATCGTAATATGGCCACTCTGTTTACTGAGGCCAGCCTTGGCTGGGCCATGGGAGCCCCTTGTCTCTGTCACCCACACTGACGAATTTTATTGGCTGCTGGTCTTCAATATGTAAATTTACAAAGTACAGGCATTTTTGTCATCTTTTGCCAACGCTATGGAAAGGAAAGGTTTTCTATGGGGTTGCGGGAAAGGTTTTCCTATGCAGAAATGGGGGGGCTTTTTGTTGCCTTTGGGACGATAGACGCTTTCCCACCCTAAGTGAGATGGGTGGCAGCTTCTTCCACCTGCCTGGGCTGCCCTTTGTGCTATTAAGACTATACTTTCAGGGATCATTTCTATAGTTCTTAACTGAGGAAATGTGTTCGAAAGTGTCTGGTCTTCGCTAACCACGAGGAAGAGTTGAAGTGTTCTCTTCTGAGCGTGAAGCAAGTGGACAGTGTTGCATTTATGCAGCTGCTGTCTGCTATTGATGACCGTTCCTCTCTCCCTTTCAGGAGGGTTGGAGGAAGGGAACACAAACTGAGTGGTTAGCTGCTTATTATTCTGGTGAAAAATAGAGACAGCTCCCCTGTTCTTAGGGTTGCTTGGTGTCTGTGCTGTCGATTATGTGGGTTCTGATTTGTTAGCTGTGCAAATCTCCACATGGACCAAACACCTTGCGTCGCCCCGGTAAACACAATTGGCCGTGGGCCCTTTTGTGCGCTGCCCTGGGGGACCCAAGCGACAAGTTCCGGCTGTTGCATGCTGGCCTACTTCCATTTCACAAAGGTTAAGCCATTCTGATTTGCCACTGTTTTCCATCTGGCGCAATCCTCGTGCTTCTGTGAAAACAACACTGTACTGCCTTTGAATCTGCCTATTCAGCTGGGTACTTTTCAGGTCCGACTCAAATGCTTGTCTGGCCAATGCGCCCAATACCCTTCCATCACATGCATTACGTTCTCATAAAAGTCACACCACCATTGTTCACGTTGCCTCCCACTTATGCTTGCTCGAATTCCACTGCAAAGCTTCCCAGATATTGAATAACACTCATTGCCATCGTAATATGGCCACTCTGTTTACTGAGGCCAGCCTTGGCTGGGCCATGGGAGCCCCTTGTCTCTGTCATCCACACTGACGAATTTTATTGGCTGCTGGTCTTCAATATGTAAATTTACAAAGTACAGGCATTTTTGTCATCTTTTGCCAACGCTATGGATAGGAAATGTTTTCTATGGTGTTGCGGGAAAGGTTTTCCTATGCAGAAATGGAGGGGCTTTTTGTTGCCTTTGGGACGATAGACGCTTTCCCACCCTAAGTGAGATGGGTGGCAGCTTCTTCCACCTGCCTGGGCTGCCCTTTGTGCTATTAAATCTATACTTTCAGGGATCATTTCTATAGTTCTTAACTGAGGAAATGTGTTCGAAAGTGTCTGGTCTTCGCTAACCACGAGGAAGAGTTGAAGTGTTCTCTTCTGAGCGTGAAGCAAGTGGACAGTGTTGCATTTATGCAGCTGCTGTCTGCTATTGATGACCGTTCCTCTCTCCCTTTCAGGAGGGTTGGAGGAAGGGAACACAAACTGAGTGGTTAGCTGCTTATTATTCTGGTGAAAAATAGAGACAGCTCCCCTGTTCTTAGGGTTGCTTGGTGTCTGTGCTGTCGATTATGTGGGTTCTGATTTGTTAGCTGTGCAAATCTCCACATGGACCAAACACCTTGCGTCGCCCCGGTAAACACAATTGGCCGTGGGCCCTTTTGTGCGCTGCCCTGGGGGACCCAAGCGACAAGTTCCGGCTGTTGCATGCTGGCCTACTTCCATTTCACAAAGGTTAAGCCATTCTGATTTGCCACTGTTTTCCATCTGGCGCAATCCTCGTGCTTCTGTGAAAACAACACTGTACTGCCCCTTTGGGGGATTTGAATCTGCCTATTCAGCTGGGTACTTTTCAGGTCCGACTCAAATGCTTGTCTGGCCAATGCGCGCAATACCCTTCCATCACATGCATTACGTTCTCATAAAAGTCACACCGCCATTGTTCACGTTGCCTCCCACTTATGCTTGCTCGAATTCCACTGCAAAGCTTCCCAGATATTGAATAACACTCATTGCCATCGTAATATGGCCACTCTGTTTACTGAGGCCAGCCTTGGCTGGGCCATGGGAGCCCCTTGTCTCTGTCATCCACACTGACGAATTTTATTGGCTGCTGGTCTTCAATATGTAAATTTACAAAGTACAGGCATTTTTGTCATCTTTTGCCAACGCTATGGATAGGAAATGTTTTCTATGGTGTTGCGGGAAAGGTTTTCCTATGCAGAAATGGAGGGGCTTTTTGTTGCCTTTGGGACGATAGACGCTTTCCCACCCTAAGTGAGATGGGTGGCAGCTTCTTCCACCTGCCTGGGCTGCCCTTTGTGCTATTAAGACTATACTTTCAGGGATCATTTCTATAGTTCTTAACTGAGGAAATGTGTTCGAAAGTGTCTGGTCTTCGCTAACCACGAGGAAGAGTTGAAGTGTTCTCTTCTGAGCGTGAAGCAAGTGGACAGTGTTGCATTTATGCAGCTGCTGTCTGCTATTGATGACCGTTCCTCTCTCCCTTTCAGGAGGGTTGGAGGAAGGGGAACACAAACTGAGTGGTTAGCTGCTTATTATTCTGGTGAAAAATAGAGACAGCTCCCCTGTTCTTAGGGTTGCTTGGTGTCTGTGCTGTCGATTATGTGGGTTCTGATTTGTTAGCTGTGCAAATCTCCACATGGACCAAACACCTTGCGTCGCCCCGGTAAACACAATTGGCCGTGGGCCCTTTTGTGCGCTGCCCTGGGGGACCCAAGCGACAAGTTCCGGCTGTTGCATGCTGGCCTACTTCCATTTCACAAAGGTTAAGCCATTCTGATTTGCCACTGTTTTTCATCTGGCGCAATCCTCGTGCTTCTGTGAAAACAACACTGTACTGCCTTTGAATCTGCCTATTCAGCTGGGTACTTTTCAGGTCCGACTCAAATGCTTGTCTGGCCAATGCGCGCAATACCCTTCCATCACATGCATTACGTTCTCATAAAAGTCACACCGCCATTGTTCACGTTGCCTCCCACTTATGCTTGCTCGAATTCCACTGCAAAGCTTCCCAGATATTGAATAACACTCATTGCCATCGTAATATGGCCACTCTGTTTACTGAGGCCAGCCTTGGCTGGGCCATGGGAGCCCCTTGTCTCTGTCATCCACACTGACGAATTTTATTGGCTGCTGGTCTTCAATATGTAAATTTACAAAGTACAGGCATTTTTGTCATCTTTTGCCAACGCTATGGATAGGAAATGTTTTCTATGGTGTTGCGGGAAAGGTTTTCCTATGCAGAAATGGAGGGGCTTTTTGTTGCCTTTGGGACGATAGACGCTTTCCCACCCTAAGTGAGATGGGTGGCAGCTTCTTCCACCTGCCTGGGCTGCCCTTTGTGCTATTAAGACTATACTTTCAGGGATCATTTCTATAGTTCTTAACTGAGGAAATGTGTTCGAAAGTGTCTGGTCTTCGCTAACCACGAGGAAGAGTTGAAGTGTTCTCTTCTGAGCGTGAAGCAAGTGGACAGTGTTGCATTTATGCAGCTGCTGTCTGCTATTGATGACCGTTCCTCTCTCCCTTTCAGGAGGGTTGGAGGAAGGGAACACAAACTGAGTGGTTAGCTGCTTATTATTCTGGTGAAAAATAGAGACAGCTCCCCTGTTCTTAGGGTTGCTTGGTGTCTGTGCTGTCGATTATGTGGGTTCTGATTTGTTAGCTGTGCAAATCTCCACATGGACCAAACACCTTGCGTCGCCCCGGTAAACACAATTGGCCGTGGGCCCTTTTGTGCGCTGCCCTGGGGGACCCAAGCGACAAGTTCCGGCTGTTGCATGCTGGCCTACTTCCATTTCACAAAGGTTAAGCCATTCTGATTTGCCACTGTTTTCCATCTGGCGCAATCCTCGTGCTTCTGTGAAAACAACACTGTACTGCCCCTTTGGGGGATTTGAATCTGCCTATTCAGCTGGGTACTTTTCAGGTCCGACTCAAATGCTTGTCTGGCCAATGCGCGCAATACCCTTCCATCACATGCATTACGTTCTCATAAAAGTCACACCGCCATTGTTCACGTTGCCTCCCACTTATGCTTGCTCGAATTCCACTGCAAAGCTTCCCAGATATTGAATAACACTCATTGCCATCGTAATATGGCCACTCTGTTTACTGAGGCCAGCCTTGGCTGGGCCATGGGAGCCCCTTGTCTCTGTCATCCACACTGACGAATTTTATTGGCTGCTGGTCTTCAATATGTAAATTTACAAAGTACAGGCATTTTTGTCATCTTTTGCCAACGCTATGGAAAGGAAAGGTTTTCTATGGGGTTGCGGGAAAGGTTTTCCTATGCAGAAATGGGGGGGCTTTTTGTTGCCTTTGGGACGATAGACGCTTTCCCACCCTAAGTGAGATGGGTGGCAGCTTCTTCCACCTGCCTGGGCTGCCCTTTGTGCTATTAAGACTATACTTTCAGGGGTCATTTCTATAGTTCTTAACTGAGGAAATGTGTTCGAAAGTGTCTGGTCTTCGCTAACCACGAGGAAGAGTTGAAGTGTTCTCTTCTGAGCGTGAAGCAAGTGGACAGTGTTGCATTTATGCAGCTGCTGTCTGCTATTGATGACCGTTCCTCTCTCCCTTTCAGGAGGGTTGGAGGAAGGGAACACAAACTGAGTGGTTAGCTGCTTATTATTCTGGTGAAAAATAGAGACAGCTCCCCTGTTCTTAGGGTTGCTTGGTGTCTGTGCTGTCGATTATGTGGGTTCTGATTTGTTAGCTGTGCAAATCTCCACATGGACCAAACACCTTGCGTCGCCCCGGTAAACACAATTGGCCGTGGGCCCTTTTGTGCGCTGCCCTGGGGGACCCAAGCGACAAGTTCCGGCTGTTGCATGCTGGCCTACTTCCATTTCACAAAGGTTAAGCCATTCTGATTTGCCACTGTTTTCCATCTGGCGCAATCCTCGTGCTTCTGTGAAAACAACACTGTACTGCCCCTTTGGGGGATTTGAATCTGCCTATTCAGCTGGGTACTTTTCAGGTCCGACTCAAATGCTTGTCTGGCCAATGCGCGCAATACCCTTCCATCACATGCATTACGTTCTCATAAAAGTCACACCGCCATTGTTCACGTTGCCTCCCACTTATGCTTGCTCGAATTCCACTGCAAAGCTTCCCAGATATTGAATAACACTCATTGCCATCGTAATATGGCCACTCTGTTTACTGAGGCCAGCCTTGGCTGGGCCATGGGAGCCCCTTGTCTCTGTCATCCACACTGACGAATTTTATTGGCTGCTGGTCTTCAATATGTAAATTTACAAAGTACAGGCATTTTTGTCATCTTTTGCCAACGCTATGGAAAGGAAAGGTTTTCTATGGGGTTGCGGGAAAGGTTTTCCTATGCAGAAATGGGGGGGCTTTTTGTTGCCTTTGGGACGATAGACGCTTTCCCACCCTAAGTGAGATGGGTGGCAGCTTCTTCCACCTGCCTGGGCTGCCCTTTGTGCTATTAAGACTATACTTTCAGGGGTCATTTCTATAGTTCTTAACTGAGGAAATGTGTTCGAAAGTGTCTGGTCTTCGCTAGTGGACAGTGTTGCATTTATGCAGCTGCTGTCTGCTATTGATGACCGTTCCTCTCTCCCTTTCAGGAGGGTTGGAGGAAGGGAACACAAACTGAGTGGTTAGCTGCTTATTATTCTGGTGAAAAATAGAGACAGCTCCCCTGTTCTTAGGGTTGCTTGGTGTCTGTGCTGTCGATTATGTGGGTTCTGATTTGTTAGCTGTGCAAATCTCCACATGGACCAAACACCTTGCGTCGCCCCGGTAAACACAATTGGCCGTGGGCCCTTTTGTGCGCTGCCCTGGGGGACCCAAGCGACAAGTTCCGGCTGTTGCATGCTGGCCTACTTCCATTTCACAAAGGTTAAGCCATTCTGATTTGCCACTGTTTTCCATCTGGCGCAATCCTCGTGCTTCTGTGAAAACAACACTGTACTGCCCCTTTGGGGGATTTGAATCTGCCTATTCAGCTGGGTACTTTTCAGGTCCGACTCAAATGCTTGTCTGGCCAATGCGCGCAATACCCTTCCATCACATGCATTACGTTCTCATAAAAGTCACACCGCCATTGTTCACGTTGCCTCCCACTTATGCTTGCTCGAATTCCACTGCAAAGCTTCCCAGATATTGAATAACACTCATTGCCATCGTAATATGGCCACTCTGTTTACTGAGGCCAGCCTTGGCTGGGCCATGGGAGCCCCTTGTCTCTGTCATCCACACTGACGAATTTTATTGGCTGCTGGTCTTCAATATGTAAATTTACAAAGTACAGGCATTTTTGTCATCTTTTGCCAACGCTATGGATAGGAAATGTTTTCTATGGTGTTGCGGGAAAGGTTTTCCTATGCAGAAATGGAGGGGCTTTTTGTTGCCTTTGGGACGATAGACGCTTTCCCACCCTAAGTGAGATGGGTGGCAGCTTCTTCCACCTGCCTGGGCTGCCCTTTGTGCTATTAAGACTATACTTTCAGGGATCATTTCTATAGTTCTTAACTGAGGAAATGTGTTCGAAAGTGTCTGGTCTTCGCTAACCACGAGGAAGAGTTGAAGTGTTCTCTTCTGAGCAGTGAAGCAAGTGGACAGTGTTGCATTTATGCAGCTGCTGTCTGCTATTGATGACCGTTCCTCTCTCCCTTTCAGGAGGGTTGGAGGAAGGGAACACAAACTGAGTGGTTAGCTGCTTATTATTCTGGTGAAAAATAGAGACAGCTCCCCTGTTCTTAGGGTTGCTTGGTGTCTGTTCTGTCGATTATGTGGGTTCTGATTTGTTAGCTGTGCAAATCTCCACATGGACCAAACACCTTGCGTCGCCCCGGTAAACACAATTGGCCGTGGGCCCTTTTGTGCGCTGCCCTGGGGGACCCAAGCGACAAGTTCCGGCTGTTGCATGCTGGCCTACTTCCATTTCACAAAGGTTAAGCCATTCTGATTTGCCACTGTTTTCCATCTGGCGCAATCCTCGTGCTTCTGTGAAAACAACACTGTACTGCCCCTTTGGGGGATTTGAATCTGCCTATTCAGCTGGGTACTTTTCAGGTCCGACTCAAATGCTTGTCTGGCCAATGCGCGCAATACCCTTCCATCACATGCATTACGTTCTCATAAAAGTCACACCGCCATTGTTCACGTTGCCTCCCACTTATGCTTGCTCGAATTCCACTGCAAAGCTTCCCAGATATTGAATAACACTCATTGCCATCGTAATATGGCCACTCTGTTTACTGAGGCCAGCCTTGGCTGGGCCATGGGAGCCCCTTGTCTCTGTCATCCACACTGACGAATTTTATTGGCTGCTGGTCTTCAATATGTAAATTTACAAAGTACAGGCATTTTTGTCATCTTTTGCCAACGCTATGGAAAGGAAAGGTTTTCTATGGGGTTGCGGGAAAGGTTTTCCTATGCAGAAATGGGGGGGCTTTTTGTTGCCTTTGGGACGATAGACGCTTTCCCACCCTAAGTGAGATGGGTGGCAGCTTCTTCCACCTGCCTGGGCTGCCCTTTGTGCTATTAAGACTATACTTTCAGGGGTCATTTCTATAGTTCTTAACTGAGGAAATGTGTTCGAAAGTGTCTGGTCTTGGCTAACCACGAGGAAGAGTTGAAGTGTTCTCTTCTGAGCGTGAAGCAAGTGGACAGTGTTGCATTTATGCAGCTGCTGTCTGCTATTGATGACCGTTCCTCTCTCCCTTTCGGGAGGGTTGGAGGAAGGGAACACAAACTGAGTGGTTAGCTGCTTATTATTCTGGTGAAAAATAGAGACAGCTCCCCTGTTCTTAGGGTTGCTTGGTGTCTGTGCTGTCGATTATGTGGGTTCTGATTTGTTAGCTGTGCAAATCTCCACATGGACCAAACACCTTGCGTCGCCCCGGTAAACACAATTGGCCGTGGGCCCTTTTGTGCGCTGCCCTGGGGGACCCAAGCGACAAGTTCCGGCTGTTGCATGCTGGCCTACTTCCATTTCACAAAGGTTAAGCCATTCTGATTTGCCACTGTTTTTCATCTGGCGCAATCCTCGTGCTTCTGTGAAAACAACACTGTACTGCCTTTGAAACTGCCTATTCAGCTGGGTACTTTTCAGGTCCGACTCAAATGCTTGTCTGGCCAATGCGCGCAATACCCTTCCATCACATGCATTACGTTCTCATAAAAGTCACACCGCCATTGTTCACGTTGCCTCCCACTTATGCTTGCTCGAATTCCACTGCAAAGCTTCCCAGATATTGAATAACACTCATTGCCATCGTAATATGGCCACTCTGTTTACTGAGGCCAGCCTTGGCTGGGCCATGGGAGCCCCTTGTCTCTGTCATCCACACTGACGAATTTTATTGGCTGCTGGTCTTCAATATGTAAATTTACAAAGTACAGGCATTTTTGTCATCTTTTGCCAACGCTATGGATAGGAAATGTTTTCTATGGTGTTGCGGGAAAGGTTTTCCTATGCAGAAATGGAGGGGCTTTTTGTTGCCTTTGGGACGATAGACGCTTTCCCACCCTAAGTGAGATGGGTGGCAGCTTCTTCCACCTGCCTGGGCTGCCCTTTGTGCTATTAAGACTATACTTTCAGGGATCATTTCTATAGTTCTTAACTGAGGAAATGTGTTCGAAAGTGTCTGGTCTTCGCTAACCACGAGGAAGAGTTGAAGTGTTCTCTTCTGAGCGTGAAGCAAGTGGACAGTGTTGCATTTATGCAGCTGCTGTCTGCTATTGATGACCGTTCCTCTCTCCCTTTCAGGAGGGTTGGAGGAAGGGAACACAAACTGAGTGGTTAGCTGCTTATTATTCTGGTGAAAAATAGAGACAGCTCCCCTGTTCTTAGGGTTGCTTGGTGCCTGTGCTGTCGATTATGTGGGTTCTGATTTGTTAGCTGTGCAAATCTCCACATGGACCAAACACCTTGCGTCGCCCCGGTAAACACAATTGCCGTGGGCCCTTTTGTGCGCTGCCCTGGGGGACCCAAGCGACAAGTTCCGGCTGTTGCATGCTGGCCTACTTCCATTTCACAAAGGTTAAGCCATTCTGATTTGCCACTGTTTTCCATCTGGCGCAATCCTCGTGCTTCTGTGAAAACAACACTGTACTGCCTTTGAATCTGCCTATTCAGCTGGGTACTTTTCAGGTCCGACTCAAATGCTTGTCTGGCCAATGCGCCCAATACCCTTCCATCACATGCATTACGTTCTCATAAAAGTCACACCGCCATTGTTCACGTTGCCTCCCACCTATGCTTGCTCGAATTCCACTGCAAAGCTTCCCAGATATTGAATAACACTCATTGCCATCGTAATATGGCCACTCTGTTTACTGAGGCCAGCCTTGGCTGGGCCATGGGAGCCCCTTGTCTCTGTCACCCACACTGACGAATTTTATTGGCTGCTGGTCTTCAATATGTAAATTTACAAAGTACAGGCATTTTTGTCATCTTTTGCCAACGCTATGGAAAGGAAAGGTTTTCTATGGGGTTGCGGGAAAGGTTTTCCTATGCAGAAATGGGGGGGCTTTTTGTTGCCTTTGGGACGATAGACGCTTTCCCACCCTAAGTGAGATGGGTGGCAGCTTCTTCCACCTGCCTGGGCTGCCCTTTGTGCTATTAAGACTATACTTTCAGGGATCATTTCTATAGTTCTTAACTGAGGAAATGTGTTCGAAAGTGTCTGGTCTTCGCTAACCACGAGGAAGAGTTGAAGTGTTCTCTTCTGAGCGTGAAGCAAGTGGACAGTGTTGCATTTATGCAGCTGCTGTCTGCTATTGATGACCGTTCCTCTCTCCCTTTCAGGAGGGTTGGAGGAAGGGAACACAAACTGAGTGGTTAGCTGCTTATTATTCTGGTGAAAAATAGAGACAGCTCCCCTGTTCTTAGGGTTGCTTGGTGTCTGTGCTGTCGATTATGTGGGTTCTGATTTGTTAGCTGTGCAAATCTCCACATGGACCAAACACCTTGCGTCGCCCCGGTAAACACAATTGGCCGTGGGCCCTTTTGTGCGCTGCCCTGGGGGACCCAAGCGACAAGTTCCGGCTGTTGCATGCTGGCCTACTTCCATTTCACAAAGGTTAAGCCATTCTGATTTGCCACTGTTTTCCATCTGGCGCAATCCTCGTGCTTCTGTGAAAACAACACTGTACTGCCTTTGAATCTGCCTATTCAGCTGGGTACTTTTCAGGTCCGACTCAAATGCTTGTCTGGCCAATGCGCCCAATACCCTTCCATCACATGCATTACGTTCTCATAAAAGTCACACCACCATTGTTCACGTTGCCTCCCACTTATGCTTGCTCGAATTCCACTGCAAAGCTTCCCAGATATTGAATAACACTCATTGCCATCGTAATATGGCCACTCTGTTTACTGAGGCCAGCCTTGGCTGGGCCATGGGAGCCCCTTGTCTCTGTCATCCACACTGACGAATTTTATTGGCTGCTGGTCTTCAATATGTAAATTTACAAAGTACAGGCATTTTTGTCATCTTTTGCCAACGCTATGGATAGGAAATGTTTTCTATGGTGTTGCGGGAAAGGTTTTCCTATGCAGAAATGGAGGGGCTTTTTGTTGCCTTTGGGACGATAGACGCTTTCCCACCCTAAGTGAGATGGGTGGCAGCTTCTTCCACCTGCCTGGGCTGCCCTTTGTGCTATTAAATCTATACTTTCAGGGATCATTTCTATAGTTCTTAACTGAGGAAATGTGTTCGAAAGTGTCTGGTCTTCGCTAACCACGAGGAAGAGTTGAAGTGTTCTCTTCTGAGCGTGAAGCAAGTGGACAGTGTTGCATTTATGCAGCTGCTGTCTGCTATTGATGACCGTTCCTCTCTCCCTTTCAGGAGGGTTGGAGGAAGGGAACACAAACTGAGTGGTTAGCTGCTTATTATTCTGGTGAAAAATAGAGACAGCTCCCCTGTTCTTAGGGTTGCTTGGTGTCTGTGCTGTCGATTATGTGGGTTCTGATTTGTTAGCTGTGCAAATCTCCACATGGACCAAACACCTTGCGTCGCCCCGGTAAACACAATTGGCCGTGGGCCCTTTTGTGCGCTGCCCTGGGGGACCCAAGCGACAAGTTCCGGCTGTTGCATGCTGGCCTACTTCCATTTCACAAAGGTTAAGCCATTCTGATTTGCCACTGTTTTCCATCTGGCGCAATCCTCGTGCTTCTGTGAAAACAACACTGTACTGCCCCTTTGGGGGATTTGAATCTGCCTATTCAGCTGGGTACTTTTCAGGTCCGACTCAAATGCTTGTCTGGCCAATGCGCGCAATACCCTTCCATCACATGCATTACGTTCTCATAAAAGTCACACCGCCATTGTTCACGTTGCCTCCCACTTATGCTTGCTCGAATTCCACTGCAAAGCTTCCCAGATATTGAATAACACTCATTGCCATCGTAATATGGCCACTCTGTTTACTGAGGCCAGCCTTGGCTGGGCCATGGGAGCCCCTTGTCTCTGTCATCCACACTGACGAATTTTATTGGCTGCTGGTCTTCAATATGTAAATTTACAAAGTACAGGCATTTTTGTCATCTTTTGCCAACGCTATGGATAGGAAATGTTTTCTATGGTGTTGCGGGAAAGGTTTTCCTATGCAGAAATGGAGGGGCTTTTTGTTGCCTTTGGGACGATAGACGCTTTCCCACCCTAAGTGAGATGGGTGGCAGCTTCTTCCACCTGCCTGGGCTGCCCTTTGTGCTATTAAGACTATACTTTCAGGGATCATTTCTATAGTTCTTAACTGAGGAAATGTGTTCGAAAGTGTCTGGTCTTCGCTAACCACGAGGAAGAGTTGAAGTGTTCTCTTCTGAGCGTGAAGCAAGTGGACAGTGTTGCATTTATGCAGCTGCTGTCTGCTATTGATGACCGTTCCTCTCTCCCTTTCAGGAGGGTTGGAGGAAGGGAACACAAACTGAGTGGTTAGCTGCTTATTATTCTGGTGAAAAATAGAGACAGCTCCCCTGTTCTTAGGGTTGCTTGGTGTCTGTGCTGTCGATTATGTGGGTTCTGATTTGTTAGCTGTGCAAATCTCCACATGGACCAAACACCTTGCGTCGCCCCGGTAAACACAATTGGCCGTGGGCCCTTTTGTGCGCTGCCCTGGGGGACCCAAGCGACAAGTTCCGGCTGTTGCATGCTGGCCTACTTCCATTTCACAAAGGTTAAGCCATTCTGATTTGCCACTGTTTTCCATCTGGCGCAATCCTCGTGCTTCTGTGAAAACAACACTGTACTGCCTTTGAATCTGCCTATTCAGCTGGGTACTTTTCAGGTCCGACTCAAATGCTTGTCTGGCCAATGCGCCCAATACCCTTCCATCACATGCATTACGTTCTCATAAAAGTCACACCGCCATTGTTCACGTTGCCTCCCACTTATGCTTGCTCGAATTCCACTGCAAAGCTTCCCAGATATTGAATAACACTCATTGCCATCGTAATATGGCCACTCTGTTTACTGAGGCCAGCCTTGGCTGGGCCATGGGAGCCCCTTGTCTCTGTCATCCACACTGACGAATTTTATTGGCTGCTGGTCTTCAATATGTAAATTTACAAAGTACAGGCATTTTTGTCATCTTTTGCCAACGCTATGGATAGGAAATGTTTTCTATGGTGTTGCGGGAAAGGTTTTCCTATGCAGAAATGGAGGGGCTTTTTGTTGCCTTTGGGACGATAGACGCTTTCCCACCCTAAGTGAGATGGGTGGCAGCTTCTTCCACCTGCCTGGGCTGCCCTTTGTGCTATTAAGACTATACTTTCAGGGATCATTTCTATAGTTCTTAACTGAGGAAATGTGTTCGAAAGTGTCTGGTCTTCGCTAACCACGAGGAAGAGTTGAAGTGTTCTCTTCTGAGCGTGAAGCAAGTGGACAGTGTTGCATTTATGCAGCTGCTGTCTGCTATTGATGACCGTTCCTCTCTCCCTTTCAGGAGGGTTGGAGGAAGGGAACACAAACTGAGTGGTTAGCTGCTTATTATTCTGGTGAAAAATAGAGACAGCTCCCCTGTTCTTAGGGTTGCTTGGTGTCTGTGCTGTCGATTATGTGGGTTCTGATTTGTTAGCTGTGCAAATCTCCACATGGACCAAACACCTTGCGTCGCCCCGGTAAACACAATTGCCGTGGGCCCTTTTGTGCGCTGCCCTGGGGGACCCAAGCGACAAGTTCCCGCTGTTGCATGCTGGCCTACTTCCATTTCACAAAGGTTAAGCCATTCTGATTTGCCACTGTTTTCCATCTGGCGCAATCCTCGTGCTTCTGTGAAAACAACACTGTACTGCCCCTTTGGGGGATTTGAATCTGCCTATTCAGCTGGGTACTTTTCAGGTCCGACTCAAATGCTTGTCTGGCCAATGCGCGCAATACCCTTCCATCACATGCATTACGTTCTCATAAAAGTCACACCGCCATTGTTCACGTTGCCTCCCACTTATGCTTGCTCGAATTCCACTGCAAAGCTTCCCAGATATTGAATAACACTCATTGCCATCGTAATATGGCCACTCTGTTTACTGAGGCCAGCCTTGGCTGGGCCATGGGAGCCCCTTGTCTCTGTCATCCACACTGACGAATTTTATTGGCTGCTGGTCTTCAATATGTAAATTTACAAAGTACAGGCATTTTTGTCATCTTTTGCCAACGCTATGGAAAGGAAAGGTTTTCTATGGGGTTGCGGGAAAGGTTTTCCTATGCAGAAATGGGGGGGCTTTTTGTTGCCTTTGGGACGATAGACGCTTTCCCACCCTAAGTGAGATGGGTGGCAGCTTCTTCCACCTGCCTGGGCTGCCCTTTGTGCTATTAAGACTATACTTTCAGGGGTCATTTCTATAGTTCTTAACTGAGGAAATGTGTTCGAAAGTGTCTGGTCTTCGCTAGTGGACAGTGTTGCATTTATGCAGCTGCTGTCTGCTATTGATGACCGTTCCTCTCTCCCTTTCAGGAGGGTTGGAGGAAGGGAACACAAACTGAGTGGTTAGCTGCTTATTATTCTGGTGAAAAATAGAGACAGCTCCCCTGTTCTTAGGGTTGCTTGGTGTCTGTGCTGTCGATTATGTGGGTTCTGATTTGTTAGCTGTGCAAATCTCCACATGGACCAAACACCTTGCGTCGCCCCGGTAAACACAATTGGCCGTGGGCCCTTTTGTGCGCTGCCCTGGGGGACCCAAGCGACAAGTTCCGGCTGTTGCATGCTGGCCTACTTCCATTTCACAAAGGTTAAGCCATTCTGATTTGCCACTGTTTTCCATCTGGCGCAATCCTCGTGCTTCTGTGAAAACAACACTGTACTGCCCCTTTGGGGGATTTGAATCTGCCTATTCAGCTGGGTACTTTTCAGGTCCGACTCAAATGCTTGTCTGGCCAATGCGCGCAATACCCTTCCATCACATGCATTACGTTCTCATAAAAGTCACACCGCCATTGTTCACGTTGCCTCCCACTTATGCTTGCTCGAATTCCACTGCAAAGCTTCCCAGATATTGAATAACACTCATTGCCATCGTAATATGGCCACTCTGTTTACTGAGGCCAGCCTTGGCTGGGCCATGGGAGCCCCTTGTCTCTGTCATCCACACTGACGAATTTTATTGGCTGCTGGTCTTCAATATGTAAATTTACAAAGTACAGGCATTTTTGTCATCTTTTGCCAACGCTATGGATAGGAAATGTTTTCTATGGTGTTGCGGGAAAGGTTTTCCTATGCAGAAATGGAGGGGCTTTTTGTTGCCTTTGGGACGATAGACGCTTTCCCACCCTAAGTGAGATGGGTGGCAGCTTCTTCCACCTGCCTGGGCTGCCCTTTGTGCTATTAAGACTATACTTTCAGGGATCATTTCTATAGTTCTTAACTGAGGAAATGTGTTCGAAAGTGTCTGGTCTTCGCTAACCACGAGGAAGAGTTGAAGTGTTCTCTTCTGAGCAGTGAAGCAAGTGGACAGTGTTGCATTTATGCAGCTGCTGTCTGCTATTGATGACCGTTCCTCTCTCCCTTTCAGGAGGGTTGGAGGAAGGGAACACAAACTGAGTGGTTAGCTGCTTATTATTCTGGTGAAAAATAGAGACAGCTCCCCTGTTCTTAGGGTTGCTTGGTGTCTGTTCTGTCGATTATGTGGGTTCTGATTTGTTAGCTGTGCAAATCTCCACATGGACCAAACACCTTGCGTCGCCCCGGTAAACCCAATTGGCCGTGGGCCCTTTTGTGCGCTGCCCTGGGGGACCCAAGCGACAAGTTCCGGCTGTTGCATGCTGGCCTACTTCCATTTCACAAAGGTTAAGCCATTCTGATTTGCCACTGTTTTCCATCTGGCGCAATCCTCGTGCTTCTGTGAAAACAACACTGTACTGCCCCTTTGGGGGATTTGAATCTGCCTATTCAGCTGGGTACTTTTCAGGTCCGACTCAAATGCTTGTCTGGCCAATGCGCGCAATACCCTTCCATCACATGCATTACGTTCTCATAAAAGTCACACCGCCATTGTTCACGTTGCCTCCCACTTATGCTTGCTCGAATTCCACTGCAAAGCTTCCCAGATATTGAATAACACTCATTGCCATCGTAATATGGCCACTCTGTTTACTGAGGCCAGCCTTGGCTGGGCCATGGGAGCCCCTTGTCTCTGTCATCCACACTGACGAATTTTATTGGCTGCTGGTCTTCAATATGTAAATTTACAAAGTACAGGCATTTTTGTCATCTTTTGCCAACGCTATGGAAAGGAAAGGTTTTCTATGGGGTTGCGGGAAAGGTTTTCCTATGCAGAAATGGGGGGGCTTTTTGTTGCCTTTGGGACGATAGACGCTTTCCCACCCTAAGTGAGATGGGTGGCAGCTTCTTCCACCTGCCTGGGCTGCCCTTTGTGCTATTAAGACTATACTTTCAGGGGTCATTTCTATAGTTCTTAACTGAGGAAATGTGTTCGAAAGTGTCTGGTCTTGGCTAACCACGAGGAAGAGTTGAAGTGTTCTCTTCTGAGCGTGAAGCAAGTGGACAGTGTTGCATTTATGCAGCTGCTGTCTGCTATTGATGACCGTTCCTCTCTCCCTTTCAGGAGGGTTGGAGGAAGGGAACACAAACTGAGTGGTTAGCTGCTTATTATTCTGGTGAAAAATAGAGACAGCTCCCCTGTTCTTAGGGTTGCTTGGTGTCTGTGCTGTCGATTATGTGGGTTCTGATTTGTTAGCTGTGCAAATCTCCACATGGACCAAACACCTTGCGTCGCCCCGGTAAACACAATTGGCCGTGGGCCCTTTTGTGCGCTGCCCTGGGGGACCCAAGCGACAAGTTCCGGCTGTTGCATGCTGGCCTACTTCCATTTCACAAAGGTTAAGCCATTCTGATTTGCCACTGTTTTTCATCTGGCGCAATCCTCGTGCTTCTGTGAAAACAACACTGTACTGCCTTTGAAACTGCCTATTCAGCTGGGTACTTTTCAGGTCCGACTCAAATGCTTGTCTGGCCAATGCGCGCAATACCCTTCCATCACATGCATTACGTTCTCATAAAAGTCACACCGCCATTGTTCACGTTGCCTCCCACTTATGCTTGCTCGAATTCCACTGCAAAGCTTCCCAGATATTGAATAACACTCATTGCCATCGTAATATGGCCACTCTGTTTACTGAGGCCAGCCTTGGCTGGGCCATGGGAGCCCCTTGTCTCTGTCATCCACACTGACGAATTTTATTGGCTGCTGGTCTTCAATATGTAAATTTACAAAGTACAGGCATTTTTGTCATCTTTTGCCAACGCTATGGATAGGAAATGTTTTCTATGGTGTTGCGGGAAAGGTTTTCCTATGCAGAAATGGAGGGGCTTTTTGTTGCCTTTGGGACGATAGACGCTTTCCCACCCTAAGTGAGATGGGTGGCAGCTTCTTCCACCTGCCTGGGCTGCCCTTTGTGCTATTAAGACTATACTTTCAGGGATCATTTCTATAGTTCTTAACTGAGGAAATGTGTTCGAAAGTGTCTGGTCTTCGCTAACCACGAGGAAGAGTTGAAGTGTTCTCTTCTGAGCGTGAAGCAAGTGGACAGTGTTGCATTTATGCAGCTGCTGTCTGCTATTGATGACCGTTCCTCTCTCCCTTTCAGGAGGGTTGGAGGAAGGGAACACAAACTGAGTGGTTAGCTGCTTATTATTCTGGTGAAAAATAGAGACAGCTCCCCTGTTCTTAGGGTTGCTTGGTGTCTGTGCTGTCGATTATGTGGGTTCTGATTTGTTAGCTGTGCAAATCTCCACATGGACCAAACACCTTGCGTCGCCCCGGTAAACACAATTGCCGTGGGCCCTTTTGTGCGCTGCCCTGGGGGACCCAAGCGACAAGTTCCGGCTGTTGCATGCTGGCCTACTTCCATTTCACAAAGGTTAAGCCATTCTGATTTGCCACTGTTTTCCATCTGGCGCAATCCTCGTGCTTCTGTGAAAACAACACTGTACTGCCTTTGAATCTGCCTATTCAGCTGGGTACTTTTCAGGTCCGACTCAAATGCTTGTCTGGCCAATGCGCCCAATACCCTTCCATCACATGCATTACGTTCTCATAAAAGTCACACCGCCATTGTTCACGTTGCCTCCCACCTATGCTTGCTCGAATTCCACTGCAAAGCTTCCCAGATATTGAATAACACTCATTGCCATCGTAATATGGCCACTCTGTTTACTGAGGCCAGCCTTGGCTGGGCCATGGGAGCCCCTTGTCTCTGTCACCCACACTGACGAATTTTATTGGCTGCTGGTCTTCAATATGTAAATTTACAAAGTACAGGCATTTTTGTCATCTTTTGCCAACGCTATGGAAAGGAAAGGTTTTCTATGGGGTTGCGGGAAAGGTTTTCCTATGCAGAAATGGGGGGGCTTTTTGTTGCCTTTGGGACGATAGACGCTTTCCCACCCTAAGTGAGATGGGTGGCAGCTTCTTCCACCTGCCTGGGCTGCCCTTTGTGCTATTAAGACTATACTTTCAGGGATCATTTCTATAGTTCTTAACTGAGGAAATGTGTTCGAAAGTGTCTGGTCTTCGCTAACCACGAGGAAGAGTTGAAGTGTTCTCTTCTGAGCGTGAAGCAAGTGGACAGTGTTGCATTTATGCAGCTGCTGTCTGCTATTGATGACCGTTCCTCTCTCCCTTTCAGGAGGGTTGGAGGAAGGGAACACAAACTGAGTGGTTAGCTGCTTATTATTCTGGTGAAAAATAGAGACAGCTCCCCTGTTCTTAGGGTTGCTTGGTGTCTGTGCTGTCGATTATGTGGGTTCTGATTTGTTAGCTGTGCAAATCTCCACATGGACCAAACACCTTGCGTCGCCCCGGTAAACACAATTGGCCGTGGGCCCTTTTGTGCGCTGCCCTGGGGGACCCAAGCGACAAGTTCCGGCTGTTGCATGCTGGCCTACTTCCATTTCACAAAGGTTAAGCCATTCTGATTTGCCACTGTTTTCCATCTGGCGCAATCCTCGTGCTTCTGTGAAAACAACACTGTACTGCCTTTGAATCTGCCTATTCAGCTGGGTACTTTTCAGGTCCGACTCAAATGCTTGTCTGGCCAATGCGCCCAATACCCTTCCATCACATGCATTACGTTCTCATAAAAGTCACACCACCATTGTTCACGTTGCCTCCCACTTATGCTTGCTCGAATTCCACTGCAAAGCTTCCCAGATATTGAATAACACTCATTGCCATCGTAATATGGCCACTCTGTTTACTGAGGCCAGCCTTGGCTGGGCCATGGGAGCCCCTTGTCTCTGTCATCCACACTGACGAATTTTATTGGCTGCTGGTCTTCAATATGTAAATTTACAAAGTACAGGCATTTTTGTCATCTTTTGCCAACGCTATGGATAGGAAATGTTTTCTATGGTGTTGCGGGAAAGGTTTTCCTATGCAGAAATGGAGGGGCTTTTTGTTGCCTTTGGGACGATAGACGCTTTCCCACCCTAAGTGAGATGGGTGGCAGCTTCTTCCACCTGCCTGGGCTGCCCTTTGTGCTATTAAATCTATACTTTCAGGGATCATTTCTATAGTTCTTAACTGAGGAAATGTGTTCGAAAGTGTCTGGTCTTCGCTAACCACGAGGAAGAGTTGAAGTGTTCTCTTCTGAGCGTGAAGCAAGTGGACAGTGTTGCATTTATGCAGCTGCTGTCTGCTATTGATGACCGTTCCTCTCTCCCTTTCAGGAGGGTTGGAGGAAGGGAACACAAACTGAGTGGTTAGCTGCTTATTATTCTGGTGAAAAATAGAGACAGCTCCCCTGTTCTTAGGGTTGCTTGGTGTCTGTGCTGTCGATTATGTGGGTTCTGATTTGTTAGCTGTGCAAATCTCCACATGGACCAAACACCTTGCGTCGCCCCGGTAAACACAATTGGCCGTGGGCCCTTTTGTGCGCTGCCCTGGGGGACCCAAGCGACAAGTTCCGGCTGTTGCATGCTGGCCTACTTCCATTTCACAAAGGTTAAGCCATTCTGATTTGCCACTGTTTTCCATCTGGCGCAATCCTCGTGCTTCTGTGAAAACAACACTGTACTGCCCCTTTGGGGGATTTGAATCTGCCTATTCAGCTGGGTACTTTTCAGGTCCGACTCAAATGCTTGTCTGGCCAATGCGCGCAATACCCTTCCATCACATGCATTACGTTCTCATAAAAGTCACACCGCCATTGTTCACGTTGCCTCCCACTTATGCTTGCTCGAATTCCACTGCAAAGCTTCCCAGATATTGAATAACACTCATTGCCATCGTAATATGGCCACTCTGTTTACTGAGGCCAGCCTTGGCTGGGCCATGGGAGCCCCTTGTCTCTGTCATCCACACTGACGAATTTTATTGGCTGCTGGTCTTCAATATGTAAATTTACAAAGTACAGGCATTTTTGTCATCTTTTGCCAACGCTATGGATAGGAAATGTTTTCTATGGTGTTGCGGGAAAGGTTTTCCTATGCAGAAATGGAGGGGCTTTTTGTTGCCTTTGGGACGATAGACGCTTTCCCACCCTAAGTGAGATGGGTGGCAGCTTCTTCCACCTGCCTGGGCTGCCCTTTGTGCTATTAAGACTATACTTTCAGGGATCATTTCTATAGTTCTTAACTGAGGAAATGTGTTCGAAAGTGTCTGGTCTTCGCTAACCACGAGGAAGAGTTGAAGTGTTCTCTTCTGAGCGTGAAGCAAGTGGACAGTGTTGCATTTATGCAGCTGCTGTCTGCTATTGATGACCGTTCCTCTCTCCCTTTCAGGAGGGTTGGAGGAAGGGAACACAAACTGAGTGGTTAGCTGCTTATTATTCTGGTGAAAAATAGAGACAGCTCCCCTGTTCTTAGGGTTGCTTGGTGTCTGTGCTGTCGATTATGTGGGTTCTGATTTGTTAGCTGTGCAAATCTCCACATGGACCAAACACCTTGCGTCGCCCCGGTAAACACAATTGGCCGTGGGCCCTTTTGTGCGCTGCCCTGGGGGACCCAAGCGACAAGTTCCGGCTGTTGCATGCTGGCCTACTTCCATTTCACAAAGGTTAAGCCATTCTGATTTGCCACTGTTTTCCATCTGGCGCAATCCTCGTGCTTCTGTGAAAACAACACTGTACTGCCTTTGAATCTGCCTATTCAGCTGGGTACTTTTCAGGTCCGACTCAAATGCTTGTCTGGCCAATGCGCCCAATACCCTTCCATCACATGCATTACGTTCTCATAAAAGTCACACCGCCATTGTTCACGTTGCCTCCCACTTATGCTTGCTCGAATTCCACTGCAAAGCTTCCCAGATATTGAATAACACTCATTGCCATCGTAATATGGCCACTCTGTTTACTGAGGCCAGCCTTGGCTGGGCCATGGGAGCCCCTTGTCTCTGTCATCCACACTGACGAATTTTATTGGCTGCTGGTCTTCAATATGTAAATTTACAAAGTACAGGCATTTTTGTCATCTTTTGCCAACGCTATGGATAGGAAATGTTTTCTATGGTGTTGCGGGAAAGGTTTTCCTATGCAGAAATGGAGGGGCTTTTTGTTGCCTTTGGGACGATAGACGCTTTCCCACCCTAAGTGAGATGGGTGGCAGCTTCTTCCACCTGCCTGGGCTGCCCTTTGTGCTATTAAGTCTATACTTTCAGGGATCATTTCTATAGTTCTTAACTGAGGAAATGTGTTCGAAAGTGTCTGGTCTTCGCTAACCACGAGGAAGAGTTGAAGTGTTCTCTTCTGAGCGTGAAGCAAGTGGACAGTGTTGCATTTATGCAGCTGCTGTCTGCTATTGATGACCGTTCCTCTCTCCCTTTCAGGAGGGTTGGAGGAAGGGAACACAAACTGAGTGGTTAGCTGCTTATTATTCTGGTGAAAAATAGAGACAGCTCCCCTGTTCTTAGGGTTGCTTGGTGTCTGTGCTGTCGATTATGTGGGTTCTGATTTGTTAGCTGTGCAAATCTCCACATGGACCAAACACCTTGCGTCGCCCCGGTAAACACAATTGGCCGTGGGCCCTTTTGTGCGCTGCCCTGGGGGACCCAAGCGACAAGTTCCGGCTGTTGCATGCTGGCCTACTTCCATTTCACAAAGGTTAAGCCATTCTGATTTGCCACTGTTTTCCATCTGGCGCAATCCTCGTGCTTCTGTGAAAACAACACTGTACTGCCCCTTTGGGGGATTTGAATCTGCCTATTCAGCTGGGTACTTTTCAGGTCCGACTCAAATGCTTGTCTGGCCAATGCGCGCAATACCCTTCCATCACATGCATTACGTTCTCATAAAAGTCACACCGCCATTGTTCACGTTGCCTCCCACTTATGCTTGCTCGAATTCCACTGCAAAGCTTCCCAGATATTGAATAACACTCATTGCCATCGTAATATGGCCACTCTGTTTACTGAGGCCAGCCTTGGCTGGGCCATGGGAGCCCCTTGTCTCTGTCATCCACACTGACGAATTTTATTGGCTGCTGGTCTTCAATATGTAAATTTACAAAGTACAGGCATTTTTGTCATCTTTTGCCAACGCTATGGAAAGGAAAGGTTTTCTATGGGGTTGCGGGAAAGGTTTTCCTATGCAGAAATGGGGGGGCTTTTTGTTGCCTTTGGGACGATAGACGCTTTCCCACCCTAAGTGAGATGGGTGGCAGCTTCTTCCACCTGCCTGGGCTGCCCTTTGTGCTATTAAGACTATACTTTCAGGGGTCATTTCTATAGTTCTTAACTGAGGAAATGTGTTCGAAAGTGTCTGGTCTTGGCTAACCACGAGGAAGAGTTGAAGTGTTCTCTTCTGAGCGTGAAGCAAGTGGACAGTGTTGCATTTATGCAGCTGCTGTCTGCTATTGATGACCGTTCCTCTCTCCCTTTCAGGAGGGTTGGAGGAAGGGAACACAAACTGAGTGGTTAGCTGCTTATTATTCTGGTGAAAAATAGAGACAGCTCCCCTGTTCTTAGGGTTGCTTGGTGTCTGTGCTGTCGATTATGTGGGTTCTGATTTGTTAGCTGTGCAAATCTCCACATGGACCAAACACCTTGCGTCGCCCCGGTAAACACAATTGGCCGTGGGCCCTTTTGTGCGCTGCCCTGGGGGACCCAAGCGACAAGTTCCGGCTGTTGCATGCTGGCCTACTTCCATTTCACAAAGGTTAAGCCATTCTGATTTGCCACTGTTTTTCATCTGGCGCAATCCTCGTGCTTCTGTGAAAACAACACTGTACTGCCTTTGAAACTGCCTATTCAGCTGGGTACTTTTCAGGTCCGACTCAAATGCTTGTCTGGCCAATGCGCGCAATACCCTTCCATCACATGCATTACGTTCTCATAAAAGTCACACCGCCATTGTTCACGTTGCCTCCCACTTATGCTTGCTCGAATTCCACTGCAAAGCTTCCCAGATATTGAATAACACTCATTGCCATCGTAATATGGCCACTCTGTTTACTGAGGCCAGCCTTGGCTGGGCCATGGGAGCCCCTTGTCTCTGTCATCCACACTGACGAATTTTATTGGCTGCTGGTCTTCAATATGTAAATTTACAAAGTACAGGCATTTTTGTCATCTTTTGCCAACGCTATGGATAGGAAATGTTTTCTATGGTGTTGCGGGAAAGGTTTTCCTATGCAGAAATGGAGGGGCTTTTTGTTGCCTTTGGGACGATAGACGCTTTCCCACCCTAAGTGAGATGGGTGGCAGCTTCTTCCACCTGCCTGGGCTGCCCTTTGTGCTATTAAGACTATACTTTCAGGGATCATTTCTATAGTTCTTAACTGAGGAAATGTGTTCGAAAGTGTCTGGTCTTCGCTAACCACGAGGAAGAGTTGAAGTGTTCTCTTCTGAGCGTGAAGCAAGTGGACAGTGTTGCATTTATGCAGCTGCTGTCTGCTATTGATGACCGTTCCTCTCTCCCTTTCAGGAGGGTTGGAGGAAGGGAACACAAACTGAGTGGTTAGCTGCTTATTATTCTGGTGAAAAATAGAGACAGCTCCCCTGTTCTTAGGGTTGCTTGGTGTCTGTGCTGTCGATTATGTGGGTTCTGATTTGTTAGCTGTGCAAATCTCCACATGGACCAAACACCTTGCGTCGCCCCGGTAAACACAATTGCCGTGGGCCCTTTTGTGCGCTGCCCTGGGGGACCCAAGCGACAAGTTCCGGCTGTTGCATGCTGGCCTACTTCCATTTCACAAAGGTTAAGCCATTCTGATTTGCCACTGTTTTCCATCTGGCGCAATCCTCGTGCTTCTGTGAAAACAACACTGTACTGCCTTTGAATCTGCCTATTCAGCTGGGTACTTTTCAGGTCCGACTCAAATGCTTGTCTGGCCAATGCGCCCAATACCCTTCCATCACATGCATTACGTTCTCATAAAAGTCACACCGCCATTGTTCACGTTGCCTCCCACCTATGCTTGCTCGAATTCCACTGCAAAGCTTCCCAGATATTGAATAACACTCATTGCCATCGTAATATGGCCACTCTGTTTACTGAGGCCAGCCTTGGCTGGGCCATGGGAGCCCCTTGTCTCTGTCACCCACACTGACGAATTTTATTGGCTGCTGGTCTTCAATATGTAAATTTACAAAGTACAGGCATTTTTGTCATCTTTTGCCAACGCTATGGAAAGGAAAGGTTTTCTATGGGGTTGCGGGAAAGGTTTTCCTATGCAGAAATGGGGGGGCTTTTTGTTGCCTTTGGGACGATAGACGCTTTCCCACCCTAAGTGAGATGGGTGGCAGCTTCTTCCACCTGCCTGGGCTGCCCTTTGTGCTATTAAGACTATACTTTCAGGGATCATTTCTATAGTTCTTAACTGAGGAAATGTGTTCGAAAGTGTCTGGTCTTCGCTAACCACGAGGAAGAGTTGAAGTGTTCTCTTCTGAGCGTGAAGCAAGTGGACAGTGTTGCATTTATGCAGCTGCTGTCTGCTATTGATGACCGTTCCTCTCTCCCTTTCAGGAGGGTTGGAGGAAGGGAACACAAACTGAGTGGTTAGCTGCTTATTATTCTGGTGAAAAATAGAGACAGCTCCCCTGTTCTTAGGGTTGCTTGGTGTCTGTGCTGTCGATTATGTGGGTTCTGATTTGTTAGCTGTGCAAATCTCCACATGGACCAAACACCTTGCGTCGCCCCGGTAAACACAATTGGCCGTGGGCCCTTTTGTGCGCTGCCCTGGGGGACCCAAGCGACAAGTTCCGGCTGTTGCATGCTGGCCTACTTCCATTTCACAAAGGTTAAGCCATTCTGATTTGCCACTGTTTTCCATCTGGCGCAATCCTCGTGCTTCTGTGAAAACAACACTGTACTGCCTTTGAATCTGCCTATTCAGCTGGGTACTTTTCAGGTCCGACTCAAATGCTTGTCTGGCCAATGCGCCCAATACCCTTCCATCACATGCATTACGTTCTCATAAAAGTCACACCACCATTGTTCACGTTGCCTCCCACTTATGCTTGCTCGAATTCCACTGCAAAGCTTCCCAGATATTGAATAACACTCATTGCCATCGTAATATGGCCACTCTGTTTACTGAGGCCAGCCTTGGCTGGGCCATGGGAGCCCCTTGTCTCTGTCATCCACACTGACGAATTTTATTGGCTGCTGGTCTTCAATATGTAAATTTACAAAGTACAGGCATTTTTGTCATCTTTTGCCAACGCTATGGATAGGAAATGTTTTCTATGGTGTTGCGGGAAAGGTTTTCCTATGCAGAAATGGAGGGGCTTTTTGTTGCCTTTGGGACGATAGACGCTTTCCCACCCTAAGTGAGATGGGTGGCAGCTTCTTCCACCTGCCTGGGCTGCCCTTTGTGCTATTAAATCTATACTTTCAGGGATCATTTCTATAGTTCTTAACTGAGGAAATGTGTTCGAAAGTGTCTGGTCTTCGCTAACCACGAGGAAGAGTTGAAGTGTTCTCTTCTGAGCGTGAAGCAAGTGGACAGTGTTGCATTTATGCAGCTGCTGTCTGCTATTGATGACCGTTCCTCTCTCCCTTTCAGGAGGGTTGGAGGAAGGGAACACAAACTGAGTGGTTAGCTGCTTATTATTCTGGTGAAAAATAGAGACAGCTCCCCTGTTCTTAGGGTTGCTTGGTGTCTGTGCTGTCGATTATGTGGGTTCTGATTTGTTAGCTGTGCAAATCTCCACATGGACCAAACACCTTGCGTCGCCCCGGTAAACACAATTGGCCGTGGGCCCTTTTGTGCGCTGCCCTGGGGGACCCAAGCGACAAGTTCCGGCTGTTGCATGCTGGCCTACTTCCATTTCACAAAGGTTAAGCCATTCTGATTTGCCACTGTTTTCCATCTGGCGCAATCCTCGTGCTTCTGTGAAAACAACACTGTACTGCCTTTGAATCTGCCTATTCAGCTGGGTACTTTTCAGGTCCGACTCAAATGCTTGTCTGGCCAATGCGCCCAATACCCTTCCATCACATGCATTACGTTCTCATAAAAGTCACACCGCCATTGTTCACGTTGCCTCCCACTTATGCTTGCTCGAATTCCACTGCAAAGCTTCCCAGATATTGAATAACACTCATTGCCATCGTAATATGGCCACTCTGTTTACTGAGGCCAGCCTTGGCTGGGCCATGGGAGCCCCTTGTCTCTGTCATCCACACTGACGAATTTTATTGGCTGCTGGTCTTCAATATGTAAATTTACAAAGTACAGGCATTTTTGTCATCTTTTGCCAACGCTATGGATAGGAAATGTTTTCTATGGTGTTGCGGGAAAGGTTTTCCTATGCAGAAATGGAGGGGCTTTTTGTTGCCTTTGGGACGATAGACGCTTTCCCACCCTAAGTGAGATGGGTGGCAGCTTCTTCCACCTGCCTGGGCTGCCCTTTGTGCTATTAAGTCTATACTTTCAGGGATCATTTCTATAGTTCTTAACTGAGGAAATGTGTTCGAAAGTGTCTGGTCTTCGCTAACCACGAGGAAGAGTTGAAGTGTTCTCTTCTGAGCGTGAAGCAAGTGGACAGTGTTGCATTTATGCAGCTGCTGTCTGCTATTGATGACCGTTCCTCTCTCCCTTTCAGGAGGGTTGGAGGAAGGGAACACAAACTGAGTGGTTAGCTGCTTATTATTCTGGTGAAAAATAGAGACAGCTCCCCTGTTCTTAGGGTTGCTTGGTGTCTGTGCTGTCGATTATGTGGGTTCTGATTTGTTAGCTGTGCAAATCTCCACATGGACCAAACACCTTGCGTCGCCCCGGTAAACACAATTGGCCGTGGGCCCTTTTGTGCGCTGCCCTGGGGGACCCAAGCGACAAGTTCCGGCTGTTGCATGCTGGCCTACTTCCATTTCACAAAGGTTAAGCCATTCTGATTTGCCACTGTTTTCCATCTGGCGCAATCCTCGTGCTTCTGTGAAAACAACACTGTACTGCCCCTTTGGGGGATTTGAATCTGCCTATTCAGCTGGGTACTTTTCAGGTCCGACTCAAATGCTTGTCTGGCCAATGCGCGCAATACCCTTCCATCACATGCATTACGTTCTCATAAAAGTCACACCGCCATTGTTCACGTTGCCTCCCACTTATGCTTGCTCGAATTCCACTGCAAAGCTTCCCAGATATTGAATAACACTCATTGCCATCGTAATATGGCCACTCTGTTTACTGAGGCCAGCCTTGGCTGGGCCATGGGAGCCCCTTGTCTCTGTCATCCACACTGACGAATTTTATTGGCTGCTGGTCTTCAATATGTAAATTTACAAAGTACAGGCATTTTTGTCATCTTTTGCCAACGCTATGGAAAGGAAAGGTTTTCTATGGGGTTGCGGGAAAGGTTTTCCTATGCAGAAATGGGGGGGCTTTTTGTTGCCTTTGGGACGATAGACGCTTTCCCACCCTAAGTGAGATGGGTGGCAGCTTCTTCCACCTGCCTGGGCTGCCCTTTGTGCTATTAAGACTATACTTTCAGGGGTCATTTCTATAGTTCTTAACTGAGGAAATGTGTTCGAAAGTGTCTGGTCTTGGCTAACCACGAGGAAGAGTTGAAGTGTTCTCTTCTGAGCGTGAAGCAAGTGGACAGTGTTGCATTTATGCAGCTGCTGTCTGCTATTGATGACCGTTCCTCTCTCCCTTTCAGGAGGGTTGGAGGAAGGGAACACAAACTGAGTGGTTAGCTGCTTATTATTCTGGTGAAAAATAGAGACAGCTCCCCTGTTCTTAGGGTTGCTTGGTGTCTGTGCTGTCGATTATGTGGGTTCTGATTTGTTAGCTGTGCAAATCTCCACATGGACCAAACACCTTGCGTCGCCCCGGTAAACACAATTGGCCGTGGGCCCTTTTGTGCGCTGCCCTGGGGGACCCAAGCGACAAGTTCCGGCTGTTGCATGCTGGCCTACTTCCATTTCACAAAGGTTAAGCCATTCTGATTTGCCACTGTTTTTCATCTGGCGCAATCCTCGTGCTTCTGTGAAAACAACACTGTACTGCCTTTGAAACTGCCTATTCAGCTGGGTACTTTTCAGGTCCGACTCAAATGCTTGTCTGGCCAATGCGCGCAATACCCTTCCATCACATGCATTACGTTCTCATAAAAGTCACACCGCCATTGTTCACGTTGCCTCCCACTTATGCTTGCTCGAATTCCACTGCAAAGCTTCCCAGATATTGAATAACACTCATTGCCATCGTAATATGGCCACTCTGTTTACTGAGGCCAGCCTTGGCTGGGCCATGGGAGCCCCTTGTCTCTGTCATCCACACTGACGAATTTTATTGGCTGCTGGTCTTCAATATGTAAATTTACAAAGTACAGGCATTTTTGTCATCTTTTGCCAACGCTATGGATAGGAAATGTTTTCTATGGTGTTGCGGGAAAGGTTTTCCTATGCAGAAATGGAGGGGCTTTTTGTTGCCTTTGGGACGATAGACGCTTTCCCACCCTAAGTGAGATGGGTGGCAGCTTCTTCCACCTGCCTGGGCTGCCCTTTGTGCTATTAAGACTATACTTTCAGGGATCATTTCTATAGTTCTTAACTGAGGAAATGCGTTCGAAAGTGTCTGGTCTTCGCTAACCACGAGGAAGAGTTGAAGTGTTCTCTTCTGAGCGTGAAGCAAGTGGACAGTGTTGCATTTATGCAGCTGCTGTCTGCTATTGATGACCGTTCCTCTCTCCCTTTCAGGAGGGTTGGAGGAAGGGAACACAAACTGAGTGGTTAGCTGCTTATTATTCTGGTGAAAAATAGAGACAGCTCCCCTGTTCTTAGGGTTGCTTGGTGTCTGTGCTGTCGATTATGTGGGTTCTGATTTGTTAGCTGTGCAAATCTCCACATGGACCAAACACCTTGCGTCGCCCCGGTAAACACAATTGCCGTGGGCCCTTTTGTGCGCTGCCCTGGGGGACCCAAGCGACAAGTTCCGGCTGTTGCATGCTGGCCTACTTCCATTTCACAAAGGTTAAGCCATTCTGATTTGCCACTGTTTTCCATCTGGCGCAATCCTCGTGCTTCTGTGAAAACAACACTGTACTGCCTTTGAATCTGCCTATTCAGCTGGGTACTTTTCAGGTCCGACTCAAATGCTTGTCTGGCCAATGCGCCCAATACCCTTCCATCACATGCATTACGTTCTCATAAAAGTCACACCGCCATTGTTCACGTTGCCTCCCACCTATGCTTGCTCGAATTCCACTGCAAAGCTTCCCAGATATTGAATAACACTCATTGCCATCGTAATATGGCCACTCTGTTTACTGAGGCCAGCCTTGGCTGGGCCATGGGAGCCCCTTGTCTCTGTCATCCACACTGACGAATTTTATTGGCTGCTGGTCTTCAATATGTAAATTTACAAAGTACAGGCATTTTTGTCATCTTTTGCCAACGCTATGGATAGGAAATGTTTTCTATGGTGTTGCGGGAAAGGTTTTCCTATGCAGAAATGGAGGGGCTTTTTGTTGCCTTTGGGACGATAGACGCTTTCCCACCCTAAGTGAGATGGGTGGCAGCTTCTTCCACCTGCCTGGGCTGCCCTTTGTGCTATTAAATCTATACTTTCAGGGATCATTTCTATAGTTCTTAACTGAGGAAATGTGTTCGAAAGTGTCTGGTCTTCGCTAACCACGAGGAAGAGTTGAAGTGTTCTCTTCTGAGCGTGAAGCAAGTGGACAGTGTTGCATTTATGCAGCTGCTGTCTGCTATTGATGACCGTTCCTCTCTCCCTTTCAGGAGGGTTGGAGGAAGGGAACACAAACTGAGTGGTTAGCTGCTTATTATTCTGGTGAAAAATAGAGACAGCTCCCCTGTTCTTAGGGTTGCTTGGTGTCTGTGCTGTCGATTATGTGGGTTCTGATTTGTTAGCTGTGCAAATCTCCACATGGACCAAACACCTTGCGTCGCCCCGGTAAACACAATTGGCCGTGGGCCCTTTTGTGCGCTGCCCTGGGGGACCCAAGCGACAAGTTCCGGCTGTTGCATGCTGGCCTACTTCCATTTCACAAAGGTTAAGCCATTCTGATTTGCCACTGTTTTCCATCTGGCGCAATCCTCGTGCTTCTGTGAAAACAACACTGTACTGCCCCTTTGGGGGATTTGAATCTGCCTATTCAGCTGGGTACTTTTCAGGTCCGACTCAAATGCTTGTCTGGCCAATGCGCGCAATACCCTTCCATCACATGCATTACGTTCTCATAAAAGTCACACCGCCATTGTTCACGTTGCCTCCCACTTATGCTTGCTCGAATTCCACTGCAAAGCTTCCCAGATATTGAATAACACTCATTGCCATCGTAATATGGCCACTCTGTTTACTGAGGCCAGCCTTGGCTGGGCCATGGGAGCCCCTTGTCTCTGTCATCCACACTGACGAATTTTATTGGCTGCTGGTCTTCAATATGTAAATTTACAAAGTACAGGCATTTTTGTCATCTTTTGCCAACGCTATGGAAAGGAAAGGTTTTCTATGGGGTTGCGGGAAAGGTTTTCCTATGCAGAAATGGGGGGACTTTTTGTTGCCTTTGGGACGATAGACGCTTTCCCACCCTAAGTGAGATGGGTGGCAGCTTCTTCCACCTGCCTGGGCTGCCCTTTGTGCTATTAAGACTATACTTTCAGGGGTCATTTCTATAGTTCTTAACTGAGGAAATGTGTTCGAAAGTGTCTGGTCTTCGCTAACCACGAGGAAGAGTTGAAGTGTTCTCTTCTGAGCGTGAAGCAAGTGGACAGTGTTGCATTTATGCAGCTGCTGTCTGCTATTGATGACCGTTCCTCTCTCCCTTTCAGGAGGGTTGGAGGAAGGGAACACAAACTGAGTGGTTAGCTGCTTATTATTCTGGTGAAAAATAGAGACAGCTCCCCTGTTCTTAGGGTTGCTTGGTGTCTGTGCTGTCGATTATGTGGGTTCTGATTTGTTAGCTGTGCAAATCTCCACATGGACCAAACACCTTGCGTCGCCCCGGTAAACACAATTGGCCGTGGGCCCTTTTGTGCGCTGCCCTGGGGGACCCAAGCGACAAGTTCCGGCTGTTGCATGCTGGCCTACTTCCATTTCACAAAGGTTAAGCCATTCTGATTTGCCACTGTTTTCCATCTGGCGCAATCCTCGTGCTTCTGTGAAAACAACACTGTACTGCCCCTTTGGGGGATTTGAATCTGCCTATTCAGCTGGGTACTTTTCAGGTCCGACTCAAATGCTTGTCTGGCCAATGCGCGCAATACCCTTCCATCACATGCATTACGTTCTCATAAAAGTCACACCGCCATTGTTCACGTTGCCTCCCACTTATGCTTGCTCGAATTCCACTGCAAAGCTTCCCAGATATTGAATAACACTCATTGCCATCGTAATATGGCCACTCTGTTTACTGAGGCCAGCCTTGGCTGGGCCATGGGAGCCCCTTGTCTCTGTCATCCACACTGACGAATTTTATTGGCTGCTGGTCTTCAATATGTAAATTTACAAAGTACAGGCATTTTTGTCATCTTTTGCCAACGCTATGGATAGGAAATGTTTTCTATGGTGTTGCGGGAAAGGTTTTCCTATGCAGAAATGGAGGGGCTTTTTGTTGCCTTTGGGACGATAGACGCTTTCCCACCCTAAGTGAGATGGGTGGCAGCTTCTTCCACCTGCCTGGGCTGCCCTTTGTGCTATTAAGACTATACTTTCAGGGATCATTTCTATAGTTCTTAACTGAGGAAATGTGTTCGAAAGTGTCTGGTCTTCGCTAACCACGAGGAAGAGTTGAAGTGTTCTCTTCTGAGCGTGAAGCAAGTGGACAGTGTTGCATTTATGCAGCTGCTGTCTGCTATTGATGACCGTTCCTCTCTCCCTTTCAGGAGGGTTGGAGGAAGGGAACACAAACTGAGTGGTTAGCTGCTTATTATTCTGGTGAAAAATAGAGACAGCTCCCCTGTTCTTAGGGTTGCTTGGTGTCTGTGCTGTCGATTATGTGGGTTCTGATTTGTTAGCTGTGCAAATCTCCACATGGACCAAACACCTTGCGTCGCCCCGGTAAACACAATTGGCCGTGGGCCCTTTTGTGCGCTGCCCTGGGGGACCCAAGCGACAAGTTCCGGCTGTTGCATGCTGGCCTACTTCCATTTCACAAAGGTTAAGCCATTCTGATTTGCCACTGTTTTCCATCTGGCGCAATCCTCGTGCTTCTGTGAAAACAACACTGTACTGCCTTTGAATCTGCCTATTCAGCTGGGTACTTTTCAGGTCCGACTCAAATGCTTGTCTGGCCAATGCGCCCAATACCCTTCCATCACATGCATTACGTTCTCATAAAAGTCACACCGCCATTGTTCACGTTGCCTCCCACTTATGCTTGCTCGAATTCCACTGCAAAGCTTCCCAGATATTGAATAACACTCATTGCCATCGTAATATGGCCACTCTGTTTACTGAGGCCAGCCTTGGCTGGGCCATGGGAGCCCCTTGTCTCTGTCATCCACACTGACGAATTTTATTGGCTGCTGGTCTTCAATATGTAAATTTACAAAGTACAGGCATTTTTGTCATCTTTTGCCAACGCTATGGATAGGAAATGTTTTCTATGGTGTTGCGGGAAAGGTTTTCCTATGCAGAAATGGAGGGGCTTTTTGTTGCCTTTGGGACGATAGACGCTTTCCCACCCTAAGTGAGATGGGTGGCAGCTTCTTCCACCTGCCTGGGCTGCCCTTTGTGCTATTAAGTCTATACTTTCAGGGATCATTTCTATAGTTCTTAACTGAGGAAATGTGTTCGAAAGTGTCTGGTCTTCGCTAACCACGAGGAAGAGTTGAAGTGTTCTCTTCTGAGCGTGAAGCAAGTGGACAGTGTTGCATTTATGCAGCTGCTGTCTGCTATTGATGACCGTTCCTCTCTCCCTTTCAGGAGGGTTGGAGGAAGGGAACACAAACTGAGTGGTTAGCTGCTTATTATTCTGGTGAAAAATAGAGACAGCTCCCCTGTTCTTAGGGTTGCTTGGTGTCTGTGCTGTCGATTATGTGGGTTCTGATTTGTTAGCTGTGCAAATCTCCACATGGACCAAACACCTTGCGTCGCCCCGGTAAACACAATTGGCCGTGGGCCCTTTTGTGCGCTGCCCTGGGGGACCCAAGCGACAAGTTCCGGCTGTTGCATGCTGGCCTACTTCCATTTCACAAAGGTTAAGCCATTCTGATTTGCCACTGTTTTCCATCTGGCGCAATCCTCGTGCTTCTGTGAAAACAACACTGTACTGCCCCTTTGGGGGATTTGAATCTGCCTATTCAGCTGGGTACTTTTCAGGTCCGACTCAAATGCTTGTCTGGCCAATGCGCGCAATACCCTTCCATCACATGCATTACGTTCTCATAAAAGTCACACCGCCATTGTTCACGTTGCCTCCCACTTATGCTTGCTCGAATTCCACTGCAAAGCTTCCCAGATATTGAATAACACTCATTGCCATCGTAATATGGCCACTCTGTTTACTGAGGCCAGCCTTGGCTGGGCCATGGGAGCCCCTTGTCTCTGTCATCCACACTGACGAATTTTATTGGCTGCTGGTCTTCAATATGTAAATTTACAAAGTACAGGCATTTTTGTCATCTTTTGCCAACGCTATGGAAAGGAAAGGTTTTCTATGGGGTTGCGGGAAAGGTTTTCCTATGCAGAAATGGGGGGACTTTTTGTTGCCTTTGGGACGATAGACGCTTTCCCACCCTAAGTGAGATGGGTGGCAGCTTCTTCCACCTGCCTGGGCTGCCCTTTGTGCTATTAAGACTATACTTTCAGGGGTCATTTCTATAGTTCTTAACTGAGGAAATGTGTTCGAAAGTGTCTGGTCTTCGCTAACCACGAGGAAGAGTTGAAGTGTTCTCTTCTGAGCGTGAAGCAAGTGGACAGTGTTGCATTTATGCAGCTGCTGTCTGCTATTGATGACCGTTCCTCTCTCCCTTTCAGGAGGGTTGGAGGAAGGGAACACAAACTGAGTGGTTAGCTGCTTATTATTCTGGTGAAAAATAGAGACAGCTCCCCTGTTCTTAGGGTTGCTTGGTGTCTGTGCTGTCGATTATGTGGGTTCTGATTTGTTAGCTGTGCAAATCTCCACATGGACCAAACACCTTGCGTCGCCCCGGTAAACACAATTGGCCGTGGGCCCTTTTGTGCGCTGCCCTGGGGGACCCAAGCGACAAGTTCCGGCTGTTGCATGCTGGCCTACTTCCATTTCACAAAGGTTAAGCCATTCTGATTTGCCACTGTTTTCCATCTGGCGCAATCCTCGTGCTTCTGTGAAAACAACACTGTACTGCCCCTTTGGGGGATTTGAATCTGCCTATTCAGCTGGGTACTTTTCAGGTCCGACTCAAATGCTTGTCTGGCCAATGCGCGCAATACCCTTCCATCACATGCATTACGTTCTCATAAAAGTCACACCGCCATTGTTCACGTTGCCTCCCACTTATGCTTGCTCGAATTCCACTGCAAAGCTTCCCAGATATTGAATAACACTCATTGCCATCGTAATATGGCCACTCTGTTTACTGAGGCCAGCCTTGGCTGGGCCATGGGAGCCCCTTGTCTCTGTCATCCACACTGACGAATTTTATTGGCTGCTGGTCTTCAATATGTAAATTTACAAAGTACAGGCATTTTTGTCATCTTTTGCCAACGCTATGGAAAGGAAAGGTTTTCTATGGGGTTGCGGGAAAGGTTTTCCTATGCAGAAATGGGGGGGCTTTTTGTTGCCTTTGGGACGATAGACGCTTTCCCACCCTAAGTGAGATGGGTGGCAGCTTCTTCCACCTGCCTGGGCTGCCCTTTGTGCTATTAAGACTATACTTTCAGGGGTCATTTCTATAGTTCTTAACTGAGGAAATGTGTTCGAAAGTGTCTGGTCTTGGCTAACCACGAGGAAGAGTTGAAGTGTTCTCTTCTGAGCGTGAAGCAAGTGGACAGTGTTGCATTTATGCAGCTGCTGTCTGCTATTGATGACCGTTCCTCTCTCCCTTTCGGGAGGGTTGGAGGAAGGGAACACAAACTGAGTGGTTAGCTGCTTATTATTCTGGTGAAAAATAGAGACAGCTCCCCTGTTCTTAGGGTTGCTTGGTGTCTGTGCTGTCGATTATGTGGGTTCTGATTTGTTAGCTGTGCAAATCTCCACATGGACCAAACACCTTGCGTCGCCCCGGTAAACACAATTGGCCGTGGGCCCTTTTGTGCGCTGCCCTGGGGGACCCAAGCGACAAGTTCCGGCTGTTGCATGCTGGCCTACTTCCATTTCACAAAGGTTAAGCCATTCTGATTTGCCACTGTTTTTCATCTGGCGCAATCCTCGTGCTTCTGTGAAAACAACACTGTACTGCCTTTGAAACTGCCTATTCAGCTGGGTACTTTTCAGGTCCGACTCAAATGCTTGTCTGGCCAATGCGCGCAATACCCTTCCATCACATGCATTACGTTCTCATAAAAGTCACACCGCCATTGTTCACGTTGCCTCCCACTTATGCTTGCTCGAATTCCACTGCAAAGCTTCCCAGATATTGAATAACACTCATTGCCATCGTAATATGGCCACTCTGTTTACTGAGGCCAGCCTTGGCTGGGCCATGGGAGCCCCTTGTCTCTGTCATCCACACTGACGAATTTTATTGGCTGCTGGTCTTCAATATGTAAATTTACAAAGTACAGGCATTTTTGTCATCTTTTGCCAACGCTATGGATAGGAAATGTTTTCTATGGTGTTGCGGGAAAGGTTTTCCTATGCAGAAATGGAGGGGCTTTTTGTTGCCTTTGGGACGATAGACGCTTTCCCACCCTAAGTGAGATGGGTGGCAGCTTCTTCCACCTGCCTGGGCTGCCCTTTGTGCTATTAAGACTATACTTTCAGGGATCATTTCTATAGTTCTTAACTGAGGAAATGTGTTCGAAAGTGTCTGGTCTTCGCTAACCACGAGGAAGAGTTGAAGTGTTCTCTTCTGAGCGTGAAGCAAGTGGACAGTGTTGCATTTATGCAGCTGCTGTCTGCTATTGATGACCGTTCCTCTCTCCCTTTCAGGAGGGTTGGAGGAAGGGAACACAAACTGAGTGGTTAGCTGCTTATTATTCTGGTGAAAAATAGAGACAGCTCCCCTGTTCTTAGGGTTGCTTGGTGTCTGTGCTGTCGATTATGTGGGTTCTGATTTGTTAGCTGTGCAAATCTCCACATGGACCAAACACCTTGCGTCGCCCCGGTAAACACAATTGCCGTGGGCCCTTTTGTGCGCTGCCCTGGGGGACCCAAGCGACAAGTTCCGGCTGTTGCATGCTGGCCTACTTCCATTTCACAAAGGTTAAGCCATTCTGATTTGCCACTGTTTTCCATCTGGCGCAATCCTCGTGCTTCTGTGAAAACAACACTGTACTGCCTTTGAATCTGCCTATTCAGCTGGGTACTTTTCAGGTCCGACTCAAATGCTTGTCTGGCCAATGCGCCCAATACCCTTCCATCACATGCATTACGTTCTCATAAAAGTCACACCGCCATTGTTCACGTTGCCTCCCACCTATGCTTGCTCGAATTCCACTGCAAAGCTTCCCAGATATTGAATAACACTCATTGCCATCGTAATATGGCCACTCTGTTTACTGAGGCCAGCCTTGGCTGGGCCATGGGAGCCCCTTGTCTCTGTCACCCACACTGACGAATTTTATTGGCTGCTGGTCTTCAATATGTAAATTTACAAAGTACAGGCATTTTTGTCATCTTTTGCCAACGCTATGGAAAGGAAAGGTTTTCTATGGGGTTGCGGGAAAGGTTTTCCTATGCAGAAATGGGGGGGCTTTTTGTTGCCTTTGGGACGATAGACGCTTTCCCACCCTAAGTGAGATGGGTGGCAGCTTCTTCCACCTGCCTGGGCTGCCCTTTGTGCTATTAAGACTATACTTTCAGGGATCATTTCTATAGTTCTTAACTGAGGAAATGTGTTCGAAAGTGTCTGGTCTTCGCTAACCACGAGGAAGAGTTGAAGTGTTCTCTTCTGAGCGTGAAGCAAGTGGACAGTGTTGCATTTATGCAGCTGCTGTCTGCTATTGATGACCGTTCCTCTCTCCCTTTCAGGAGGGTTGGAGGAAGGGAACACAAACTGAGTGGTTAGCTGCTTATTATTCTGGTGAAAAATAGAGACAGCTCCCCTGTTCTTAGGGTTGCTTGGTGTCTGTGCTGTCGATTATGTGGGTTCTGATTTGTTAGCTGTGCAAATCTCCACATGGACCAAACACCTTGCGTCGCCCCGGTAAACACAATTGGCCGTGGGCCCTTTTGTGCGCTGCCCTGGGGGACCCAAGCGACAAGTTCCGGCTGTTGCATGCTGGCCTACTTCCATTTCACAAAGGTTAAGCCATTCTGATTTGCCACTGTTTTCCATCTGGCGCAATCCTCGTGCTTCTGTGAAAACAACACTGTACTGCCTTTGAATCTGCCTATTCAGCTGGGTACTTTTCAGGTCCGACTCAAATGCTTGTCTGGCCAATGCGCCCAATACCCTTCCATCACATGCATTACGTTCTCATAAAAGTCACACCACCATTGTTCACGTTGCCTCCCACTTATGCTTGCTCGAATTCCACTGCAAAGCTTCCCAGATATTGAATAACACTCATTGCCATCGTAATATGGCCACTCTGTTTACTGAGGCCAGCCTTGGCTGGGCCATGGGAGCCCCTTGTCTCTGTCATCCACACTGACGAATTTTATTGGCTGCTGGTCTTCAATATGTAAATTTACAAAGTACAGGCATTTTTGTCATCTTTTGCCAACGCTATGGATAGGAAATGTTTTCTATGGTGTTGCGGGAAAGGTTTTCCTATGCAGAAATGGAGGGGCTTTTTGTTGCCTTTGGGACGATAGACGCTTTCCCACCCTAAGTGAGATGGGTGGCAGCTTCTTCCACCTGCCTGGGCTGCCCTTTGTGCTATTAAATCTATACTTTCAGGGATCATTTCTATAGTTCTTAACTGAGGAAATGTGTTCGAAAGTGTCTGGTCTTCGCTAACCACGAGGAAGAGTTGAAGTGTTCTCTTCTGAGCGTGAAGCAAGTGGACAGTGTTGCATTTATGCAGCTGCTGTCTGCTATTGATGACCGTTCCTCTCTCCCTTTCAGGAGGGTTGGAGGAAGGGAACACAAACTGAGTGGTTAGCTGCTTATTATTCTGGTGAAAAATAGAGACAGCTCCCCTGTTCTTAGGGTTGCTTGGTGTCTGTGCTGTCGATTATGTGGGTTCTGATTTGTTAGCTGTGCAAATCTCCACATGGACCAAACACCTTGCGTCGCCCCGGTAAACACAATTGGCCGTGGGCCCTTTTGTGCGCTGCCCTGGGGGACCCAAGCGACAAGTTCCGGCTGTTGCATGCTGGCCTACTTCCATTTCACAAAGGTTAAGCCATTCTGATTTGCCACTGTTTTCCATCTGGCGCAATCCTCGTGCTTCTGTGAAAACAACACTGTACTGCCCCTTTGGGGGATTTGAATCTGCCTATTCAGCTGGGTACTTTTCAGGTCCGACTCAAATGCTTGTCTGGCCAATGCGCGCAATACCCTTCCATCACATGCATTACGTTCTCATAAAAGTCACACCGCCATTGTTCACGTTGCCTCCCACTTATGCTTGCTCGAATTCCACTGCAAAGCTTCCCAGATATTGAATAACACTCATTGCCATCGTAATATGGCCACTCTGTTTACTGAGGCCAGCCTTGGCTGGGCCATGGGAGCCCCTTGTCTCTGTCATCCACACTGACGAATTTTATTGGCTGCTGGTCTTCAATATGTAAATTTACAAAGTACAGGCATTTTTGTCATCTTTTGCCAACGCTATGGATAGGAAATGTTTTCTATGGTGTTGCGGGAAAGGTTTTCCTATGCAGAAATGGAGGGGCTTTTTGTTGCCTTTGGGACGATAGACGCTTTCCCACCCTAAGTGAGATGGGTGGCAGCTTCTTCCACCTGCCTGGGCTGCCCTTTGTGCTATTAAGACTATACTTTCAGGGATCATTTCTATAGTTCTTAACTGAGGAAATGTGTTCGAAAGTGTCTGGTCTTCGCTAACCACGAGGAAGAGTTGAAGTGTTCTCTTCTGAGCGTGAAGCAAGTGGACAGTGTTGCATTTATGCAGCTGCTGTCTGCTATTGATGACCGTTCCTCTCTCCCTTTCAGGAGGGTTGGAGGAAGGGAACACAAACTGAGTGGTTAGCTGCTTATTATTCTGGTGAAAAATAGAGACAGCTCCCCTGTTCTTAGGGTTGCTTGGTGTCTGTGCTGTCGATTATGTGGGTTCTGATTTGTTAGCTGTGCAAATCTCCACATGGACCAAACACCTTGCGTCGCCCCGGTAAACACAATTGGCCGTGGGCCCTTTTGTGCGCTGCCCTGGGGGACCCAAGCGACAAGTTCCGGCTGTTGCATGCTGGCCTACTTCCATTTCACAAAGGTTAAGCCATTCTGATTTGCCACTGTTTTCCATCTGGCGCAATCCTCGTGCTTCTGTGAAAACAACACTGTACTGCCTTTGAATCTGCCTATTCAGCTGGGTACTTTTCAGGTCCGACTCAAATGCTTGTCTGGCCAATGCGCCCAATACCCTTCCATCACATGCATTACGTTCTCATAAAAGTCACACCGCCATTGTTCACGTTGCCTCCCACTTATGCTTGCTCGAATTCCACTGCAAAGCTTCCCAGATATTGAATAACACTCATTGCCATCGTAATATGGCCACTCTGTTTACTGAGGCCAGCCTTGGCTGGGCCATGGGAGCCCCTTGTCTCTGTCATCCACACTGACGAATTTTATTGGCTGCTGGTCTTCAATATGTAAATTTACAAAGTACAGGCATTTTTGTCATCTTTTGCCAACGCTATGGATAGGAAATGTTTTCTATGGTGTTGCGGGAAAGGTTTTCCTATGCAGAAATGGAGGGGCTTTTTGTTGCCTTTGGGACGATAGACGCTTTCCCACCCTAAGTGAGATGGGTGGCAGCTTCTTCCACCTGCCTGGGCTGCCCTTTGTGCTATTAAGACTATACTTTCAGGGATCATTTCTATAGTTCTTAACTGAGGAAATGTGTTCGAAAGTGTCTGGTCTTCGCTAACCACGAGGAAGAGTTGAAGTGTTCTCTTCTGAGCGTGAAGCAAGTGGACAGTGTTGCATTTATGCAGCTGCTGTCTGCTATTGATGACCGTTCCTCTCTCCCTTTCAGGAGGGTTGGAGGAAGGGAACACAAACTGAGTGGTTAGCTGCTTATTATTCTGGTGAAAAATAGAGACAGCTCCCCTGTTCTTAGGGTTGCTTGGTGTCTGTGCTGTCGATTATGTGGGTTCTGATTTGTTAGCTGTGCAAATCTCCACATGGACCAAACACCTTGCGTCGCCCCGGTAAACACAATTGCCGTGGGCCCTTTTGTGCGCTGCCCTGGGGGACCCAAGCGACAAGTTCCGGCTGTTGCATGCTGGCCTACTTCCATTTCACAAAGGTTAAGCCATTCTGATTTGCCACTGTTTTCCATCTGGCGCAATCCTCGTGCTTCTGTGAAAACAACACTGTACTGCCCCTTTGGGGGATTTGAATCTGCCTATTCAGCTGGGTACTTTTCAGGTCCGACTCAAATGCTTGTCTGGCCAATGCGCGCAATACCCTTCCATCACATGCATTACGTTCTCATAAAAGTCACACCGCCATTGTTCACGTTGCCTCCCACTTATGCTTGCTCGAATTCCACTGCAAAGCTTCCCAGATATTGAATAACACTCATTGCCATCGTAATATGGCCACTCTGTTTACTGAGGCCAGCCTTGGCTGGGCCATGGGAGCCCCTTGTCTCTGTCATCCACACTGACGAATTTTATTGGCTGCTGGTCTTCAATATGTAAATTTACAAAGTACAGGCATTTTTGTCATCTTTTGCCAACGCTATGGAAAGGAAAGGTTTTCTATGGGGTTGCGGGAAAGGTTTTCCTATGCAGAAATGGGGGGGCTTTTTGTTGCCTTTGGGACGATAGACGCTTTCCCACCCTAAGTGAGATGGGTGGCAGCTTCTTCCACCTGCCTGGGCTGCCCTTTGTGCTATTAAGACTATACTTTCAGGGGTCATTTCTATAGTTCTTAACTGAGGAAATGTGTTCGAAAGTGTCTGGTCTTCGCTAGTGGACAGTGTTGCATTTATGCAGCTGCTGTCTGCTATTGATGACCGTTCCTCTCTCCCTTTCAGGAGGGTTGGAGGAAGGGAACACAAACTGAGTGGTTAGCTGCTTATTATTCTGGTGAAAAATAGAGACAGCTCCCCTGTTCTTAGGGTTGCTTGGTGTCTGTGCTGTCGATTATGTGGGTTCTGATTTGTTAGCTGTGCAAATCTCCACATGGACCAAACACCTTGCGTCGCCCCGGTAAACACAATTGGCCGTGGGCCCTTTTGTGCGCTGCCCTGGGGGACCCAAGCGACAAGTTCCGGCTGTTGCATGCTGGCCTACTTCCATTTCACAAAGGTTAAGCCATTCTGATTTGCCACTGTTTTCCATCTGGCGCAATCCTCGTGCTTCTGTGAAAACAACACTGTACTGCCCCTTTGGGGGATTTGAATCTGCCTATTCAGCTGGGTACTTTTCAGGTCCGACTCAAATGCTTGTCTGGCCAATGCGCGCAATACCCTTCCATCACATGCATTACGTTCTCATAAAAGTCACACCGCCATTGTTCACGTTGCCTCCCACTTATGCTTGCTCGAATTCCACTGCAAAGCTTCCCAGATATTGAATAACACTCATTGCCATCGTAATATGGCCACTCTGTTTACTGAGGCCAGCCTTGGCTGGGCCATGGGAGCCCCTTGTCTCTGTCATCCACACTGACGAATTTTATTGGCTGCTGGTCTTCAATATGTAAATTTACAAAGTACAGGCATTTTTGTCATCTTTTGCCAACGCTATGGATAGGAAATGTTTTCTATGGTGTTGCGGGAAAGGTTTTCCTATGCAGAAATGGAGGGGCTTTTTGTTGCCTTTGGGACGATAGACGCTTTCCCACCCTAAGTGAGATGGGTGGCAGCTTCTTCCACCTGCCTGGGCTGCCCTTTGTGCTATTAAGACTATACTTTCAGGGATCATTTCTATAGTTCTTAACTGAGGAAATGTGTTCGAAAGTGTCTGGTCTTCGCTAACCACGAGGAAGAGTTGAAGTGTTCTCTTCTGAGCAGTGAAGCAAGTGGACAGTGTTGCATTTATGCAGCTGCTGTCTGCTATTGATGACCGTTCCTCTCTCCCTTTCAGGAGGGTTGGAGGAAGGGAACACAAACTGAGTGGTTAGCTGCTTATTATTCTGGTGAAAAATAGAGACAGCTCCCCTGTTCTTAGGGTTGCTTGGTGTCTGTTCTGTCGATTATGTGGGTTCTGATTTGTTAGCTGTGCAAATCTCCACATGGACCAAACACCTTGCGTCGCCCCGGTAAACACAATTGGCCGTGGGCCCTTTTGTGCGCTGCCCTGGGGGACCCAAGCGACAAGTTCCGGCTGTTGCATGCTGGCCTACTTCCATTTCACAAAGGTTAAGCCATTCTGATTTGCCACTGTTTTCCATCTGGCGCAATCCTCGTGCTTCTGTGAAAACAACACTGTACTGCCCCTTTGGGGGATTTGAATCTGCCTATTCAGCTGGGTACTTTTCAGGTCCGACTCAAATGCTTGTCTGGCCAATGCGCGCAATACCCTTCCATCACATGCATTACGTTCTCATAAAAGTCACACCGCCATTGTTCACGTTGCCTCCCACTTATGCTTGCTCGAATTCCACTGCAAAGCTTCCCAGATATTGAATAACACTCATTGCCATCGTAATATGGCCACTCTGTTTACTGAGGCCAGCCTTGGCTGGGCCATGGGAGCCCCTTGTCTCTGTCATCCACACTGACGAATTTTATTGGCTGCTGGTCTTCAATATGTAAATTTACAAAGTACAGGCATTTTTGTCATCTTTTGCCAACGCTATGGAAAGGAAAGGTTTTCTATGGGGTTGCGGGAAAGGTTTTCCTATGCAGAAATGGGGGGGCTTTTTGTTGCCTTTGGGACGATAGACGCTTTCCCACCCTAAGTGAGATGGGTGGCAGCTTCTTCCACCTGCCTGGGCTGCCCTTTGTGCTATTAAGACTATACTTTCAGGGGTCATTTCTATAGTTCTTAACTGAGGAAATGTGTTCGAAAGTGTCTGGTCTTGGCTAACCACGAGGAAGAGTTGAAGTGTTCTCTTCTGAGCGTGAAGCAAGTGGACAGTGTTGCATTTATGCAGCTGCTGTCTGCTATTGATGACCGTTCCTCTCTCCCTTTCAGGAGGGTTGGAGGAAGGGAACACAAACTGAGTGGTTAGCTGCTTATTATTCTGGTGAAAAATAGAGACAGCTCCCCTGTTCTTAGGGTTGCTTGGTGTCTGTGCTGTCGATTATGTGGGTTCTGATTTGTTAGCTGTGCAAATCTCCACATGGACCAAACACCTTGCGTCGCCCCGGTAAACACAATTGGCCGTGGGCCCTTTTGTGCGCTGCCCTGGGGGACCCAAGCGACAAGTTCCGGCTGTTGCATGCTGGCCTACTTCCATTTCACAAAGGTTAAGCCATTCTGATTTGCCACTGTTTTTCATCTGGCGCAATCCTCGTGCTTCTGTGAAAACAACACTGTACTGCCTTTGAAACTGCCTATTCAGCTGGGTACTTTTCAGGTCCGACTCAAATGCTTGTCTGGCCAATGCGCGCAATACCCTTCCATCACATGCATTACGTTCTCATAAAAGTCACACCGCCATTGTTCACGTTGCCTCCCACTTATGCTTGCTCGAATTCCACTGCAAAGCTTCCCAGATATTGAATAACACTCATTGCCATCGTAATATGGCCACTCTGTTTACTGAGGCCAGCCTTGGCTGGGCCATGGGAGCCCCTTGTCTCTGTCATCCACACTGACGAATTTTATTGGCTGCTGGTCTTCAATATGTAAATTTACAAAGTACAGGCATTTTTGTCATCTTTTGCCAACGCTATGGATAGGAAATGTTTTCTATGGTGTTGCGGGAAAGGTTTTCCTATGCAGAAATGGAGGGGCTTTTTGTTGCCTTTGGGACGATAGACGCTTTCCCACCCTAAGTGAGATGGGTGGCAGCTTCTTCCACCTGCCTGGGCTGCCCTTTGTGCTATTAAGACTATACTTTCAGGGATCATTTCTATAGTTCTTAACTGAGGAAATGTGTTCGAAAGTGTCTGGTCTTCGCTAACCACGAGGAAGAGTTGAAGTGTTCTCTTCTGAGCGTGAAGCAAGTGGACAGTGTTGCATTTATGCAGCTGCTGTCTGCTATTGATGACCGTTCCTCTCTCCCTTTCAGGAGGGTTGGAGGAAGGGAACACAAACTGAGTGGTTAGCTGCTTATTATTCTGGTGAAAAATAGAGACAGCTCCCCTGTTCTTAGGGTTGCTTGGTGTCTGTGCTGTCGATTATGTGGGTTCTGATTTGTTAGCTGTGCAAATCTCCACATGGACCAAACACCTTGCGTCGCCCCGGTAAACACAATTGCCGTGGGCCCTTTTGTGCGCTGCCCTGGGGGACCCAAGCGACAAGTTCCGGCTGTTGCATGCTGGCCTACTTCCATTTCACAAAGGTTAAGCCATTCTGATTTGCCACTGTTTTCCATCTGGCGCAATCCTCGTGCTTCTGTGAAAACAACACTGTACTGCCTTTGAATCTGCCTATTCAGCTGGGTACTTTTCAGGTCCGACTCAAATGCTTGTCTGGCCAATGCGCCCAATACCCTTCCATCACATGCATTACGTTCTCATAAAAGTCACACCGCCATTGTTCACGTTGCCTCCCACCTATGCTTGCTCGAATTCCACTGCAAAGCTTCCCAGATATTGAATAACACTCATTGCCATCGTAATATGGCCACTCTGTTTACTGAGGCCAGCCTTGGCTGGGCCATGGGAGCCCCTTGTCTCTGTCACCCACACTGACGAATTTTATTGGCTGCTGGTCTTCAATATGTAAATTTACAAAGTACAGGCATTTTTGTCATCTTTTGCCAACGCTATGGAAAGGAAAGGTTTTCTATGGGGTTGCGGGAAAGGTTTTCCTATGCAGAAATGGGGGGGCTTTTTGTTGCCTTTGGGACGATAGACGCTTTCCCACCCTAAGTGAGATGGGTGGCAGCTTCTTCCACCTGCCTGGGCTGCCCTTTGTGCTATTAAGACTATACTTTCAGGGATCATTTCTATAGTTCTTAACTGAGGAAATGTGTTCGAAAGTGTCTGGTCTTCGCTAACCACGAGGAAGAGTTGAAGTGTTCTCTTCTGAGCGTGAAGCAAGTGGACAGTGTTGCATTTATGCAGCTGCTGTCTGCTATTGATGACCGTTCCTCTCTCCCTTTCAGGAGGGTTGGAGGAAGGGAACACAAACTGAGTGGTTAGCTGCTTATTATTCTGGTGAAAAATAGAGACAGCTCCCCTGTTCTTAGGGTTGCTTGGTGTCTGTGCTGTCGATTATGTGGGTTCTGATTTGTTAGCTGTGCAAATCTCCACATGGACCAAACACCTTGCGTCGCCCCGGTAAACACAATTGGCCGTGGGCCCTTTTGTGCGCTGCCCTGGGGGACCCAAGCGACAAGTTCCGGCTGTTGCATGCTGGCCTACTTCCATTTCACAAAGGTTAAGCCATTCTGATTTGCCACTGTTTTCCATCTGGCGCAATCCTCGTGCTTCTGTGAAAACAACACTGTACTGCCTTTGAATCTGCCTATTCAGCTGGGTACTTTTCAGGTCCGACTCAAATGCTTGTCTGGCCAATGCGCCCAATACCCTTCCATCACATGCATTACGTTCTCATAAAAGTCACACCACCATTGTTCACGTTGCCTCCCACTTATGCTTGCTCGAATTCCACTGCAAAGCTTCCCAGATATTGAATAACACTCATTGCCATCGTAATATGGCCACTCTGTTTACTGAGGCCAGCCTTGGCTGGGCCATGGGAGCCCCTTGTCTCTGTCATCCACACTGACGAATTTTATTGGCTGCTGGTCTTCAATATGTAAATTTACAAAGTACAGGCATTTTTGTCATCTTTTGCCAACGCTATGGATAGGAAATGTTTTCTATGGTGTTGCGGGAAAGGTTTTCCTATGCAGAAATGGAGGGGCTTTTTGTTGCCTTTGGGACGATAGACGCTTTCCCACCCTAAGTGAGATGGGTGGCAGCTTCTTCCACCTGCCTGGGCTGCCCTTTGTGCTATTAAATCTATACTTTCAGGGATCATTTCTATAGTTCTTAACTGAGGAAATGTGTTCGAAAGTGTCTGGTCTTCGCTAACCACGAGGAAGAGTTGAAGTGTTCTCTTCTGAGCGTGAAGCAAGTGGACAGTGTTGCATTTATGCAGCTGCTGTCTGCTATTGATGACCGTTCCTCTCTCCCTTTCAGGAGGGTTGGAGGAAGGGAACACAAACTGAGTGGTTAGCTGCTTATTATTCTGGTGAAAAATAGAGACAGCTCCCCTGTTCTTAGGGTTGCTTGGTGTCTGTGCTGTCGATTATGTGGGTTCTGATTTGTTAGCTGTGCAAATCTCCACATGGACCAAACACCTTGCGTCGCCCCGGTAAACACAATTGGCCGTGGGCCCTTTTGTGCGCTGCCCTGGGGGACCCAAGCGACAAGTTCCGGCTGTTGCATGCTGGCCTACTTCCATTTCACAAAGGTTAAGCCATTCTGATTTGCCACTGTTTTCCATCTGGCGCAATCCTCGTGCTTCTGTGAAAACAACACTGTACTGCCCCTTTGGGGGATTTGAATCTGCCTATTCAGCTGGGTACTTTTCAGGTCCGACTCAAATGCTTGTCTGGCCAATGCGCGCAATACCCTTCCATCACATGCATTACGTTCTCATAAAAGTCACACCGCCATTGTTCACGTTGCCTCCCACTTATGCTTGCTCGAATTCCACTGCAAAGCTTCCCAGATATTGAATAACACTCATTGCCATCGTAATATGGCCACTCTGTTTACTGAGGCCAGCCTTGGCTGGGCCATGGGAGCCCCTTGTCTCTGTCATCCACACTGACGAATTTTATTGGCTGCTGGTCTTCAATATGTAAATTTACAAAGTACAGGCATTTTTGTCATCTTTTGCCAACGCTATGGATAGGAAATGTTTTCTATGGTGTTGCGGGAAAGGTTTTCCTATGCAGAAATGGAGGGGCTTTTTGTTGCCTTTGGGACGATAGACGCTTTCCCACCCTAAGTGAGATGGGTGGCAGCTTCTTCCACCTGCCTGGGCTGCCCTTTGTGCTATTAAGACTATACTTTCAGGGATCATTTCTATAGTTCTTAACTGAGGAAATGTGTTCGAAAGTGTCTGGTCTTCGCTAACCACGAGGAAGAGTTGAAGTGTTCTCTTCTGAGCGTGAAGCAAGTGGACAGTGTTGCATTTATGCAGCTGCTGTCTGCTATTGATGACCGTTCCTCTCTCCCTTTCAGGAGGGTTGGAGGAAGGGAACACAAACTGAGTGGTTAGCTGCTTATTATTCTGGTGAAAAATAGAGACAGCTCCCCTGTTCTTAGGGTTGCTTGGTGTCTGTGCTGTCGATTATGTGGGTTCTGATTTGTTAGCTGTGCAAATCTCCACATGGACCAAACACCTTGCGTCGCCCCGGTAAACACAATTGGCCGTGGGCCCTTTTGTGCGCTGCCCTGGGGGACCCAAGCGACAAGTTCCGGCTGTTGCATGCTGGCCTACTTCCATTTCACAAAGGTTAAGCCATTCTGATTTGCCACTGTTTTCCATCTGGCGCAATCCTCGTGCTTCTGTGAAAACAACACTGTACTGCCTTTGAATCTGCCTATTCAGCTGGGTACTTTTCAGGTCCGACTCAAATGCTTGTCTGGCCAATGCGCCCAATACCCTTCCATCACATGCATTACGTTCTCATAAAAGTCACACCGCCATTGTTCACGTTGCCTCCCACTTATGCTTGCTCGAATTCCACTGCAAAGCTTCCCAGATATTGAATAACACTCATTGCCATCGTAATATGGCCACTCTGTTTACTGAGGCCAGCCTTGGCTGGGCCATGGGAGCCCCTTGTCTCTGTCATCCACACTGACGAATTTTATTGGCTGCTGGTCTTCAATATGTAAATTTACAAAGTACAGGCATTTTTGTCATCTTTTGCCAACGCTATGGATAGGAAATGTTTTCTATGGTGTTGCGGGAAAGGTTTTCCTATGCAGAAATGGAGGGGCTTTTTGTTGCCTTTGGGACGATAGACGCTTTCCCACCCTAAGTGAGATGGGTGGCAGCTTCTTCCACCTGCCTGGGCTGCCCTTTGTGCTATTAAGTCTATACTTTCAGGGATCATTTCTATAGTTCTTAACTGAGGAAATGTGTTCGAAAGTGTCTGGTCTTCGCTAACCACGAGGAAGAGTTGAAGTGTTCTCTTCTGAGCGTGAAGCAAGTGGACAGTGTTGCATTTATGCAGCTGCTGTCTGCTATTGATGACCGTTCCTCTCTCCCTTTCAGGAGGGTTGGAGGAAGGGAACACAAACTGAGTGGTTAGCTGCTTATTATTCTGGTGAAAAATAGAGACAGCTCCCCTGTTCTTAGGGTTGCTTGGTGTCTGTGCTGTCGATTATGTGGGTTCTGATTTGTTAGCTGTGCAAATCTCCACATGGACCAAACACCTTGCGTCGCCCCGGTAAACACAATTGGCCGTGGGCCCTTTTGTGCGCTGCCCTGGGGGACCCAAGCGACAAGTTCCGGCTGTTGCATGCTGGCCTACTTCCATTTCACAAAGGTTAAGCCATTCTGATTTGCCACTGTTTTCCATCTGGCGCAATCCTCGTGCTTCTGTGAAAACAACACTGTACTGCCCCTTTGGGGGATTTGAATCTGCCTATTCAGCTGGGTACTTTTCAGGTCCGACTCAAATGCTTGTCTGGCCAATGCGCGCAATACCCTTCCATCACATGCATTACGTTCTCATAAAAGTCACACCGCCATTGTTCACGTTGCCTCCCACTTATGCTTGCTCGAATTCCACTGCAAAGCTTCCCAGATATTGAATAACACTCATTGCCATCGTAATATGGCCACTCTGTTTACTGAGGCCAGCCTTGGCTGGGCCATGGGAGCCCCTTGTCTCTGTCATCCACACTGACGAATTTTATTGGCTGCTGGTCTTCAATATGTAAATTTACAAAGTACAGGCATTTTTGTCATCTTTTGCCAACGCTATGGAAAGGAAAGGTTTTCTATGGGGTTGCGGGAAAGGTTTTCCTATGCAGAAATGGGGGGGCTTTTTGTTGCCTTTGGGACGATAGACGCTTTCCCACCCTAAGTGAGATGGGTGGCAGCTTCTTCCACCTGCCTGGGCTGCCCTTTGTGCTATTAAGACTATACTTTCAGGGGTCATTTCTATAGTTCTTAACTGAGGAAATGTGTTCGAAAGTGTCTGGTCTTGGCTAACCACGAGGAAGAGTTGAAGTGTTCTCTTCTGAGCGTGAAGCAAGTGGACAGTGTTGCATTTATGCAGCTGCTGTCTGCTATTGATGACCGTTCCTCTCTCCCTTTCAGGAGGGTTGGAGGAAGGGAACACAAACTGAGTGGTTAGCTGCTTATTATTCTGGTGAAAAATAGAGACAGCTCCCCTGTTCTTAGGGTTGCTTGGTGTCTGTGCTGTCGATTATGTGGGTTCTGATTTGTTAGCTGTGCAAATCTCCACATGGACCAAACACCTTGCGTCGCCCCGGTAAACACAATTGGCCGTGGGCCCTTTTGTGCGCTGCCCTGGGGGACCCAAGCGACAAGTTCCGGCTGTTGCATGCTGGCCTACTTCCATTTCACAAAGGTTAAGCCATTCTGATTTGCCACTGTTTTTCATCTGGCGCAATCCTCGTGCTTCTGTGAAAACAACACTGTACTGCCTTTGAAACTGCCTATTCAGCTGGGTACTTTTCAGGTCCGACTCAAATGCTTGTCTGGCCAATGCGCGCAATACCCTTCCATCACATGCATTACGTTCTCATAAAAGTCACACCGCCATTGTTCACGTTGCCTCCCACTTATGCTTGCTCGAATTCCACTGCAAAGCTTCCCAGATATTGAATAACACTCATTGCCATCGTAATATGGCCACTCTGTTTACTGAGGCCAGCCTTGGCTGGGCCATGGGAGCCCCTTGTCTCTGTCATCCACACTGACGAATTTTATTGGCTGCTGGTCTTCAATATGTAAATTTACAAAGTACAGGCATTTTTGTCATCTTTTGCCAACGCTATGGATAGGAAATGTTTTCTATGGTGTTGCGGGAAAGGTTTTCCTATGCAGAAATGGAGGGGCTTTTTGTTGCCTTTGGGACGATAGACGCTTTCCCACCCTAAGTGAGATGGGTGGCAGCTTCTTCCACCTGCCTGGGCTGCCCTTTGTGCTATTAAGACTATACTTTCAGGGATCATTTCTATAGTTCTTAACTGAGGAAATGTGTTCGAAAGTGTCTGGTCTTCGCTAACCACGAGGAAGAGTTGAAGTGTTCTCTTCTGAGCGTGAAGCAAGTGGACAGTGTTGCATTTATGCAGCTGCTGTCTGCTATTGATGACCGTTCCTCTCTCCCTTTCAGGAGGGTTGGAGGAAGGGAACACAAACTGAGTGGTTAGCTGCTTATTATTCTGGTGAAAAATAGAGACAGCTCCCCTGTTCTTAGGGTTGCTTGGTGTCTGTGCTGTCGATTATGTGGGTTCTGATTTGTTAGCTGTGCAAATCTCCACATGGACCAAACACCTTGCGTCGCCCCGGTAAACACAATTGCCGTGGGCCCTTTTGTGCGCTGCCCTGGGGGACCCAAGCGACAAGTTCCGGCTGTTGCATGCTGGCCTACTTCCATTTCACAAAGGTTAAGCCATTCTGATTTGCCACTGTTTTCCATCTGGCGCAATCCTCGTGCTTCTGTGAAAACAACACTGTACTGCCTTTGAATCTGCCTATTCAGCTGGGTACTTTTCAGGTCCGACTCAAATGCTTGTCTGGCCAATGCGCCCAATACCCTTCCATCACATGCATTACGTTCTCATAAAAGTCACACCGCCATTGTTCACGTTGCCTCCCACCTATGCTTGCTCGAATTCCACTGCAAAGCTTCCCAGATATTGAATAACACTCATTGCCATCGTAATATGGCCACTCTGTTTACTGAGGCCAGCCTTGGCTGGGCCATGGGAGCCCCTTGTCTCTGTCACCCACACTGACGAATTTTATTGGCTGCTGGTCTTCAATATGTAAATTTACAAAGTACAGGCATTTTTGTCATCTTTTGCCAACGCTATGGAAAGGAAAGGTTTTCTATGGGGTTGCGGGAAAGGTTTTCCTATGCAGAAATGGGGGGGCTTTTTGTTGCCTTTGGGACGATAGACGCTTTCCCACCCTAAGTGAGATGGGTGGCAGCTTCTTCCACCTGCCTGGGCTGCCCTTTGTGCTATTAAGACTATACTTTCAGGGATCATTTCTATAGTTCTTAACTGAGGAAATGTGTTCGAAAGTGTCTGGTCTTCGCTAACCACGAGGAAGAGTTGAAGTGTTCTCTTCTGAGCGTGAAGCAAGTGGACAGTGTTGCATTTATGCAGCTGCTGTCTGCTATTGATGACCGTTCCTCTCTCCCTTTCAGGAGGGTTGGAGGAAGGGAACACAAACTGAGTGGTTAGCTGCTTATTATTCTGGTGAAAAATAGAGACAGCTCCCCTGTTCTTAGGGTTGCTTGGTGTCTGTGCTGTCGATTATGTGGGTTCTGATTTGTTAGCTGTGCAAATCTCCACATGGACCAAACACCTTGCGTCGCCCCGGTAAACACAATTGGCCGTGGGCCCTTTTGTGCGCTGCCCTGGGGGACCCAAGCGACAAGTTCCGGCTGTTGCATGCTGGCCTACTTCCATTTCACAAAGGTTAAGCCATTCTGATTTGCCACTGTTTTCCATCTGGCGCAATCCTCGTGCTTCTGTGAAAACAACACTGTACTGCCTTTGAATCTGCCTATTCAGCTGGGTACTTTTCAGGTCCGACTCAAATGCTTGTCTGGCCAATGCGCCCAATACCCTTCCATCACATGCATTACGTTCTCATAAAAGTCACACCACCATTGTTCACGTTGCCTCCCACTTATGCTTGCTCGAATTCCACTGCAAAGCTTCCCAGATATTGAATAACACTCATTGCCATCGTAATATGGCCACTCTGTTTACTGAGGCCAGCCTTGGCTGGGCCATGGGAGCCCCTTGTCTCTGTCATCCACACTGACGAATTTTATTGGCTGCTGGTCTTCAATATGTAAATTTACAAAGTACAGGCATTTTTGTCATCTTTTGCCAACGCTATGGATAGGAAATGTTTTCTATGGTGTTGCGGGAAAGGTTTTCCTATGCAGAAATGGAGGGGCTTTTTGTTGCCTTTGGGACGATAGACGCTTTCCCACCCTAAGTGAGATGGGTGGCAGCTTCTTCCACCTGCCTGGGCTGCCCTTTGTGCTATTAAATCTATACTTTCAGGGATCATTTCTATAGTTCTTAACTGAGGAAATGTGTTCGAAAGTGTCTGGTCTTCGCTAACCACGAGGAAGAGTTGAAGTGTTCTCTTCTGAGCGTGAAGCAAGTGGACAGTGTTGCATTTATGCAGCTGCTGTCTGCTATTGATGACCGTTCCTCTCTCCCTTTCAGGAGGGTTGGAGGAAGGGAACACAAACTGAGTGGTTAGCTGCTTATTATTCTGGTGAAAAATAGAGACAGCTCCCCTGTTCTTAGGGTTGCTTGGTGTCTGTGCTGTCGATTATGTGGGTTCTGATTTGTTAGCTGTGCAAATCTCCACATGGACCAAACACCTTGCGTCGCCCCGGTAAACACAATTGGCCGTGGGCCCTTTTGTGCGCTGCCCTGGGGGACCCAAGCGACAAGTTCCGGCTGTTGCATGCTGGCCTACTTCCATTTCACAAAGGTTAAGCCATTCTGATTTGCCACTGTTTTCCATCTGGCGCAATCCTCGTGCTTCTGTGAAAACAACACTGTACTGCCTTTGAATCTGCCTATTCAGCTGGGTACTTTTCAGGTCCGACTCAAATGCTTGTCTGGCCAATGCGCCCAATACCCTTCCATCACATGCATTACGTTCTCATAAAAGTCACACCGCCATTGTTCACGTTGCCTCCCACTTATGCTTGCTCGAATTCCACTGCAAAGCTTCCCAGATATTGAATAACACTCATTGCCATCGTAATATGGCCACTCTGTTTACTGAGGCCAGCCTTGGCTGGGCCATGGGAGCCCCTTGTCTCTGTCATCCACACTGACGAATTTTATTGGCTGCTGGTCTTCAATATGTAAATTTACAAAGTACAGGCATTTTTGTCATCTTTTGCCAACGCTATGGATAGGAAATGTTTTCTATGGTGTTGCGGGAAAGGTTTTCCTATGCAGAAATGGAGGGGCTTTTTGTTGCCTTTGGGACGATAGACGCTTTCCCACCCTAAGTGAGATGGGTGGCAGCTTCTTCCACCTGCCTGGGCTGCCCTTTGTGCTATTAAGTCTATACTTTCAGGGATCATTTCTATAGTTCTTAACTGAGGAAATGTGTTCGAAAGTGTCTGGTCTTCGCTAACCACGAGGAAGAGTTGAAGTGTTCTCTTCTGAGCGTGAAGCAAGTGGACAGTGTTGCATTTATGCAGCTGCTGTCTGCTATTGATGACCGTTCCTCTCTCCCTTTCAGGAGGGTTGGAGGAAGGGAACACAAACTGAGTGGTTAGCTGCTTATTATTCTGGTGAAAAATAGAGACAGCTCCCCTGTTCTTAGGGTTGCTTGGTGTCTGTGCTGTCGATTATGTGGGTTCTGATTTGTTAGCTGTGCAAATCTCCACATGGACCAAACACCTTGCGTCGCCCCGGTAAACACAATTGGCCGTGGGCCCTTTTGTGCGCTGCCCTGGGGGACCCAAGCGACAAGTTCCGGCTGTTGCATGCTGGCCTACTTCCATTTCACAAAGGTTAAGCCATTCTGATTTGCCACTGTTTTCCATCTGGCGCAATCCTCGTGCTTCTGTGAAAACAACACTGTACTGCCCCTTTGGGGGATTTGAATCTGCCTATTCAGCTGGGTACTTTTCAGGTCCGACTCAAATGCTTGTCTGGCCAATGCGCGCAATACCCTTCCATCACATGCATTACGTTCTCATAAAAGTCACACCGCCATTGTTCACGTTGCCTCCCACTTATGCTTGCTCGAATTCCACTGCAAAGCTTCCCAGATATTGAATAACACTCATTGCCATCGTAATATGGCCACTCTGTTTACTGAGGCCAGCCTTGGCTGGGCCATGGGAGCCCCTTGTCTCTGTCATCCACACTGACGAATTTTATTGGCTGCTGGTCTTCAATATGTAAATTTACAAAGTACAGGCATTTTTGTCATCTTTTGCCAACGCTATGGAAAGGAAAGGTTTTCTATGGGGTTGCGGGAAAGGTTTTCCTATGCAGAAATGGGGGGGCTTTTTGTTGCCTTTGGGACGATAGACGCTTTCCCACCCTAAGTGAGATGGGTGGCAGCTTCTTCCACCTGCCTGGGCTGCCCTTTGTGCTATTAAGACTATACTTTCAGGGGTCATTTCTATAGTTCTTAACTGAGGAAATGTGTTCGAAAGTGTCTGGTCTTGGCTAACCACGAGGAAGAGTTGAAGTGTTCTCTTCTGAGCGTGAAGCAAGTGGACAGTGTTGCATTTATGCAGCTGCTGTCTGCTATTGATGACCGTTCCTCTCTCCCTTTCAGGAGGGTTGGAGGAAGGGAACACAAACTGAGTGGTTAGCTGCTTATTATTCTGGTGAAAAATAGAGACAGCTCCCCTGTTCTTAGGGTTGCTTGGTGTCTGTGCTGTCGATTATGTGGGTTCTGATTTGTTAGCTGTGCAAATCTCCACATGGACCAAACACCTTGCGTCGCCCCGGTAAACACAATTGGCCGTGGGCCCTTTTGTGCGCTGCCCTGGGGGACCCAAGCGACAAGTTCCGGCTGTTGCATGCTGGCCTACTTCCATTTCACAAAGGTTAAGCCATTCTGATTTGCCACTGTTTTTCATCTGGCGCAATCCTCGTGCTTCTGTGAAAACAACACTGTACTGCCTTTGAAACTGCCTATTCAGCTGGGTACTTTTCAGGTCCGACTCAAATGCTTGTCTGGCCAATGCGCGCAATACCCTTCCATCACATGCATTACGTTCTCATAAAAGTCACACCGCCATTGTTCACGTTGCCTCCCACTTATGCTTGCTCGAATTCCACTGCAAAGCTTCCCAGATATTGAATAACACTCATTGCCATCGTAATATGGCCACTCTGTTTACTGAGGCCAGCCTTGGCTGGGCCATGGGAGCCCCTTGTCTCTGTCATCCACACTGACGAATTTTATTGGCTGCTGGTCTTCAATATGTAAATTTACAAAGTACAGGCATTTTTGTCATCTTTTGCCAACGCTATGGATAGGAAATGTTTTCTATGGTGTTGCGGGAAAGGTTTTCCTATGCAGAAATGGAGGGGCTTTTTGTTGCCTTTGGGACGATAGACGCTTTCCCACCCTAAGTGAGATGGGTGGCAGCTTCTTCCACCTGCCTGGGCTGCCCTTTGTGCTATTAAGACTATACTTTCAGGGATCATTTCTATAGTTCTTAACTGAGGAAATGCGTTCGAAAGTGTCTGGTCTTCGCTAACCACGAGGAAGAGTTGAAGTGTTCTCTTCTGAGCGTGAAGCAAGTGGACAGTGTTGCATTTATGCAGCTGCTGTCTGCTATTGATGACCGTTCCTCTCTCCCTTTCAGGAGGGTTGGAGGAAGGGAACACAAACTGAGTGGTTAGCTGCTTATTATTCTGGTGAAAAATAGAGACAGCTCCCCTGTTCTTAGGGTTGCTTGGTGTCTGTGCTGTCGATTATGTGGGTTCTGATTTGTTAGCTGTGCAAATCTCCACATGGACCAAACACCTTGCGTCGCCCCGGTAAACACAATTGCCGTGGGCCCTTTTGTGCGCTGCCCTGGGGGACCCAAGCGACAAGTTCCGGCTGTTGCATGCTGGCCTACTTCCATTTCACAAAGGTTAAGCCATTCTGATTTGCCACTGTTTTCCATCTGGCGCAATCCTCGTGCTTCTGTGAAAACAACACTGTACTGCCTTTGAATCTGCCTATTCAGCTGGGTACTTTTCAGGTCCGACTCAAATGCTTGTCTGGCCAATGCGCCCAATACCCTTCCATCACATGCATTACGTTCTCATAAAAGTCACACCGCCATTGTTCACGTTGCCTCCCACCTATGCTTGCTCGAATTCCACTGCAAAGCTTCCCAGATATTGAATAACACTCATTGCCATCGTAATATGGCCACTCTGTTTACTGAGGCCAGCCTTGGCTGGGCCATGGGAGCCCCTTGTCTCTGTCATCCACACTGACGAATTTTATTGGCTGCTGGTCTTCAATATGTAAATTTACAAAGTACAGGCATTTTTGTCATCTTTTGCCAACGCTATGGATAGGAAATGTTTTCTATGGTGTTGCGGGAAAGGTTTTCCTATGCAGAAATGGAGGGGCTTTTTGTTGCCTTTGGGACGATAGACGCTTTCCCACCCTAAGTGAGATGGGTGGCAGCTTCTTCCACCTGCCTGGGCTGCCCTTTGTGCTATTAAATCTATACTTTCAGGGATCATTTCTATAGTTCTTAACTGAGGAAATGTGTTCGAAAGTGTCTGGTCTTCGCTAACCACGAGGAAGAGTTGAAGTGTTCTCTTCTGAGCGTGAAGCAAGTGGACAGTGTTGCATTTATGCAGCTGCTGTCTGCTATTGATGACCGTTCCTCTCTCCCTTTCAGGAGGGTTGGAGGAAGGGAACACAAACTGAGTGGTTAGCTGCTTATTATTCTGGTGAAAAATAGAGACAGCTCCCCTGTTCTTAGGGTTGCTTGGTGTCTGTGCTGTCGATTATGTGGGTTCTGATTTGTTAGCTGTGCAAATCTCCACATGGACCAAACACCTTGCGTCGCCCCGGTAAACACAATTGGCCGTGGGCCCTTTTGTGCGCTGCCCTGGGGGACCCAAGCGACAAGTTCCGGCTGTTGCATGCTGGCCTACTTCCATTTCACAAAGGTTAAGCCATTCTGATTTGCCACTGTTTTCCATCTGGCGCAATCCTCGTGCTTCTGTGAAAACAACACTGTACTGCCCCTTTGGGGGATTTGAATCTGCCTATTCAGCTGGGTACTTTTCAGGTCCGACTCAAATGCTTGTCTGGCCAATGCGCGCAATACCCTTCCATCACATGCATTACGTTCTCATAAAAGTCACACCGCCATTGTTCACGTTGCCTCCCACTTATGCTTGCTCGAATTCCACTGCAAAGCTTCCCAGATATTGAATAACACTCATTGCCATCGTAATATGGCCACTCTGTTTACTGAGGCCAGCCTTGGCTGGGCCATGGGAGCCCCTTGTCTCTGTCATCCACACTGACGAATTTTATTGGCTGCTGGTCTTCAATATGTAAATTTACAAAGTACAGGCATTTTTGTCATCTTTTGCCAACGCTATGGAAAGGAAAGGTTTTCTATGGGGTTGCGGGAAAGGTTTTCCTATGCAGAAATGGGGGGACTTTTTGTTGCCTTTGGGACGATAGACGCTTTCCCACCCTAAGTGAGATGGGTGGCAGCTTCTTCCACCTGCCTGGGCTGCCCTTTGTGCTATTAAGACTATACTTTCAGGGGTCATTTCTATAGTTCTTAACTGAGGAAATGTGTTCGAAAGTGTCTGGTCTTCGCTAACCACGAGGAAGAGTTGAAGTGTTCTCTTCTGAGCGTGAAGCAAGTGGACAGTGTTGCATTTATGCAGCTGCTGTCTGCTATTGATGACCGTTCCTCTCTCCCTTTCAGGAGGGTTGGAGGAAGGGAACACAAACTGAGTGGTTAGCTGCTTATTATTCTGGTGAAAAATAGAGACAGCTCCCCTGTTCTTAGGGTTGCTTGGTGTCTGTGCTGTCGATTATGTGGGTTCTGATTTGTTAGCTGTGCAAATCTCCACATGGACCAAACACCTTGCGTCGCCCCGGTAAACACAATTGGCCGTGGGCCCTTTTGTGCGCTGCCCTGGGGGACCCAAGCGACAAGTTCCGGCTGTTGCATGCTGGCCTACTTCCATTTCACAAAGGTTAAGCCATTCTGATTTGCCACTGTTTTCCATCTGGCGCAATCCTCGTGCTTCTGTGAAAACAACACTGTACTGCCCCTTTGGGGGATTTGAATCTGCCTATTCAGCTGGGTACTTTTCAGGTCCGACTCAAATGCTTGTCTGGCCAATGCGCGCAATACCCTTCCATCACATGCATTACGTTCTCATAAAAGTCACACCGCCATTGTTCACGTTGCCTCCCACTTATGCTTGCTCGAATTCCACTGCAAAGCTTCCCAGATATTGAATAACACTCATTGCCATCGTAATATGGCCACTCTGTTTACTGAGGCCAGCCTTGGCTGGGCCATGGGAGCCCCTTGTCTCTGTCATCCACACTGACGAATTTTATTGGCTGCTGGTCTTCAATATGTAAATTTACAAAGTACAGGCATTTTTGTCATCTTTTGCCAACGCTATGGATAGGAAATGTTTTCTATGGTGTTGCGGGAAAGGTTTTCCTATGCAGAAATGGAGGGGCTTTTTGTTGCCTTTGGGACGATAGACGCTTTCCCACCCTAAGTGAGATGGGTGGCAGCTTCTTCCACCTGCCTGGGCTGCCCTTTGTGCTATTAAGACTATACTTTCAGGGATCATTTCTATAGTTCTTAACTGAGGAAATGTGTTCGAAAGTGTCTGGTCTTCGCTAACCACGAGGAAGAGTTGAAGTGTTCTCTTCTGAGCGTGAAGCAAGTGGACAGTGTTGCATTTATGCAGCTGCTGTCTGCTATTGATGACCGTTCCTCTCTCCCTTTCAGGAGGGTTGGAGGAAGGGAACACAAACTGAGTGGTTAGCTGCTTATTATTCTGGTGAAAAATAGAGACAGCTCCCCTGTTCTTAGGGTTGCTTGGTGTCTGTGCTGTCGATTATGTGGGTTCTGATTTGTTAGCTGTGCAAATCTCCACATGGACCAAACACCTTGCGTCGCCCCGGTAAACACAATTGGCCGTGGGCCCTTTTGTGCGCTGCCCTGGGGGACCCAAGCGACAAGTTCCGGCTGTTGCATGCTGGCCTACTTCCATTTCACAAAGGTTAAGCCATTCTGATTTGCCACTGTTTTCCATCTGGCGCAATCCTCGTGCTTCTGTGAAAACAACACTGTACTGCCTTTGAATCTGCCTATTCAGCTGGGTACTTTTCAGGTCCGACTCAAATGCTTGTCTGGCCAATGCGCCCAATACCCTTCCATCACATGCATTACGTTCTCATAAAAGTCACACCGCCATTGTTCACGTTGCCTCCCACTTATGCTTGCTCGAATTCCACTGCAAAGCTTCCCAGATATTGAATAACACTCATTGCCATCGTAATATGGCCACTCTGTTTACTGAGGCCAGCCTTGGCTGGGCCATGGGAGCCCCTTGTCTCTGTCATCCACACTGACGAATTTTATTGGCTGCTGGTCTTCAATATGTAAATTTACAAAGTACAGGCATTTTTGTCATCTTTTGCCAACGCTATGGATAGGAAATGTTTTCTATGGTGTTGCGGGAAAGGTTTTCCTATGCAGAAATGGAGGGGCTTTTTGTTGCCTTTGGGACGATAGACGCTTTCCCACCCTAAGTGAGATGGGTGGCAGCTTCTTCCACCTGCCTGGGCTGCCCTTTGTGCTATTAAGTCTATACTTTCAGGGATCATTTCTATAGTTCTTAACTGAGGAAATGTGTTCGAAAGTGTCTGGTCTTCGCTAACCACGAGGAAGAGTTGAAGTGTTCTCTTCTGAGCGTGAAGCAAGTGGACAGTGTTGCATTTATGCAGCTGCTGTCTGCTATTGATGACCGTTCCTCTCTCCCTTTCAGGAGGGTTGGAGGAAGGGAACACAAACTGAGTGGTTAGCTGCTTATTATTCTGGTGAAAAATAGAGACAGCTCCCCTGTTCTTAGGGTTGCTTGGTGTCTGTGCTGTCGATTATGTGGGTTCTGATTTGTTAGCTGTGCAAATCTCCACATGGACCAAACACCTTGCGTCGCCCCGGTAAACACAATTGGCCGTGGGCCCTTTTGTGCGCTGCCCTGGGGGACCCAAGCGACAAGTTCCGGCTGTTGCATGCTGGCCTACTTCCATTTCACAAAGGTTAAGCCATTCTGATTTGCCACTGTTTTCCATCTGGCGCAATCCTCGTGCTTCTGTGAAAACAACACTGTACTGCCCCTTTGGGGGATTTGAATCTGCCTATTCAGCTGGGTACTTTTCAGGTCCGACTCAAATGCTTGTCTGGCCAATGCGCGCAATACCCTTCCATCACATGCATTACGTTCTCATAAAAGTCACACCGCCATTGTTCACGTTGCCTCCCACTTATGCTTGCTCGAATTCCACTGCAAAGCTTCCCAGATATTGAATAACACTCATTGCCATCGTAATATGGCCACTCTGTTTACTGAGGCCAGCCTTGGCTGGGCCATGGGAGCCCCTTGTCTCTGTCATCCACACTGACGAATTTTATTGGCTGCTGGTCTTCAATATGTAAATTTACAAAGTACAGGCATTTTTGTCATCTTTTGCCAACGCTATGGAAAGGAAAGGTTTTCTATGGGGTTGCGGGAAAGGTTTTCCTATGCAGAAATGGGGGGACTTTTTGTTGCCTTTGGGACGATAGACGCTTTCCCACCCTAAGTGAGATGGGTGGCAGCTTCTTCCACCTGCCTGGGCTGCCCTTTGTGCTATTAAGACTATACTTTCAGGGGTCATTTCTATAGTTCTTAACTGAGGAAATGTGTTCGAAAGTGTCTGGTCTTCGCTAACCACGAGGAAGAGTTGAAGTGTTCTCTTCTGAGCGTGAAGCAAGTGGACAGTGTTGCATTTATGCAGCTGCTGTCTGCTATTGATGACCGTTCCTCTCTCCCTTTCAGGAGGGTTGGAGGAAGGGAACACAAACTGAGTGGTTAGCTGCTTATTATTCTGGTGAAAAATAGAGACAGCTCCCCTGTTCTTAGGGTTGCTTGGTGTCTGTGCTGTCGATTATGTGGGTTCTGATTTGTTAGCTGTGCAAATCTCCACATGGACCAAACACCTTGCGTCGCCCCGGTAAACACAATTGGCCGTGGGCCCTTTTGTGCGCTGCCCTGGGGGACCCAAGCGACAAGTTCCGGCTGTTGCATGCTGGCCTACTTCCATTTCACAAAGGTTAAGCCATTCTGATTTGCCACTGTTTTCCATCTGGCGCAATCCTCGTGCTTCTGTGAAAACAACACTGTACTGCCCCTTTGGGGGATTTGAATCTGCCTATTCAGCTGGGTACTTTTCAGGTCCGACTCAAATGCTTGTCTGGCCAATGCGCGCAATACCCTTCCATCACATGCATTACGTTCTCATAAAAGTCACACCGCCATTGTTCACGTTGCCTCCCACTTATGCTTGCTCGAATTCCACTGCAAAGCTTCCCAGATATTGAATAACACTCATTGCCATCGTAATATGGCCACTCTGTTTACTGAGGCCAGCCTTGGCTGGGCCATGGGAGCCCCTTGTCTCTGTCATCCACACTGACGAATTTTATTGGCTGCTGGTCTTCAATATGTAAATTTACAAAGTACAGGCATTTTTGTCATCTTTTGCCAACGCTATGGATAGGAAATGTTTTCTATGGTGTTGCGGGAAAGGTTTTCCTATGCAGAAATGGAGGGGCTTTTTGTTGCCTTTGGGACGATAGACGCTTTCCCACCCTAAGTGAGATGGGTGGCAGCTTCTTCCACCTGCCTGGGCTGCCCTTTGTGCTATTAAGACTATACTTTCAGGGATCATTTCTATAGTTCTTAACTGAGGAAATGTGTTCGAAAGTGTCTGGTCTTCGCTAACCACGAGGAAGAGTTGAAGTGTTCTCTTCTGAGCGTGAAGCAAGTGGACAGTGTTGCATTTATGCAGCTGCTGTCTGCTATTGATGACCGTTCCTCTCTCCCTTTCAGGAGGGTTGGAGGAAGGGAACACAAACTGAGTGGTTAGCTGCTTATTATTCTGGTGAAAAATAGAGACAGCTCCCCTGTTCTTAGGGTTGCTTGGTGTCTGTGCTGTCGATTATGTGGGTTCTGATTTGTTAGCTGTGCAAATCTCCACATGGACCAAACACCTTGCGTCGCCCCGGTAAACACAATTGGCCGTGGGCCCTTTTGTGCGCTGCCCTGGGGGACCCAAGCGACAAGTTCCGGCTGTTGCATGCTGGCCTACTTCCATTTCACAAAGGTTAAGCCATTCTGATTTGCCACTGTTTTCCATCTGGCGCAATCCTCGTGCTTCTGTGAAAACAACACTGTACTGCCTTTGAATCTGCCTATTCAGCTGGGTACTTTTCAGGTCCGACTCAAATGCTTGTCTGGCCAATGCGCCCAATACCCTTCCATCACATGCATTACGTTCTCATAAAAGTCACACCGCCATTGTTCACGTTGCCTCCCACTTATGCTTGCTCGAATTCCACTGCAAAGCTTCCCAGATATTGAATAACACTCATTGCCATCGTAATATGGCCACTCTGTTTACTGAGGCCAGCCTTGGCTGGGCCATGGGAGCCCCTTGTCTCTGTCATCCACACTGACGAATTTTATTGGCTGCTGGTCTTCAATATGTAAATTTACAAAGTACAGGCATTTTTGTCATCTTTTGCCAACGCTATGGATAGGAAATGTTTTCTATGGTGTTGCGGGAAAGGTTTTCCTATGCAGAAATGGAGGGGCTTTTTGTTGCCTTTGGGACGATAGACGCTTTCCCACCCTAAGTGAGATGGGTGGCAGCTTCTTCCACCTGCCTGGGCTGCCCTTTGTGCTATTAAGTCTATACTTTCAGGGATCATTTCTATAGTTCTTAACTGAGGAAATGTGTTCGAAAGTGTCTGGTCTTCGCTAACCACGAGGAAGAGTTGAAGTGTTCTCTTCTGAGCGTGAAGCAAGTGGACAGTGTTGCATTTATGCAGCTGCTGTCTGCTATTGATGACCGTTCCTCTCTCCCTTTCAGGAGGGTTGGAGGAAGGGAACACAAACTGAGTGGTTAGCTGCTTATTATTCTGGTGAAAAATAGAGACAGCTCCCCTGTTCTTAGGGTTGCTTGGTGTCTGTGCTGTCGATTATGTGGGTTCTGATTTGTTAGCTGTGCAAATCTCCACATGGACCAAACACCTTGCGTCGCCCCGGTAAACACAATTGGCCGTGGGCCCTTTTGTGCGCTGCCCTGGGGGACCCAAGCGACAAGTTCCGGCTGTTGCATGCTGGCCTACTTCCATTTCACAAAGGTTAAGCCATTCTGATTTGCCACTGTTTTCCATCTGGCGCAATCCTCGTGCTTCTGTGAAAACAACACTGTACTGCCCCTTTGGGGGATTTGAATCTGCCTATTCAGCTGGGTACTTTTCAGGTCCGACTCAAATGCTTGTCTGGCCAATGCGCGCAATACCCTTCCATCACATGCATTACGTTCTCATAAAAGTCACACCGCCATTGTTCACGTTGCCTCCCACTTATGCTTGCTCGAATTCCACTGCAAAGCTTCCCAGATATTGAATAACACTCATTGCCATCGTAATATGGCCACTCTGTTTACTGAGGCCAGCCTTGGCTGGGCCATGGGAGCCCCTTGTCTCTGTCATCCACACTGACGAATTTTATTGGCTGCTGGTCTTCAATATGTAAATTTACAAAGTACAGGCATTTTTGTCATCTTTTGCCAACGCTATGGAAAGGAAAGGTTTTCTATGGGGTTGCGGGAAAGGTTTTCCTATGCAGAAATGGGGGGGCTTTTTGTTGCCTTTGGGACGATAGACGCTTTCCCACCCTAAGTGAGATGGGTGGCAGCTTCTTCCACCTGCCTGGGCTGCCCTTTGTGCTATTAAGACTATACTTTCAGGGGTCATTTCTATAGTTCTTAACTGAGGAAATGTGTTCGAAAGTGTCTGGTCTTGGCTAACCACGAGGAAGAGTTGAAGTGTTCTCTTCTGAGCGTGAAGCAAGTGGACAGTGTTGCATTTATGCAGCTGCTGTCTGCTATTGATGACCGTTCCTCTCTCCCTTTCAGGAGGGTTGGAGGAAGGGAACACAAACTGAGTGGTTAGCTGCTTATTATTCTGGTGAAAAATAGAGACAGCTCCCCTGTTCTTAGGGTTGCTTGGTGTCTGTGCTGTCGATTATGTGGGTTCTGATTTGTTAGCTGTGCAAATCTCCACATGGACCAAACACCTTGCGTCGCCCCGGTAAACACAATTGCCGTGGGCCCTTTTGTGCGCTGCCCTGGGGGACCCAAGCGACAAGTTCCGGCTGTTGCATGCTGGCCTACTTCCATTTCACAAAGGTTAAGCCATTCTGATTTGCCACTGTTTTTCATCTGGCGCAATCCTCGTGCTTCTGTGAAAACAACACTGTACTGCCTTTGAATCTGCCTATTCAGCTGGGTACTTTTCAGGTCCGACTCAAATGCTTGTCTGGCCAATGCGCGCAATACCCTTCCATCACATGCATTACGTTCTCATAAAAGTCACACCGCCATTGTTCACGTTGCCTCCCACTTATGCTTGCTCGAATTCCACTGCAAAGCTTCCCAGATATTGAATAACACTCATTGCCATCGTAATATGGCCACTCTGTTTACTGAGGCCAGCCTTGGCTGGGCCATGGGAGCCCCTTGTCTCTGTCATCCACACTGACGAATTTTATTGGCTGCTGGTCTTCAATATGTAAATTTACAAAGTACAGGCATTTTTGTCATCTTTTGCCAACGCTATGGATAGGAAATGTTTTCTATGGTGTTGCGGGAAAGGTTTTCCTATGCAGAAATGGAGGGGCTTTTTGTTGCCTTTGGGACGATAGACGCTTTCCCACCCTAAGTGAGATGGGTGGCAGCTTCTTCCACCTGCCTGGGCTGCCCTTTGTGCTATTAAGACTATACTTTCAGGGATCATTTCTATAGTTCTTAACTGAGGAAATGTGTTCGAAAGTGTCTGGTCTTCGCTAACCACGAGGAAGAGTTGAAGTGTTCTCTTCTGAGCGTGAAGCAAGTGGACAGTGTTGCATTTATGCAGCTGCTGTCTGCTATTGATGACCGTTCCTCTCTCCCTTTCAGGAGGGTTGGAGGAAGGGAACACAAACTGAGTGGTTAGCTGCTTATTATTCTGGTGAAAAATAGAGACAGCTCCCCTGTTCTTAGGGTTGCTTGGTGTCTGTGCTGTCGATTATGTGGGTTCTGATTTGTTAGCTGTGCAAATCTCCACATGGACCAAACACCTTGCGTCGCCCCGGTAAACACAATTGGCCGTGGGCCCTTTTGTGCGCTGCCCTGGGGGACCCAAGCGACAAGTTCCGGCTGTTGCATGCTGGCCTACTTCCATTTCACAAAGGTTAAGCCATTCTGATTTGCCACTGTTTTTCATCTGGCGCAATCCTCGTGCTTCTGTGAAAACAACACTGTACTGCCTTTGAATCTGCCTATTCAGCTGGGTACTTTTCAGGTCCGACTCAAATGCTTGTCTGGCCAATGCGCGCAATACCCTTCCATCACATGCATTACGTTCTCATAAAAGTCACACCGCCATTGTTCACGTTGCCTCCCACTTATGCTTGCTCGAATTCCACTGCAAAGCTTCCCAGATATTGAATAACACTCATTGCCATCGTAATATGGCCACTCTGTTTACTGAGGCCAGCCTTGGCTGGGCCATGGGAGCCCCTTGTCTCTGTCATCCACACTGACGAATTTTATTGGCTGCTGGTCTTCAATATGTAAATTTACAAAGTACAGGCATTTTTGTCATCTTTTGCCAACGCTATGGATAGGAAATGTTTTCTATGGTGTTGCGGGAAAGGTTTTCCTATGCAGAAATGGAGGGGCTTTTTGTTGCCTTTGGGACGATAGACGCTTTCCCACCCTAAGTGAGATGGGTGGCAGCTTCTTCCACCTGCCTGGGCTGCCCTTTTTGCTATTAAGACTATACTTTCAGGGATCATTTCTATAGTTCTTAATTGAGGAAATGTGTTCGAAAGTGTCTGGTCTTCGCTAACCACGAGGAAGAGTTGAAGTGTTCTCTTCTGAGCGTGAAGCAAGTGGACAGTGTTGCATTTATGCAGCTGCTGTCTGCTATTGATGACCGTTCCTCTCTCCCTTTCAGGAGGGTTGGAGGAAGGGAACACAAACTGAGTGGTTAGCTGCTTATTATTCTGGTGAAAAATAGAGACAGCTCCCCTGTTCTTAGGGTTGCTTGGTGTCTGTGCTGTCGATTATGTGGGTTCTGATTTGTTAGCTGTGCAAATCTCCACATGGACCAAACACCTTGCGTCGCCCCGGTAAACACAATTGGCCGTGGGCCCTTTTGTGCGCTGCCCTGGGGGACCCAAGCGACAAGTTCCGGCTGTTGCATGCTGGCCTACTTCCATTTCACAAAGGTTAAGCCATTCTGATTTGCCACTGTTTTTCATCTGGCGCAATCCTCGTGCTTCTGTGAAAACAACACTGTACTGCCTTTGAATCTGCCTATTCAGCTGGGTACTTTTCAGGTCCGACTCAAATGCTTGTCTGGCCAATGCGCGCAATACCCTTCCATCACATGCATTACGTTCTCATAAAAGTCACACCGCCATTGTTCACGTTGCCTCCCACTTATGCTTGCTCGAATTCCACTGCAAAGCTTCCCAGATATTGAATAACACTCATTGCCATCGTAATATGGCCACTCTGTTTACTGAGGCCAGCCTTGGCTGGGCCATGGGAGCCCCTTGTCTCTGTCATCCACACTGACGAATTTTATTGGCTGCTGGTCTTCAATATGTAAATTTACAAAGTACAGGCATTTTTGTCATCTTTTGCCAACGCTATGGATAGGAAATGTTTTCTATGGTGTTGCGGGAAAGGTTTTCCTATGCAGAAATGGAGGGGCTTTTTGTTGCCTTTGGGACGATAGACGCTTTCCCACCCTAAGTGAGATGGGTGGCAGCTTCTTCCACCTGCCTGGGCTGCCCTTTGTGCTATTAAGACTATACTTTCAGGGATCATTTCTATAGTTCTTAACTGAGGAAATGTGTTCGAAAGTGTCTGGTCTTCGCTAACCACGTGGAAGAGTTGAAGTGTTCTCTTCTGAGCGTGAAGCAAGTGGACAGTGTTGCATTTATGCAGCTGCTGTCTGCTATTGATGACCGTTCCTCTCTCTCCCTTTCAGGAGGATTGGAGGAAGGGAACACAAACTGAGTGGTTAGCTGCTTATTATTCTGGTGAAAAATAGAGACAGCTCCCCTGTTCTTAGGGTTGCTTGGTGTCTGTGCTGTCGATTATGTGGGTTCTGATTTGTTAGCTGTGCAAATCTCCACATGGACCAAACACCTTGCGTCGCCCCGGTAAACACAATTGGCCGTGGGCCCTTTTGTGCGCTGCCCTGGGGGACCCAAGCGACAAGTTCCGGCTGTTGCATGCTGGCCTACTTCCATTTCACAAAGGTTAAGCCATTCTGATTTGCCACTGTTTTCCATCTGGCGCAATACTCGTGCTTCTGTGAAAACAACACTGTACTGCCCCTTTGGGGGATTTGAATCTGCCTATTCAGCTGGGTACTTTTCAGGTCCGACTCAAATGCTTGTCTGGCCAATGCGCGCAATACCCTTCCATCACATGCATTACGTTCTCATAAAAGTCACACCGCCATTGTTCACGTTGCCTCCCACTTATGCTTGCTCGAATTCCACTGCAAAGCTTCCCAGATATTGAATAACACTCATTGCCATCGTAATATGGCCACTCTGTTTACTGAGGCCAGCCTTGGCTGGGCCATGGGAGCCCCTTGTCTCTGTCATCCACACTGACGAATTTTATTGGCTGCTGGTCTTCAATATGTAAATTTACAAAGTACAGGCATTTTTGTCATCTTTTGCCAACGCTATGGATAGGAAATGTTTTCTATGGTGTTGCGGGAAAGGTTTTCCTATGCAGAAATGGAGGGGCTTTTTGTTGCCTTTGGGACGATAGACGCTTTCCCACCCTAAGTGAGATGGGTGGCAGCTTCTTCCACCTGCCTGGGCTGCCCTTTGTGCTATTAAGACTATACTTTCAGGGATCATTTCTATAGTTCTTAACTGAGGAAATGTGTTCGAAAGTGTCTGGTCTTTGCTAACCACGAGGAAGAGTTGAAGTGTTCTCTTCTGAGCGTGAAGCAAGTGGACAGTGTTGCATTTATGCAGCTGCTGTCTGCTATTGATGACCGTTCCTCTCTCCCTTTCAGGAGGGTTGGAGGAAGGGAACACAAACTGAGTGGTTAGCTGCTTATTATTCTGGTGAAAAATAGAGACAGCTCCCCTGTTCTTAGGGTTGCTTGGTGTCTGTGCTGTCGATTATGTGGGTTCTGATTTGTTAGCTGTGCAAATCTCCACATGGACCAAACACCTTGCGTCGCCCCGGTAAACACAATTGGCCGTGGGCCCTTTTGTGCGCTGCCCTGGGGGACCCAAGCGACAAGTTCCGGCTGTTGCATGCTGGCCTACTTCCATTTCACAAAGGTTAAGCCATTCTGATTTGCCACTGTTTTCCATCTGGCGCAATCCTCGTGCTTCTGTGAAAACAACACTGTACTGCCTTTGAATCTGCCTATTCAGCTGGGTACTTTTCAGGTCCGACTCAAATGCTTGTCTGGCCAATGCGCCCAATACCCTTCCATCACATGCATTACGTTCTCATAAAAGTCACACCGCCATTGTTCACGTTGCCTCCCACTTATGCTTGCTCGAATTCCACTGCAAAGCTTCCCAGATATTGAATAACACTCATTGCCATCGTAATATGGCCACTCTGTTTACTGAGGCCAGCCTTGGCTGGGCCATGGGAGCCCCTTGTCTCTGTCATCCACACTGACGAATTTTATTGGCTGCTGGTCTTCAATATGTAAATTTACAAAGTACAGGCATTTTTGTCATCTTTTGCCAACGCTATGGATAGGAAATGTTTTCTATGGTGTTGCGGGAAAGGTTTTCCTATGCAGAAATGGAGGGGCTTTTTGTTGCATTTGGGACGATAGACGCTTTCCCACCCTAAGTGAGATGGGTGGCAGCTTCTTCCACCTGCCTGGGCTGCCCTTTGTGCTATTAAGTCTATACTTTCAGGGATCATTTCTATAGTTCTTAACTGAGGAAATGTGTTCGAAAGTGTCTGGTCTTCGCTAACCACGAGGAAGAGTTGAAGTGTTCTCTTCTGAGCGTGAAGCAAGTGGACAGTGTTGCATTTATGCAGCTGCTGTCTGCTATTGATGACCGTTCCTCTCTCCCTTTCAGGAGGGTTGGAGGAAGGGAACACAAACTGAGTGGTTAGCTGCTTATTATTCTGGTGAAAAATAGAGACAGCTCCCCTGTTCTTAGGGTTGCTTGGTGTCTGTTCTGTCGATTATGTGGGTTCTGATTTGTTAGCTGTGCAAATCTCCACATGGACCAAACACCTTGCGTCGCCCCGGTAAACACAATTGGCCGTGGGCCCTTTTGTGCGCTGCCCTGGGGGACCCAAGCGACAAGTTCCGGCTGTTGCATGCTGGCCTACTTCCATTTCACAAAGGTTAAGCCATTCTGATTTGCCACTGTTTTCCATCTGGCGCAATCCTCGTGCTTCTGTGAAAACAACACTGTACTGCCCCTTTGGGGGATTTGAATCTGCCTATTCAGCTGGGTACTTTTCAGGTCCGACTCAAATGCTTGTCTGGCCAATGCGCGCAATACCCTTCCATCACATGCATTACGTTCTCATAAAAGTCACACCGCCATTGTTCACGTTGCCTCCCACTTATGCTTGCTCGAATTCCACTGCAAAGCTTCCCAGATATTGAATAACACTCATTGCCATCGTAATATGGCCACTCTGTTTACTGAGGCCAGCCTTGGCTGGGCCATGGGAGCCCCTTGTCTCTGTCATCCACACTGACGAATTTTATTGGCTGCTGGTCTTCAATATGTAAATTTACAAAGTACAGGCATTTTTGTCATCTTTTGCCAACGCTATGGAAAGGAAAGGTTTTCTATGGGGTTGCGGGAAAGGTTTTCCTATGCAGAAATGGGGGGGCTTTTTGTTGCCTTTGGGACGATAGACGCTTTCCCACCCTAAGTGAGATGGGTGGCAGCTTCTTCCACCTGCCTGGGCTGCCCTTTGTGCTATTAAGACTATACTTTCAGGGGTCATTTCTATAGTTCTTAACTGAGGAAATGTGTTCGAAAGTGTCTGGTCTTGGCTAACCACGAGGAAGAGTTGAAGTGTTCTCTTCTGAGCGTGAAGCAAGTGGACAGTGTTGCATTTATGCAGCTGCTGTCTGCTATTGATGACCGTTCCTCTCTCCCTTTCAGGAGGGTTGGAGGAAGGGAACACAAACTGAGTGGTTAGCTGCTTATTATTCTGGTGAAAAATAGAGACAGCTCCCCTGTTCTTAGGGTTGCTTGGTGTCTGTGCTGTCGATTATGTGGGTTCTGATTTGTTAGCTGTGCAAATCTCCACATGGACCAAACACCTTGCGTCGCCCCGGTAAACACAATTGGCCGTGGGCCCTTTTGTGCGCTGCCCTGGGGGACCCAAGCGACAAGTTCCGGCTGTTGCATGCTGGCCTACTTCCATTTCACAAAGGTTAAGCCATTCTGATTTGCCACTGTTTTTCATCTGGCGCAATCCTCGTGCTTCTGTGAAAACAACACTGTACTGCCTTTGAAACTGCCTATTCAGCTGGGTACTTTTCAGGTCCGACTCAAATGCTTGTCTGGCCAATGCGCGCAATACCCTTCCATCACATGCATTACGTTCTCATAAAAGTCACACCGCCATTGTTCACGTTGCCTCCCACTTATGCTTGCTCGAATTCCACTGCAAAGCTTCCCAGATATTGAATAACACTCATTGCCATCGTAATATGGCCACTCTGTTTACTGAGGCCAGCCTTGGCTGGGCCATGGGAGCCCCTTGTCTCTGTCATCCACACTGACGAATTTTATTGGCTGCTGGTCTTCAATATGTAAATTTACAAAGTACAGGCATTTTTGTCATCTTTTGCCAACGCTATGGATAGGAAATGTTTTCTATGGTGTTGCGGGAAAGGTTTTCCTATGCAGAAATGGAGGGGCTTTTTGTTGCCTTTGGGACGATAGACGCTTTCCCACCCTAAGTGAGATGGGTGGCAGCTTCTTCCACCTGCCTGGGCTGCCCTTTGTGCTATTAAGACTATACTTTCAGGGATCATTTCTATAGTTCTTAACTGAGGAAATGTGTTCGAAAGTGTCTGGTCTTCGCTAACCACGAGGAAGAGTTGAAGTGTTCTCTTCTGAGCGTGAAGCAAGTGGACAGTGTTGCATTTATGCAGCTGCTGTCTGCTATTGATGACCGTTCCTCTCTCCCTTTCAGGAGGGTTGGAGGAAGGGAACACAAACTGAGTGGTTAGCTGCTTATTATTCTGGTGAAAAATAGAGACAGCTCCCCTGTTCTTAGGGTTGCTTGGTGTCTGTGCTGTCGATTATGTGGGTTCTGATTTGTTAGCTGTGCAAATCTCCACATGGACCAAACACCTTGCGTCGCCCCGGTAAACACAATTGGCCGTGGGCCCTTTTGTGCGCTGCCCTGGGGGACCCAAGCGACAAGTTCCGGCTGTTGCATGCTGGCCTACTTCCATTTCACAAAGGTTAAGCCATTCTGATTTGCCACTGTTTTTCATCTGGCGCAATCCTCGTGCTTCTGTGAAAACAACACTGTACTGCCTTTGAATCTGCCTATTCAGCTGGGTACTTTTCAGGTCCGACTCAAATGCTTGTCTGGCCAATGCGCGCAATACCCTTCCATCACATGCATTACGTTCTCATAAAAGTCACACCGCCATTGTTCACGTTGCCTCCCACTTATGCTTGCTCGAATTCCACTGCAAAGCTTCCCAGATATTGAATAACACTCATTGCCATCGTAATATGGCCACTCTGTTTACTGAGGCCAGCCTTGGCTGGGCCATGGGAGCCCCTTGTCTCTGTCATCCACACTGACGAATTTTATTGGCTGCTGGTCTTCAATATGTAAATTTACAAAGTACAGGCATTTTTGTCATCTTTTGCCAACGCTATGGATAGGAAATGTTTTCTATGGTGTTGCGGGAAAGGTTTTCCTATGCAGAAATGGAGGGGCTTTTTGTTGCCTTTGGGACGATAGACGCTTTCCCACCCTAAGTGAGATGGGTGGCAGCTTCTTCCACCTGCCTGGGCTGCCCTTTTTGCTATTAAGACTATACTTTCAGGGATCATTTCTATAGTTCTTAATTGAGGAAATGTGTTCGAAAGTGTCTGGTCTTCGCTAACCACGAGGAAGAGTTGAAGTGTTCTCTTCTGAGCGTGAAGCAAGTGGACAGTGTTGCATTTATGCAGCTGCTGTCTGCTATTGATGACCGTTCCTCTCTCCCTTTCAGGAGGGTTGGAGGAAGGGAACACAAACTGAGTGGTTAGCTGCTTATTATTCTGGTGAAAAATAGAGACAGCTCCCCTGTTCTTAGGGTTGCTTGGTGTCTGTGCTGTCGATTATGTGGGTTCTGATTTGTTAGCTGTGCAAATCTCCACATGGACCAAACACCTTGCGTCGCCCCGGTAAACACAATTGGCCGTGGGCCCTTTTGTGCGCTGCCCTGGGGGACCCAAGCGACAAGTTCCGGCTGTTGCATGCTGGCCTACTTCCATTTCACAAAGGTTAAGCCATTCTGATTTGCCACTGTTTTTCATCTGGCGCAATCCTCGTGCTTCTGTGAAAACAACACTGTACTGCCTTTGAATCTGCCTATTCAGCTGGGTACTTTTCAGGTCCGACTCAAATGCTTGTCTGGCCAATGCGCGCAATACCCTTCCATCACATGCATTACGTTCTCATAAAAGTCACACCGCCATTGTTCACGTTGCCTCCCACTTATGCTTGCTCGAATTCCACTGCAAAGCTTCCCAGATATTGAATAACACTCATTGCCATCGTAATATGGCCACTCTGTTTACTGAGGCCAGCCTTGGCTGGGCCATGGGAGCCCCTTGTCTCTGTCATCCACACTGACGAATTTTATTGGCTGCTGGTCTTCAATATGTAAATTTACAAAGTACAGGCATTTTTGTCATCTTTTGCCAACGCTATGGATAGGAAATGTTTTCTATGGTGTTGCGGGAAAGGTTTTCCTATGCAGAAATGGAGGGGCTTTTTGTTGCCTTTGGGACGATAGACGCTTTCCCACCCTAAGTGAGATGGGTGGCAGCTTCTTCCACCTGCCTGGGCTGCCCTTTGTGCTATTAAGACTATACTTTCAGGGATCATTTCTATAGTTCTTAACTGAGGAAATGTGTTCGAAAGTGTCTGGTCTTCGCTAACCACGTGGAAGAGTTGAAGTGTTCTCTTCTGAGCGTGAAGCAAGTGGACAGTGTTGCATTTATGCAGCTGCTGTCTGCTATTGATGACCGTTCCTCTCTCTCCCTTTCAGGAGGATTGGAGGAAGGGAACACAAACTGAGTGGTTAGCTGCTTATTATTCTGGTGAAAAATAGAGACAGCTCCCCTGTTCTTAGGGTTGCTTGGTGTCTGTGCTGTCGATTATGTGGGTTCTGATTTGTTAGCTGTGCAAATCTCCACATGGACCAAACACCTTGCGTCGCCCCGGTAAACACAATTGGCCGTGGGCCCTTTTGTGCGCTGCCCTGGGGGACCCAAGCGACAAGTTCCGGCTGTTGCATGCTGGCCTACTTCCATTTCACAAAGGTTAAGCCATTCTGATTTGCCACTGTTTTCCATCTGGCGCAATACTCGTGCTTCTGTGAAAACAACACTGTACTGCCCCTTTGGGGGATTTGAATCTGCCTATTCAGCTGGGTACTTTTCAGGTCCGACTCAAATGCTTGTCTGGCCAATGCGCGCAATACCCTTCCATCACATGCATTACGTTCTCATAAAAGTCACACCGCCATTGTTCACGTTGCCTCCCACTTATGCTTGCTCGAATTCCACTGCAAAGCTTCCCAGATATTGAATAACACTCATTGCCATCGTAATATGGCCACTCTGTTTACTGAGGCCAGCCTTGGCTGGGCCATGGGAGCCCCTTGTCTCTGTCATCCACACTGACGAATTTTATTGGCTGCTGGTCTTCAATATGTAAATTTACAAAGTACAGGCATTTTTGTCATCTTTTGCCAACGCTATGGATAGGAAATGTTTTCTATGGTGTTGCGGGAAAGGTTTTCCTATGCAGAAATGGAGGGGCTTTTTGTTGCCTTTGGGACGATAGACGCTTTCCCACCCTAAGTGAGATGGGTGGCAGCTTCTTCCACCTGCCTGGGCTGCCCTTTGTGCTATTAAGACTATACTTTCAGGGATCATTTCTATAGTTCTTAACTGAGGAAATGTGTTCGAAAGTGTCTGGTCTTCGCTAACCACGAGGAAGAGTTGAAGTGTTCTCTTCTGAGCGTGAAGCAAGTGGACAGTGTTGCATTTATGCAGCTGCTGTCTGCTATTGATGACCGTTCCTCTCTCCCTTTCAGGAGGGTTGGAGGAAGGGAACACAAACTGAGTGGTTAGCTGCTTATTATTCTGGTGAAAAATAGAGACAGCTCCCCTGTTCTTAGGGTTGCTTGGTGTCTGTGCTGTCGATTATGTGGGTTCTGATTTGTTAGCTGTGCAAATCTCCACATGGACCAAACACCTTGCGTCGCCCCGGTAAACACAATTGGCCGTGGGCCCTTTTGTGCGCTGCCCTGGGGGACCCAAGCGACAAGTTCCGGCTGTTGCATGCTGGCCTACTTCCATTTCACAAAGGTTAAGCCATTCTGATTTGCCACTGTTTTCCATCTGGCGCAATCCTCGTGCTTCTGTGAAAACAACACTGTACTGCCTTTGAATCTGCCTATTCAGCTGGGTACTTTTCAGGTCCGACTCAAATGCTTGTCTGGCCAATGCGCCCAATACCCTTCCATCACATGCATTACGTTCTCATAAAAGTCACACCGCCATTGTTCACGTTGCCTCCCACTTATGCTTGCTCGAATTCCACTGCAAAGCTTCCCAGATATTGAATAACACTCATTGCCATCGTAATATGGCCACTCTGTTTACTGAGGCCAGCCTTGGCTGGGCCATGGGAGCCCCTTGTCTCTGTCATCCACACTGACGAATTTTATTGGCTGCTGGTCTTCAATATGTAAATTTACAAAGTACAGGCATTTTTGTCATCTTTTGCCAACGCTATGGATAGGAAATGTTTTCTATGGTGTTGCGGGAAAGGTTTTCCTATGCAGAAATGGAGGGGCTTTTTGTTGCCTTTGGGACGATAGACGCTTTCCCACCCTAAGTGAGATGGGTGGCAGCTTCTTCCACCTGCCTGGGCTGCCCTTTGTGCTATTAAGTCTATACTTTCAGGGATCATTTCTATAGTTCTTAACTGAGGAAATGTGTTCGAAAGTGTCTGGTCTTCGCTAACCACGAGGAAGAGTTGAAGTGTTCTCTTCTGAGCGTGAAGCAAGTGGACAGTGTTGCATTTATGCAGCTGCTGTCTGCTATTGATGACCGTTCCTCTCTCCCTTTCAGGAGGGTTGGAGGAAGGGAACACAAACTGAGTGGTTAGCTGCTTATTATTCTGGTGAAAAATAGAGACAGCTCCCCTGTTCTTAGGGTTGCTTGGTGTCTGTGCTGTCGATTATGTGGGTTCTGATTTGTTAGCTGTGCAAATCTCCACATGGACCAAACACCTTGCGTCGCCCCGGTAAACACAATTGGCCGTGGGCCCTTTTGTGCGCTGCCCTGGGGGACCCAAGCGACAAGTTCCGGCTGTTGCATGCTGGCCTACTTCCATTTCACAAAGGTTAAGCCATTCTGATTTGCCACTGTTTTCCATCTGGCGCAATCCTCGTGCTTCTGTGAAAACAACACTGTACTGCCCCTTTGGGGGATTTGAATCTGCCTATTCAGCTGGGTACTTTTCAGGTCCGACTCAAATGCTTGTCTGGCCAATGCGCGCAATACCCTTCCATCACATGCATTACGTTCTCATAAAAGTCACACCGCCATTGTTCACGTTGCCTCCCACTTATGCTTGCTCGAATTCCACTGCAAAGCTTCCCAGATATTGAATAACACTCATTGCCATCGTAATATGGCCACTCTGTTTACTGAGGCCAGCCTTGGCTGGGCCATGGGAGCCCCTTGTCTCTGTCATCCACACTGACGAATTTTATTGGCTGCTGGTCTTCAATATGTAAATTTACAAAGTACAGGCATTTTTGTCATCTTTTGCCAACGCTATGGAAAGGAAAGGTTTTCTATGGGGTTGCGGGAAAGGTTTTCCTATGCAGAAATGGGGGGGCTTTTTGTTGCCTTTGGGACGATAGACGCTTTCCCACCCTAAGTGAGATGGGTGGCAGCTTCTTCCACCTGCCTGGGCTGCCCTTTGTGCTATTAAGACTATACTTTCAGGGGTCATTTCTATAGTTCTTAACTGAGGAAATGTGTTCGAAAGTGTCTGGTCTTGGCTAACCACGAGGAAGAGTTGAAGTGTTCTCTTCTGAGCGTGAAGCAAGTGGACAGTGTTGCATTTATGCAGCTGCTGTCTGCTATTGATGACCGTTCCTCTCTCCCTTTCAGGAGGGTTGGAGGAAGGGAACACAAACTGAGTGGTTAGCTGCTTATTATTCTGGTGAAAAATAGAGACAGCTCCCCTGTTCTTAGGGTTGCTTGGTGTCTGTGCTGTCGATTATGTGGGTTCTGATTTGTTAGCTGTGCAAATCTCCACATGGACCAAACACCTTGCGTCGCCCCGGTAAACACAATTGCCGTGGGCCCTTTTGTGCGCTGCCCTGGGGGACCCAAGCGACAAGTTCCGGCTGTTGCATGCTGGCCTACTTCCATTTCACAAAGGTTAAGCCATTCTGATTTGCCACTGTTTTTCATCTGGCGCAATCCTCGTGCTTCTGTGAAAACAACACTGTACTGCCTTTGAATCTGCCTATTCAGCTGGGTACTTTTCAGGTCCGACTCAAATGCTTGTCTGGCCAATGCGCGCAATACCCTTCCATCACATGCATTACGTTCTCATAAAAGTCACACCGCCATTGTTCACGTTGCCTCCCACTTATGCTTGCTCGAATTCCACTGCAAAGCTTCCCAGATATTGAATAACACTCATTGCCATCGTAATATGGCCACTCTGTTTACTGAGGCCAGCCTTGGCTGGGCCATGGGAGCCCCTTGTCTCTGTCATCCACACTGACGAATTTTATTGGCTGCTGGTCTTCAATATGTAAATTTACAAAGTACAGGCATTTTTGTCATCTTTTGCCAACGCTATGGATAGGAAATGTTTTCTATGGTGTTGCGGGAAAGGTTTTCCTATGCAGAAATGGAGGGGCTTTTTGTTGCCTTTGGGACGATAGACGCTTTCCCACCCTAAGTGAGATGGGTGGCAGCTTCTTCCACCTGCCTGGGCTGCCCTTTGTGCTATTAAGACTATACTTTCAGGGATCATTTCTATAGTTCTTAACTGAGGAAATGTGTTCGAAAGTGTCTGGTCTTCGCTAACCACGAGGAAGAGTTGAAGTGTTCTCTTCTGAGCGTGAAGCAAGTGGACAGTGTTGCATTTATGCAGCTGCTGTCTGCTATTGATGACCGTTCCTCTCTCCCTTTCAGGAGGGTTGGAGGAAGGGAACACAAACTGAGTGGTTAGCTGCTTATTATTCTGGTGAAAAATAGAGACAGCTCCCCTGTTCTTAGGGTTGCTTGGTGTCTGTGCTGTCGATTATGTGGGTTCTGATTTGTTAGCTGTGCAAATCTCCACATGGACCAAACACCTTGCGTCGCCCCGGTAAACACAATTGGCCGTGGGCCCTTTTGTGCGCTGCCCTGGGGGACCCAAGCGACAAGTTCCGGCTGTTGCATGCTGGCCTACTTCCATTTCACAAAGGTTAAGCCATTCTGATTTGCCACTGTTTTTCATCTGGCGCAATCCTCGTGCTTCTGTGAAAACAACACTGTACTGCCTTTGAATCTGCCTATTCAGCTGGGTACTTTTCAGGTCCGACTCAAATGCTTGTCTGGCCAATGCGCGCAATACCCTTCCATCACATGCATTACGTTCTCATAAAAGTCACACCGCCATTGTTCACGTTGCCTCCCACTTATGCTTGCTCGAATTCCACTGCAAAGCTTCCCAGATATTGAATAACACTCATTGCCATCGTAATATGGCCACTCTGTTTACTGAGGCCAGCCTTGGCTGGGCCATGGGAGCCCCTTGTCTCTGTCATCCACACTGACGAATTTTATTGGCTGCTGGTCTTCAATATGTAAATTTACAAAGTACAGGCATTTTTGTCATCTTTTGCCAACGCTATGGATAGGAAATGTTTTCTATGGTGTTGCGGGAAAGGTTTTCCTATGCAGAAATGGAGGGGCTTTTTGTTGCCTTTGGGACGATAGACGCTTTCCCACCCTAAGTGAGATGGGTGGCAGCTTCTTCCACCTGCCTGGGCTGCCCTTTTTGCTATTAAGACTATACTTTCAGGGATCATTTCTATAGTTCTTAATTGAGGAAATGTGTTCGAAAGTGTCTGGTCTTCGCTAACCACGAGGAAGAGTTGAAGTGTTCTCTTCTGAGCGTGAAGCAAGTGGACAGTGTTGCATTTATGCAGCTGCTGTCTGCTATTGATGACCGTTCCTCTCTCCCTTTCAGGAGGGTTGGAGGAAGGGAACACAAACTGAGTGGTTAGCTGCTTATTATTCTGGTGAAAAATAGAGACAGCTCCCCTGTTCTTAGGGTTGCTTGGTGTCTGTGCTGTCGATTATGTGGGTTCTGATTTGTTAGCTGTGCAAATCTCCACATGGACCAAACACCTTGCGTCGCCCCGGTAAACACAATTGGCCGTGGGCCCTTTTGTGCGCTGCCCTGGGGGACCCAAGCGACAAGTTCCGGCTGTTGCATGCTGGCCTACTTCCATTTCACAAAGGTTAAGCCATTCTGATTTGCCACTGTTTTTCATCTGGCGCAATCCTCGTGCTTCTGTGAAAACAACACTGTACTGCCTTTGAATCTGCCTATTCAGCTGGGTACTTTTCAGGTCCGACTCAAATGCTTGTCTGGCCAATGCGCGCAATACCCTTCCATCACATGCATTACGTTCTCATAAAAGTCACACCGCCATTGTTCACGTTGCCTCCCACTTATGCTTGCTCGAATTCCACTGCAAAGCTTCCCAGATATTGAATAACACTCATTGCCATCGTAATATGGCCACTCTGTTTACTGAGGCCAGCCTTGGCTGGGCCATGGGAGCCCCTTGTCTCTGTCATCCACACTGACGAATTTTATTGGCTGCTGGTCTTCAATATGTAAATTTACAAAGTACAGGCATTTTTGTCATCTTTTGCCAACGCTATGGATAGGAAATGTTTTCTATGGTGTTGCGGGAAAGGTTTTCCTATGCAGAAATGGAGGGGCTTTTTGTTGCCTTTGGGACGATAGACGCTTTCCCACCCTAAGTGAGATGGGTGGCAGCTTCTTCCACCTGCCTGGGCTGCCCTTTGTGCTATTAAGACTATACTTTCAGGGATCATTTCTATAGTTCTTAACTGAGGAAATGTGTTCGAAAGTGTCTGGTCTTCGCTAACCACGTGGAAGAGTTGAAGTGTTCTCTTCTGAGCGTGAAGCAAGTGGACAGTGTTGCATTTATGCAGCTGCTGTCTGCTATTGATGACCGTTCCTCTCTCTCCCTTTCAGGAGGATTGGAGGAAGGGAACACAAACTGAGTGGTTAGCTGCTTATTATTCTGGTGAAAAATAGAGACAGCTCCCCTGTTCTTAGGGTTGCTTGGTGTCTGTGCTGTCGATTATGTGGGTTCTGATTTGTTAGCTGTGCAAATCTCCACATGGACCAAACACCTTGCGTCGCCCCGGTAAACACAATTGGCCGTGGGCCCTTTTGTGCGCTGCCCTGGGGGACCCAAGCGACAAGTTCCGGCTGTTGCATGCTGGCCTACTTCCATTTCACAAAGGTTAAGCCATTCTGATTTGCCACTGTTTTCCATCTGGCGCAATACTCGTGCTTCTGTGAAAACAACACTGTACTGCCCCTTTGGGGGATTTGAATCTGCCTATTCAGCTGGGTACTTTTCAGGTCCGACTCAAATGCTTGTCTGGCCAATGCGCGCAATACCCTTCCATCACATGCATTACGTTCTCATAAAAGTCACACCGCCATTGTTCACGTTGCCTCCCACTTATGCTTGCTCGAATTCCACTGCAAAGCTTCCCAGATATTGAATAACACTCATTGCCATCGTAATATGGCCACTCTGTTTACTGAGGCCAGCCTTGGCTGGGCCATGGGAGCCCCTTGTCTCTGTCATCCACACTGACGAATTTTATTGGCTGCTGGTCTTCAATATGTAAATTTACAAAGTACAGGCATTTTTGTCATCTTTTGCCAACGCTATGGATAGGAAATGTTTTCTATGGTGTTGCGGGAAAGGTTTTCCTATGCAGAAATGGAGGGGCTTTTTGTTGCCTTTGGGACGATAGACGCTTTCCCACCCTAAGTGAGATGGGTGGCAGCTTCTTCCACCTGCCTGGGCTGCCCTTTGTGCTATTAAGACTATACTTTCAGGGATCATTTCTATAGTTCTTAACTGAGGAAATGTGTTCGAAAGTGTCTGGTCTTCGCTAACCACGAGGAAGAGTTGAAGTGTTCTCTTCTGAGCGTGAAGCAAGTGGACAGTGTTGCATTTATGCAGCTGCTGTCTGCTATTGATGACCGTTCCTCTCTCCCTTTCAGGAGGGTTGGAGGAAGGGAACACAAACTGAGTGGTTAGCTGCTTATTATTCTGGTGAAAAATAGAGACAGCTCCCCTGTTCTTAGGGTTGCTTGGTGTCTGTGCTGTCGATTATGTGGGTTCTGATTTGTTAGCTGTGCAAATCTCCACATGGACCAAACACCTTGCGTCGCCCCGGTAAACACAATTGGCCGTGGGCCCTTTTGTGCGCTGCCCTGGGGGACCCAAGCGACAAGTTCCGGCTGTTGCATGCTGGCCTACTTCCATTTCACAAAGGTTAAGCCATTCTGATTTGCCACTGTTTTCCATCTGGCGCAATCCTCGTGCTTCTGTGAAAACAACACTGTACTGCCTTTGAATCTGCCTATTCAGCTGGGTACTTTTCAGGTCCGACTCAAATGCTTGTCTGGCCAATGCGCCCAATACCCTTCCATCACATGCATTACGTTCTCATAAAAGTCACACCGCCATTGTTCACGTTGCCTCCCACTTATGCTTGCTCGAATTCCACTGCAAAGCTTCCCAGATATTGAATAACACTCATTGCCATCGTAATATGGCCACTCTGTTTACTGAGGCCAGCCTTGGCTGGGCCATGGGAGCCCCTTGTCTCTGTCATCCACACTGACGAATTTTATTGGCTGCTGGTCTTCAATATGTAAATTTACAAAGTACAGGCATTTTTGTCATCTTTTGCCAACGCTATGGATAGGAAATGTTTTCTATGGTGTTGCGGGAAAGGTTTTCCTATGCAGAAATGGAGGGGCTTTTTGTTGCCTTTGGGACGATAGACGCTTTCCCACCCTAAGTGAGATGGGTGGCAGCTTCTTCCACCTGCCTGGGCTGCCCTTTGTGCTATTAAGTCTATACTTTCAGGGATCATTTCTATAGTTCTTAACTGAGGAAATGTGTTCGAAAGTGTCTGGTCTTCGCTAACCACGAGGAAGAGTTGAAGTGTTCTCTTCTGAGCGTGAAGCAAGTGGACAGTGTTGCATTTATGCAGCTGCTGTCTGCTATTGATGACCGTTCCTCTCTCCCTTTCAGGAGGGTTGGAGGAAGGGAACACAAACTGAGTGGTTAGCTGCTTATTATTCTGGTGAAAAATAGAGACAGCTCCCCTGTTCTTAGGGTTGCTTGGTGTCTGTTCTGTCGATTATGTGGGTTCTGATTTGTTAGCTGTGCAAATCTCCACATGGACCAAACACCTTGCGTCGCCCCGGTAAACACAATTGGCCGTGGGCCCTTTTGTGCGCTGCCCTGGGGGACCCAAGCGACAAGTTCCGGCTGTTGCATGCTGGCCTACTTCCATTTCACAAAGGTTAAGCCATTCTGATTTGCCACTGTTTTCCATCTGGCGCAATCCTCGTGCTTCTGTGAAAACAACACTGTACTGCCCCTTTGGGGGATTTGAATCTGCCTATTCAGCTGGGTACTTTTCAGGTCCGACTCAAATGCTTGTCTGGCCAATGCGCGCAATACCCTTCCATCACATGCATTACGTTCTCATAAAAGTCACACCGCCATTGTTCACGTTGCCTCCCACTTATGCTTGCTCGAATTCCACTGCAAAGCTTCCCAGATATTGAATAACACTCATTGCCATCGTAATATGGCCACTCTGTTTACTGAGGCCAGCCTTGGCTGGGCCATGGGAGCCCCTTGTCTCTGTCATCCACACTGACGAATTTTATTGGCTGCTGGTCTTCAATATGTAAATTTACAAAGTACAGGCATTTTTGTCATCTTTTGCCAACGCTATGGAAAGGAAAGGTTTTCTATGGGGTTGCGGGAAAGGTTTTCCTATGCAGAAATGGGGGGGCTTTTTGTTGCCTTTGGGACGATAGACGCTTTCCCACCCTAAGTGAGATGGGTGGCAGCTTCTTCCACCTGCCTGGGCTGCCCTTTGTGCTATTAAGACTATACTTTCAGGGGTCATTTCTATAGTTCTTAACTGAGGAAATGTGTTCGAAAGTGTCTGGTCTTGGCTAACCACGAGGAAGAGTTGAAGTGTTCTCTTCTGAGCGTGAAGCAAGTGGACAGTGTTGCATTTATGCAGCTGCTGTCTGCTATTGATGACCGTTCCTCTCTCCCTTTCAGGAGGGTTGGAGGAAGGGAACACAAACTGAGTGGTTAGCTGCTTATTATTCTGGTGAAAAATAGAGACAGCTCCCCTGTTCTTAGGGTTGCTTGGTGTCTGTGCTGTCGATTATGTGGGTTCTGATTTGTTAGCTGTGCAAATCTCCACATGGACCAAACACCTTGCGTCGCCCCGGTAAACACAATTGGCCGTGGGCCCTTTTGTGCGCTGCCCTGGGGGACCCAAGCGACAAGTTCCGGCTGTTGCATGCTGGCCTACTTCCATTTCACAAAGGTTAAGCCATTCTGATTTGCCACTGTTTTTCATCTGGCGCAATCCTCGTGCTTCTGTGAAAACAACACTGTACTGCCTTTGAAACTGCCTATTCAGCTGGGTACTTTTCAGGTCCGACTCAAATGCTTGTCTGGCCAATGCGCGCAATACCCTTCCATCACATGCATTACGTTCTCATAAAAGTCACACCGCCATTGTTCACGTTGCCTCCCACTTATGCTTGCTCGAATTCCACTGCAAAGCTTCCCAGATATTGAATAACACTCATTGCCATCGTAATATGGCCACTCTGTTTACTGAGGCCAGCCTTGGCTGGGCCATGGGAGCCCCTTGTCTCTGTCATCCACACTGACGAATTTTATTGGCTGCTGGTCTTCAATATGTAAATTTACAAAGTACAGGCATTTTTGTCATCTTTTGCCAACGCTATGGATAGGAAATGTTTTCTATGGTGTTGCGGGAAAGGTTTTCCTATGCAGAAATGGAGGGGCTTTTTGTTGCCTTTGGGACGATAGACGCTTTCCCACCCTAAGTGAGATGGGTGGCAGCTTCTTCCACCTGCCTGGGCTGCCCTTTGTGCTATTAAGACTATACTTTCAGGGATCATTTCTATAGTTCTTAACTGAGGAAATGTGTTCGAAAGTGTCTGGTCTTCGCTAACCACGAGGAAGAGTTGAAGTGTTCTCTTCTGAGCGTGAAGCAAGTGGACAGTGTTGCATTTATGCAGCTGCTGTCTGCTATTGATGACCGTTCCTCTCTCCCTTTCAGGAGGGTTGGAGGAAGGGAACACAAACTGAGTGGTTAGCTGCTTATTATTCTGGTGAAAAATAGAGACAGCTCCCCTGTTCTTAGGGTTGCTTGGTGTCTGTGCTGTCGATTATGTGGGTTCTGATTTGTTAGCTGTGCAAATCTCCACATGGACCAAACACCTTGCGTCGCCCCGGTAAACACAATTGGCCGTGGGCCCTTTTGTGCGCTGCCCTGGGGGACCCAAGCGACAAGTTCCGGCTGTTGCATGCTGGCCTACTTCCATTTCACAAAGGTTAAGCCATTCTGATTTGCCACTGTTTTTCATCTGGCGCAATCCTCGTGCTTCTGTGAAAACAACACTGTACTGCCTTTGAATCTGCCTATTCAGCTGGGTACTTTTCAGGTCCGACTCAAATGCTTGTCTGGCCAATGCGCGCAATACCCTTCCATCACATGCATTACGTTCTCATAAAAGTCACACCGCCATTGTTCACGTTGCCTCCCACTTATGCTTGCTCGAATTCCACTGCAAAGCTTCCCAGATATTGAATAACACTCATTGCCATCGTAATATGGCCACTCTGTTTACTGAGGCCAGCCTTGGCTGGGCCATGGGAGCCCCTTGTCTCTGTCATCCACACTGACGAATTTTATTGGCTGCTGGTCTTCAATATGTAAATTTACAAAGTACAGGCATTTTTGTCATCTTTTGCCAACGCTATGGATAGGAAATGTTTTCTATGGTGTTGCGGGAAAGGTTTTCCTATGCAGAAATGGAGGGGCTTTTTGTTGCCTTTGGGACGATAGACGCTTTCCCACCCTAAGTGAGATGGGTGGCAGCTTCTTCCACCTGCCTGGGCTGCCCTTTTTGCTATTAAGACTATACTTTCAGGGATCATTTCTATAGTTCTTAATTGAGGAAATGTGTTCGAAAGTGTCTGGTCTTCGCTAACCACGAGGAAGAGTTGAAGTGTTCTCTTCTGAGCGTGAAGCAAGTGGACAGTGTTGCATTTATGCAGCTGCTGTCTGCTATTGATGACCGTTCCTCTCTCCCTTTCAGGAGGGTTGGAGGAAGGGAACACAAACTGAGTGGTTAGCTGCTTATTATTCTGGTGAAAAATAGAGACAGCTCCCCTGTTCTTAGGGTTGCTTGGTGTCTGTGCTGTCGATTATGTGGGTTCTGATTTGTTAGCTGTGCAAATCTCCACATGGACCAAACACCTTGCGTCGCCCCGGTAAACACAATTGGCCGTGGGCCCTTTTGTGCGCTGCCCTGGGGGACCCAAGCGACAAGTTCCGGCTGTTGCATGCTGGCCTACTTCCATTTCACAAAGGTTAAGCCATTCTGATTTGCCACTGTTTTTCATCTGGCGCAATCCTCGTGCTTCTGTGAAAACAACACTGTACTGCCTTTGAATCTGCCTATTCAGCTGGGTACTTTTCAGGTCCGACTCAAATGCTTGTCTGGCCAATGCGCGCAATACCCTTCCATCACATGCATTACGTTCTCATAAAAGTCACACCGCCATTGTTCACGTTGCCTCCCACTTATGCTTGCTCGAATTCCACTGCAAAGCTTCCCAGATATTGAATAACACTCATTGCCATCGTAATATGGCCACTCTGTTTACTGAGGCCAGCCTTGGCTGGGCCATGGGAGCCCCTTGTCTCTGTCATCCACACTGACGAATTTTATTGGCTGCTGGTCTTCAATATGTAAATTTACAAAGTACAGGCATTTTTGTCATCTTTTGCCAACGCTATGGATAGGAAATGTTTTCTATGGTGTTGCGGGAAAGGTTTTCCTATGCAGAAATGGAGGGGCTTTTTGTTGCCTTTGGGACGATAGACGCTTTCCCACCCTAAGTGAGATGGGTGGCAGCTTCTTCCACCTGCCTGGGCTGCCCTTTGTGCTATTAAGACTATACTTTCAGGGATCATTTCTATAGTTCTTAACTGAGGAAATGTGTTCGAAAGTGTCTGGTCTTCGCTAACCACGTGGAAGAGTTGAAGTGTTCTCTTCTGAGCGTGAAGCAAGTGGACAGTGTTGCATTTATGCAGCTGCTGTCTGCTATTGATGACCGTTCCTCTCTCTCCCTTTCAGGAGGATTGGAGGAAGGGAACACAAACTGAGTGGTTAGCTGCTTATTATTCTGGTGAAAAATAGAGACAGCTCCCCTGTTCTTAGGGTTGCTTGGTGTCTGTGCTGTCGATTATGTGGGTTCTGATTTGTTAGCTGTGCAAATCTCCACATGGACCAAACACCTTGCGTCGCCCCGGTAAACACAATTGGCCGTGGGCCCTTTTGTGCGCTGCCCTGGGGGACCCAAGCGACAAGTTCCGGCTGTTGCATGCTGGCCTACTTCCATTTCACAAAGGTTAAGCCATTCTGATTTGCCACTGTTTTCCATCTGGCGCAATACTCGTGCTTCTGTGAAAACAACACTGTACTGCCCCTTTGGGGGATTTGAATCTGCCTATTCAGCTGGGTACTTTTCAGGTCCGACTCAAATGCTTGTCTGGCCAATGCGCGCAATACCCTTCCATCACATGCATTACGTTCTCATAAAAGTCACACCGCCATTGTTCACGTTGCCTCCCACTTATGCTTGCTCGAATTCCACTGCAAAGCTTCCCAGATATTGAATAACACTCATTGCCATCGTAATATGGCCACTCTGTTTACTGAGGCCAGCCTTGGCTGGGCCATGGGAGCCCCTTGTCTCTGTCATCCACACTGACGAATTTTATTGGCTGCTGGTCTTCAATATGTAAATTTACAAAGTACAGGCATTTTTGTCATCTTTTGCCAACGCTATGGATAGGAAATGTTTTCTATGGTGTTGCGGGAAAGGTTTTCCTATGCAGAAATGGAGGGGCTTTTTGTTGCCTTTGGGACGATAGACGCTTTCCCACCCTAAGTGAGATGGGTGGCAGCTTCTTCCACCTGCCTGGGCTGCCCTTTGTGCTATTAAGACTATACTTTCAGGGATCATTTCTATAGTTCTTAACTGAGGAAATGTGTTCGAAAGTGTCTGGTCTTCGCTAACCACGAGGAAGAGTTGAAGTGTTCTCTTCTGAGCGTGAAGCAAGTGGACAGTGTTGCATTTATGCAGCTGCTGTCTGCTATTGATGACCGTTCCTCTCTCCCTTTCAGGAGGGTTGGAGGAAGGGAACACAAACTGAGTGGTTAGCTGCTTATTATTCTGGTGAAAAATAGAGACAGCTCCCCTGTTCTTAGGGTTGCTTGGTGTCTGTGCTGTCGATTATGTGGGTTCTGATTTGTTAGCTGTGCAAATCTCCACATGGACCAAACACCTTGCGTCGCCCCGGTAAACACAATTGGCCGTGGGCCCTTTTGTGCGCTGCCCTGGGGGACCCAAGCGACAAGTTCCGGCTGTTGCATGCTGGCCTACTTCCATTTCACAAAGGTTAAGCCATTCTGATTTGCCACTGTTTTCCATCTGGCGCAATCCTCGTGCTTCTGTGAAAACAACACTGTACTGCCTTTGAATCTGCCTATTCAGCTGGGTACTTTTCAGGTCCGACTCAAATGCTTGTCTGGCCAATGCGCCCAATACCCTTCCATCACATGCATTACGTTCTCATAAAAGTCACACCGCCATTGTTCACGTTGCCTCCCACTTATGCTTGCTCGAATTCCACTGCAAAGCTTCCCAGATATTGAATAACACTCATTGCCATCGTAATATGGCCACTCTGTTTACTGAGGCCAGCCTTGGCTGGGCCATGGGAGCCCCTTGTCTCTGTCATCCACACTGACGAATTTTATTGGCTGCTGGTCTTCAATATGTAAATTTACAAAGTACAGGCATTTTTGTCATCTTTTGCCAACGCTATGGATAGGAAATGTTTTCTATGGTGTTGCGGGAAAGGTTTTCCTATGCAGAAATGGAGGGGCTTTTTGTTGCCTTTGGGACGATAGACGCTTTCCCACCCTAAGTGAGATGGGTGGCAGCTTCTTCCACCTGCCTGGGCTGCCCTTTGTGCTATTAAGTCTATACTTTCAGGGATCATTTCTATAGTTCTTAACTGAGGAAATGTGTTCGAAAGTGTCTGGTCTTCGCTAACCACGAGGAAGAGTTGAAGTGTTCTCTTCTGAGCGTGAAGCAAGTGGACAGTGTTGCATTTATGCAGCTGCTGTCTGCTATTGATGACCGTTCCTCTCTCCCTTTCAGGAGGGTTGGAGGAAGGGAACACAAACTGAGTGGTTAGCTGCTTATTATTCTGGTGAAAAATAGAGACAGCTCCCCTGTTCTTAGGGTTGCTTGGTGTCTGTTCTGTCGATTATGTGGGTTCTGATTTGTTAGCTGTGCAAATCTCCACATGGACCAAACACCTTGCGTCGCCCCGGTAAACACAATTGGCCGTGGGCCCTTTTGTGCGCTGCCCTGGGGGACCCAAGCGACAAGTTCCGGCTGTTGCATGCTGGCCTACTTCCATTTCACAAAGGTTAAGCCATTCTGATTTGCCACTGTTTTCCATCTGGCGCAATCCTCGTGCTTCTGTGAAAACAACACTGTACTGCCCCTTTGGGGGATTTGAATCTGCCTATTCAGCTGGGTACTTTTCAGGTCCGACTCAAATGCTTGTCTGGCCAATGCGCGCAATACCCTTCCATCACATGCATTACGTTCTCATAAAAGTCACACCGCCATTGTTCACGTTGCCTCCCACTTATGCTTGCTCGAATTCCACTGCAAAGCTTCCCAGATATTGAATAACACTCATTGCCATCGTAATATGGCCACTCTGTTTACTGAGGCCAGCCTTGGCTGGGCCATGGGAGCCCCTTGTCTCTGTCATCCACACTGACGAATTTTATTGGCTGCTGGTCTTCAATATGTAAATTTACAAAGTACAGGCATTTTTGTCATCTTTTGCCAACGCTATGGAAAGGAAAGGTTTTCTATGGGGTTGCGGGAAAGGTTTTCCTATGCAGAAATGGGGGGGCTTTTTGTTGCCTTTGGGACGATAGACGCTTTCCCACCCTAAGTGAGATGGGTGGCAGCTTCTTCCACCTGCCTGGGCTGCCCTTTGTGCTATTAAGACTATACTTTCAGGGGTCATTTCTATAGTTCTTAACTGAGGAAATGTGTTCGAAAGTGTCTGGTCTTGGCTAACCACGAGGAAGAGTTGAAGTGTTCTCTTCTGAGCGTGAAGCAAGTGGACAGTGTTGCATTTATGCAGCTGCTGTCTGCTATTGATGACCGTTCCTCTCTCCCTTTCAGGAGGGTTGGAGGAAGGGAACACAAACTGAGTGGTTAGCTGCTTATTATTCTGGTGAAAAATAGAGACAGCTCCCCTGTTCTTAGGGTTGCTTGGTGTCTGTGCTGTCGATTATGTGGGTTCTGATTTGTTAGCTGTGCAAATCTCCACATGGACCAAACACCTTGCGTCGCCCCGGTAAACACAATTGGCCGTGGGCCCTTTTGTGCGCTGCCCTGGGGGACCCAAGCGACAAGTTCCGGCTGTTGCATGCTGGCCTACTTCCATTTCACAAAGGTTAAGCCATTCTGATTTGCCACTGTTTTTCATCTGGCGCAATCCTCGTGCTTCTGTGAAAACAACACTGTACTGCCTTTGAAACTGCCTATTCAGCTGGGTACTTTTCAGGTCCGACTCAAATGCTTGTCTGGCCAATGCGCGCAATACCCTTCCATCACATGCATTACGTTCTCATAAAAGTCACACCGCCATTGTTCACGTTGCCTCCCACTTATGCTTGCTCGAATTCCACTGCAAAGCTTCCCAGATATTGAATAACACTCATTGCCATCGTAATATGGCCACTCTGTTTACTGAGGCCAGCCTTGGCTGGGCCATGGGAGCCCCTTGTCTCTGTCATCCACACTGACGAATTTTATTGGCTGCTGGTCTTCAATATGTAAATTTACAAAGTACAGGCATTTTTGTCATCTTTTGCCAACGCTATGGAAAGGAAAGGTTTTCTATGGGGTTGCGGGAAAGGTTTTCCTATGCAGAAATGGGGGGGCTTTTTGTTGCCTTTGGGACGATAGACGCTTTCCCACCCTAAGTGAGATGGGTGGCAGCTTCTTCCACCTGCCTGGGCTGCCCTTTGTGCTATTAAGACTATACTTTCAGGGATCATTTCTATAGTTCTTAACTGAGGAAATGTGTTCGAAAGTGTCTGGTCTTCGCTAACCACGAGGAAGAGTTGAAGTGTTCTCTTCTGAGCGTGAAGCAAGTGGACAGTGTTGCATTTATGCAGCTGCTGTCTGCTATTGATGACCGTTCCTCTCTCCCTTTCAGGAGGGTTGGAGGAAGGGAACACAAACTGAGTGGTTAGCTGCTTATTATTCTGGTGAAAAATAGAGACAGCTCCCCTGTTCTTAGGGTTGCTTGGTGTCTGTGCTGTCGATTATGTGGGTTCTGATTTGTTAGCTGTGCAAATCTCCACATGGACCAAACACCTTGCGTCGCCCCGGTAAACACAATTGGCCGTGGGCCCTTTTGTGCGCTGCCCTGGGGGACCCAAGCGACAAGTTCCGGCTGTTGCATGCTGGCCTACTTCCATTTCACAAAGGTTAAGCCATTCTGATTTGCCACTGTTTTCCATCTGGCGCAATCCTCGTGCTTCTGTGAAAACAACACTGTACTGCCTTTGAATCTGCCTATTCAGCTGGGTACTTTTCAGGTCCGACTCAAATGCTTGTCTGGCCAATGCGCCCAATACCCTTCCATCACATGCATTACGTTCTCATAAAAGTCACACCACCATTGTTCACGTTGCCTCCCACTTATGCTTGCTCGAATTCCACTGCAAAGCTTCCCAGATATTGAATAACACTCATTGCCATCGTAATATGGCCACTCTGTTTACTGAGGCCAGCCTTGGCTGGGCCATGGGAGCCCCTTGTCTCTGTCATCCACACTGACGAATTTTATTGGCTGCTGGTCTTCAATATGTAAATTTACAAAGTACAGGCATTTTTGTCATCTTTTGCCAACGCTATGGATAGGAAATGTTTTCTATGGTGTTGCGGGAAAGGTTTTCCTATGCAGAAATGGAGGGGCTTTTTGTTGCCTTTGGGACGATAGACGCTTTCCCACCCTAAGTGAGATGGGTGGCAGCTTCTTCCACCTGCCTGGGCTGCCCTTTGTGCTATTAAATCTATACTTTCAGGGATCATTTCTATAGTTCTTAACTGAGGAAATGTGTTCGAAAGTGTCTGGTCTTCGCTAACCACGAGGAAGAGTTGAAGTGTTCTCTTCTGAGCGTGAAGCAAGTGGACAGTGTTGCATTTATGCAGCTGCTGTCTGCTATTGATGACCGTTCCTCTCTCCCTTTCAGGAGGGTTGGAGGAAGGGAACACAAACTGAGTGGTTAGCTGCTTATTATTCTGGTGAAAAATAGAGACAGCTCCCCTGTTCTTAGGGTTGCTTGGTGTCTGTGCTGTCGATTATGTGGGTTCTGATTTGTTAGCTGTGCAAATCTCCACATGGACCAAACACCTTGCGTCGCCCCGGTAAACACAATTGGCCGTGGGCCCTTTTGTGCGCTGCCCTGGGGGACCCAAGCGACAAGTTCCGGCTGTTGCATGCTGGCCTACTTCCATTTCACAAAGGTTAAGCCATTCTGATTTGCCACTGTTTTCCATCTGGCGCAATCCTCGTGCTTCTGTGAAAACAACACTGTACTGCCCCTTTGGGGGATTTGAATCTGCCTATTCAGCTGGGTACTTTTCAGGTCCGACTCAAATGCTTGTCTGGCCAATGCGCGCAATACCCTTCCATCACATGCATTACGTTCTCATAAAAGTCACACCGCCATTGTTCACGTTGCCTCCCACTTATGCTTGCTCGAATTCCACTGCAAAGCTTCCCAGATATTGAATAACACTCATTGCCATCGTAATATGGCCACTCTGTTTACTGAGGCCAGCCTTGGCTGGGCCATGGGAGCCCCTTGTCGCTGTCATCCACACTGACGAATTTTATTGGCTGCTGGTCTTCAATATGTAAATTTACAAAGTACAGGCATTTTTGTCATCTTTTGCCAACGCTATGGATAGGAAATGTTTTCTATGGTGTTGCGGGAAAGGTTTTCCTATGCAGAAATGGAGGGGCTTTTTGTTGCCTTTGGGACGATAGACGCTTTCCCACCCTAAGTGAGATGGGTGGCAGCTTCTTCCACCTGCCTGGGCTGCCCTTTGTGCTATTAAGACTATACTTTCAGGGATCATTTCTATAGTTCTTAACTGAGGAAATGTGTTCGAAAGTGTCTGGTCTTCGCTAACCACGAGGAAGAGTTGAAGTGTTCTCTTCTGAGCGTGAAGCAAGTGGACAGTGTTGCATTTATGCAGCTGCTGTCTGCTATTGATGACCGTTCCTCTCTCCCTTTCAGGAGGGTTGGAGGAAGGGAACACAAACTGAGTGGTTAGCTGCTTATTATTCTGGTGAAAAATAGAGACAGCTCCCCTGTTCTTAGGGTTGCTTGGTGTCTGTGCTGTCGATTATGTGGGTTCTGATTTGTTAGCTGTGCAAATCTCCACATGGACCAAACACCTTGCGTCGCCCCGGTAAACACAATTGGCCGTGGGCCCTTTTGTGCGCTGCCCTGGGGGACCCAAGCGACAAGTTCCGGCTGTTGCATGCTGGCCTACTTCCATTTCACAAAGGTTAAGCCATTCTGATTTGCCACTGTTTTCCATCTGGCGCAATCCTCGTGCTTCTGTGAAAACAACACTGTACTGCCTTTGAATCTGCCTATTCAGCTGGGTACTTTTCAGGTCCGACTCAAATGCTTGTCTGGCCAATGCGCCCAATACCCTTCCATCACATGCATTACGTTCTCATAAAAGTCACACCGCCATTGTTCACGTTGCCTCCCACTTATGCTTGCTCGAATTCCACTGCAAAGCTTCCCAGATATTGAATAACACTCATTGCCATCGTAATATGGCCACTCTGTTTACTGAGGCCAGCCTTGGCTGGGCCATGGGAGCCCCTTGTCTCTGTCATCCACACTGACGAATTTTATTGGCTGCTGGTCTTCAATATGTAAATTTACAAAGTACAGGCATTTTTGTCATCTTTTGCCAACGCTATGGATAGGAAATGTTTTCTATGGTGTTGCGGGAAAGGTTTTCCTATGCAGAAATGGAGGGGCTTTTTGTTGCCTTTGGGACGATAGACGCTTTCCCACCCTAAGTGAGATGGGTGGCAGCTTCTTCCACCTGCCTGGGCTGCCCTTTGTGCTATTAAGTCTATACTTTCAGGGATCATTTCTATAGTTCTTAACTGAGGAAATGTGTTCGAAAGTGTCTGGTCTTCGCTAACCACGAGGAAGAGTTGAAGTGTTCTCTTCTGAGCGTGAAGCAAGTGGACAGTGTTGCATTTATGCAGCTGCTGTCTGCTATTGATGACCGTTCCTCTCTCCCTTTCAGGAGGGTTGGAGGAAGGGAACACAAACTGAGTGGTTAGCTGCTTATTATTCTGGTGAAAAATAGAGACAGCTCCCCTGTTCTTAGGGTTGCTTGGTGTCTGTGCTGTCGATTATGTGGGTTCTGATTTGTTAGCTGTGCAAATCTCCACATGGACCAAACACCTTGCGTCGCCCCGGTAAACACAATTGGCCGTGGGCCCTTTTGTGCGCTGCCCTGGGGGACCCAAGCGACAAGTTCCGGCTGTTGCATGCTGGCCTACTTCCATTTCACAAAGGTTAAGCCATTCTGATTTGCCACTGTTTTCCATCTGGCGCAATCCTCGTGCTTCTGTGAAAACAACACTGTACTGCCCCTTTGGGGGATTTGAATCTGCCTATTCAGCTGGGTACTTTTCAGGTCCGACTCAAATGCTTGTCTGGCCAATGCGGGCAATACCCTTCCATCACATGCATTACGTTCTCATAAAAGTCACACCGCCATTGTTCACGTTGCCTCCCACTTATGCTTGCTCGAATTCCACTGCAAAGCTTCCCAGATATTGAATAACACTCATTGCCATCGTAATATGGCCACTCTGTTTACTGAGGCCAGCCTTGGCTGGGCCATGGGAGCCCCTTGTCTCTGTCATCCACACTGACGAATTTTATTGGCTGCTGGTCTTCAATATGTAAATTTACAAAGTACAGGCATTTTTGTCATCTTTTGCCAACGCTATGGAAAGGAAAGGTTTTCTATGGGGTTGCGGGAAAGGTTTTCCTATGCAGAAATGGGGGGGCTTTTTGTCGCCTTTGGGACGATAGACGCTTTCCCACCCTAAGTGAGATGGGTGGCAGCTTCTTCCACCTGCCTGGGCTGCCCTTTGTGCTATTAAGACTATACTTTCAGGGGTCATTTCTATAGTTCTTAACTGAGGAAATGTGTTCGAAAGTGTCTGGTCTTGGCTAACCACGAGGAAGAGTTGAAGTGTTCTCTTCTGAGCGTGAAGCAAGTGGACAGTGTTGCATTTATGCAGCTGCTGTCTGCTATTGATGACCGTTCCTCTCTCCCTTTCAGGAGGGTTGGAGGAAGGGAACACAAACTGAGTGGTTAGCTGCTTATTATTCTGGTGAAAAATAGAGACAGCTCCCCTGTTCTTAGGGTTGCTTGGTGTCTGTGCTGTCGATTATGTGGGTTCTGATTTGTTAGCTGTGCAAATCTCCACATGGACCAAACACCTTGCGTCGCCCCGGTAAACACAATTGGCCGTGGGCCCTTTTGTGCGCTGCCCTGGGGGACCCAAGCGACAAGTTCCGGCTGTTGCATGCTGGCCTACTTCCATTTCACAAAGGTTAAGCCATTCTGATTTGCCACTGTTTTTCATCTGGCGCAATCCTCGTGCTTCTGTGAAAACAACACTGTACTGCCTTTGAAACTGCCTATTCAGCTGGGTACTTTTCAGGTCCGACTCAAATGCTTGTCTGGCCAATGCGCGCAATACCCTTCCATCACATGCATTACGTTCTCATAAAAGTCACACCGCCATTGTTCACGTTGCCTCCCACTTATGCTTGCTCGAATTCCACTGCAAAGCTTCCCAGATATTGAATAACACTCATTGCCATCGTAATATGGCCACTCTGTTTACTGAGGCCAGCCTTGGCTGGGCCATGGGAGCCCCTTGTCTCTGTCATCCACACTGACGAATTTTATTGGCTGCTGGTCTTCAATATGTAAATTTACAAAGTACAGGCATTTTTGTCATCTTTTGCCAACGCTATGGATAGGAAATGTTTTCTATGGTGTTGCGGGAAAGGTTTTCCTATGCAGAAATGGAGGGGCTTTTTGTTGCCTTTGGGACGATAGACGCTTTCCCACCCTAAGTGAGATGGGTGGCAGCTTCTTCCACCTGCCTGGGCTGCCCTTTGTGCTATTAAGACTATACTTTCAGGGATCATTTCTATAGTTCTTAACTGAGGAAATGCGTTCGAAAGTGTCTGGTCTTCGCTAACCACGAGGAAGAGTTGAAGTGTTCTCTTCTGAGCGTGAAGCAAGTGGACAGTGTTGCATTTATGCAGCTGCTGTCTGCTATTGATGACCGTTCCTCTCTCCCTTTCAGGAGGGTTGGAGGAAGGGAACACAAACTGAGTGGTTAGCTGCTTATTATTCTGGTGAAAAATAGAGACAGCTCCCCTGTTCTTAGGGTTGCTTGGTGTCTGTGCTGTCGATTATGTGGGTTCTGATTTGTTAGCTGTGCAAATCTCCACCTGGACCAAACACCTTGCGTCGCCCCGGTAAACACAATTGCCGTGGGCCCTTTTGTGCGCTGCCCTGGGGGACCCAAGCGACAAGTTCCGGCTGTTGCATGCTGGCCTACTTCCATTTCACAAAGGTTAAGCCATTCTGATTTGCCACTGTTTTCCATCTGGCGCAATCCTCGTGCTTCTGTGAAAACAACACTGTACTGCCTTTGAATCTGCCTATTCAGCTGGGTACTTTTCAGGTCCGACTCAAATGCTTGTCTGGCCAATGCGCCCAATACCCTTCCATCACATGCATTACGTTCTCATAAAAGTCACACCGCCATTGTTCACGTTGCCTCCCACCTATGCTTGCTCGAATTCCACTGCAAAGCTTCCCAGATATTGAATAACACTCATTGCCATCGTAATATGGCCACTCTGTTTACTGAGGCCAGCCTTGGCTGGGCCATGGGAGCCCCTTGTCTCTGTCACCCACACTGACGAATTTTATTGGCTGCTGGTCTTCAATATGTAAATTTACAAAGTACAGGCATTTTTGTCATCTTTTGCCAACGCTATGGAAAGGAAAGGTTTTCTATGGGGTTGCGGGAAAGGTTTTCCTATGCAGAAATGGGGGGGCTTTTTGTTGCCTTTGGGACGATAGACGCTTTCCCACCCTAAGTGAGATGGGTGGCAGCTTCTTCCACCTGCCTGGGCTGCCCTTTGTGCTATTAAGACTATACTTTCAGGGATCATTTCTATAGTTCTTAACTGAGGAAATGTGTTCGAAAGTGTCTGGTCTTCGCTAACCACGAGGAAGAGTTGAAGTGTTCTCTTCTGAGCGTGAAGCAAGTGGACAGTGTTGCATTTATGCAGCTGCTGTCTGCTATTGATGACCGTTCCTCTCTCCCTTTCAGGAGGGTTGGAGGAAGGGAACACAAACTGAGTGGTTAGCTGCTTATTATTCTGGTGAAAAATAGAGACAGCTCCCCTGTTCTTAGGGTTGCTTGGTGTCTGTGCTGTCGATTATGTGGGTTCTGATTTGTTAGCTGTGCAAATCTCCACATGGACCAAACACCTTGCGTCGCCCCGGTAAACACAATTGGCCGTGGGCCCTTTTGTGCGCTGCCCTGGGGGACCCAAGCGACAAGTTCCGGCTGTTGCATGCTGGCCTACTTCCATTTCACAAAGGTTAAGCCATTCTGATTTGCCACTGTTTTCCATCTGGCGCAATCCTCGTGCTTCTGTGAAAACAACACTGTACTGCCTTTGAATCTGCCTATTCAGCTGGGTACTTTTCAGGTCCGACTCAAATGCTTGTCTGGCCAATGCGCCCAATACCCTTCCATCACATGCATTACGTTCTCATAAAAGTCACACCGCCATTGTTCACGTTGCCTCCCACTTATGCTTGCTCGAATTCCACTGCAAAGCTTCCCAGATATTGAATAACACTCATTGCCATCGTAATATGGCCACTCTGTTTACTGAGGCCAGCCTTGGCTGGGCCATGGGAGCCCCTTGTCTCTGTCATCCACACTGACGAATTTTATTGGCTGCTGGTCTTCAATATGTAAATTTACAAAGTACAGGCATTTTTGTCATCTTTTGCCAACGCTATGGATAGGAAATGTTTTCTATGGTGTTGCGGGAAAGGTTTTCCTATGCAGAAATGGAGGGGCTTTTTGTTGCCTTTGGGACGATAGACGCTTTCCCACCCTAAGTGAGATGGGTGGCAGCTTCTTCCACCTGCCTGGGCTGCCCTTTGTGCTATTAAATCTATACTTTCAGGGATCATTTCTATAGTTCTTAACTGAGGAAATGTGTTCGAAAGTGTCTGGTCTTCGCTAACCACGAGGAAGAGTTGAAGTGTTCTCTTCTGAGCGTGAAGCAAGTGAACAGTGTTGCATTTATGCAGCTGCTGTCTGCTATTGATGACCGTTCCTCTCTCCCTTTCAGGAGGGTTGGAGGAAGGGAACACAAACTGAGTGGTTAGCTGCTTATTATTCTGGTGAAAAATAGAGACAGCTCCCCTGTTCTTAGGGTTGCTTGGTGTCTGTGCTGTCGATTATGTGGGTTCTGATTTGTTAGCTGTGCAAATCTCCACATGGACCAAACACCTTGCGTCGCCCCGGTAAACACAATTGGCCGTGGGCCCTTTTGTGCGCTGCCCTGGGGGACCCAAGCGACAAGTTCCGGCTGTTGCATGCTGGCCTACTTCCATTTCACAAAGGTTAAGCCATTCTGATTTGCCACTGTTTTCCATCTGGCGCAATCCTCGTGCTTCTGTGAAAACAACACTGTACTGCCCCTTTGGGGGATTTGAATCTGCCTATTCAGCTGGGTACTTTTCAGGTCCGACTCAAATGCTTGTCTGGCCAATGCGCGCAATACCCTTCCATCACATGCATTACGTTCTCATAAAAGTCACACCGCCATTGTTCACGTTGCCTCCCACTTATGCTTGCTCGAATTCCACTGCAAAGCTTCCCAGATATTGAATAACACTCATTGCCATCGTAATATGGCCACTCTGTTTACTGAGGCCAGCCTTGGCTGGGCCATGGGAGCCCCTTGTCTCTGTCATCCACACTGACGAATTTTATTGGCTGCTGGTCTTCAATATGTAAATTTACAAAGTACAGGCATTTTTGTCATCTTTTGCCAACGCTATGGAAAGGAAAGGTTTTCTATGGGGTTGCGGGAAAGGTTTTCCTATGCAGAAATGGGGGGACTTTTTGTTGCCTTTGGGACGATAGACGCTTTCCCACCCTAAGTGAGATGGGTGGCAGCTTCTTCCACCTGCCTGGGCTGCCCTTTGTGCTATTAAGACTATACTTTCAGGGGTCATTTCTATAGTTCTTAACTGAGGAAATGTGTTCGAAAGTGTCTGGTCTTCGCTAACCACGAGGAAGAGTTGAAGTGTTCTCTTCTGTGAAGCAAGTGGACAGTGTTGCATTTATGCAGCTGCTGTCTGCTATTGATGACCGTTCCTCTCTCCCTTTCAGGAGGGTTGGAGGAAGGGAACACAAACTGAGTGGTTAGCTGCTTATTATTCTGGTGAAAAATAGAGACAGCTCCCCTGTTCTTAGGGTTGCTTGGTGTCTGTGCTGTCGATTATGTGGGTTCTGATTTGTTAGCTGTGCAAATCTCCACATGGACCAAACACCTTGCGTCGCCCCGGTAAACACAATTGGCCGTGGGCCCTTTTGTGCGCTGCCCTGGGGGACCCAAGCGACAAGTTCCGGCTGTTGCATGCTGGCCTACTTCCATTTCACAAAGGTTAAGCCATTCTGATTTGCCACTGTTTTCCATCTGGCGCAATCCTCGTGCTTCTGTGAAAACAACACTGTACTGCCTTTGAATCTGCCTATTCAGCTGGGTACTTTTCAGGTCCGACTCAAATGCTTGTCTGGCCAATGCGCCCAATACCCTTCCATCACATGCATTACGTTCTCATAAAAGTCACACCGCCATTGTTCACGTTGCCTCCCACTTATGCTTGCTCGAATTCCACTGCAAAGCTTCCCAGATATTGAATAACACTCATTGCCATCGTAATATGGCCACTCTGTTTACTGAGGCCAGCCTTGGCTGGGCCATGGGAGCCCCTTGTCTCTGTCATCCACACTGACGAATTTTATTGGCTGCTGGTCTTCAATATGTAAATTTACAAAGTACAGGCATTTTTGTCATCTTTTGCCAACGCTATGGATAGGAAATGTTTTCTATGGTGTTGCGGGAAAGGTTTTCCTATGCAGAAATGGAGGGGCTTTTTGTTGCCTTTGGGACGATAGACGCTTTCCCACCCTAAGTGAGATGGGTGGCAGCTTCTTCCACCTGCCTGGGCTGCCCTTTGTGCTATTAAGTCTATACTTTCAGGGATCATTTCTATAGTTCTTAACTGAGGAAATGTGTTCGAAAGTGTCTGGTCTTCGCTAACCACGAGGAAGAGTTGAAGTGTTCTCTTCTGAGCGTGAAGCAAGTGGACAGTGTTGCATTTATGCAGCTGCTGTCTGCTATTGATGACCGTTCCTCTCTCCCTTTCAGGAGGGTTGGAGGAAGGGAACACAAACTGAGTGGTTAGCTGCTTATTATTCTGGTGAAAAATAGAGACAGCTCCCCTGTTCTTAGGGTTGCTTGGTGTCTGTGCTGTCGATTATGTGGGTTCTGATTTGTTAGCTGTGCAAATCTCCACATGGACCAAACACCTTGCGTCGCCCCGGTAAACACAATTGGCCGTGGGCCCTTTTGTGCGCTGCCCTGGGGGACCCAAGCGACAAGTTCCGGCTGTTGCATGCTGGCCTACTTCCATTTCACAAAGGTTAAGCCATTCTGATTTGCCACTGTTTTCCATCTGGCGCAATCCTCGTGCTTCTGTGAAAACAACACTGTACTGCCCCTTTGGGGGATTTGAATCTGCCTATTCAGCTGGGTACTTTTCAGGTCCGACTCAAATGCTTGTCTGGCCAATGCGCGCAATACCCTTCCATCACATGCATTACGTTCTCATAAAAGTCACACCGCCATTGTTCACGTTGCCTCCCACTTATGCTTGCTCGAATTCCACTGCAAAGCTTCCCAGATATTGAATAACACTCATTGCCATCGTAATATGGCCACTCTGTTTACTGAGGCCAGCCTTGGCTGGGCCATGGGAGCCCCTTGTCTCTGTCATCCACACTGACGAATTTTATTGGCTGCTGGTCTTCAATATGTAAATTTACAAAGTACAGGCATTTTTGTCATCTTTTGCCAACGCTATGGAAAGGAAAGGTTTTCTATGGGGTTGCGGGAAAGGTTTTCCTATGCAGAAATGGGGGGGCTTTTTGTCGCCTTTGGGACGATAGACGCTTTCCCACCCTAAGTGAGATGGGTGGCAGCTTCTTCCACCTGCCTGGGCTGCCCTTTGTGCTATTAAGACTATACTTTCAGGGGTCATTTCTATAGTTCTTAACTGAGGAAATGTGTTCGAAAGTGTCTGGTCTTGGCTAACCACGAGGAAGAGTTGAAGTGTTCTCTTCTGAGCGTGAAGCAAGTGGACAGTGTTGCATTTATGCAGCTGCTGTCTGCTATTGATGACCGTTCCTCTCTCCCTTTCAGGAGGGTTGGAGGAAGGGAACACAAACTGAGTGGTTAGCTGCTTATTATTCTGGTGAAAAATAGAGACAGCTCCCCTGTTCTTAGGGTTGCTTGGTGTCTGTGCTGTCGATTATGTGGGTTCTGATTTGTTAGCTGTGCAAATCTCCACATGGACCAAACACCTTGCGTCGCCCCGGTAAACACAATTGGCCGTGGGCCCTTTTGTGCGCTGCCCTGGGGGACCCAAGCGACAAGTTCCGGCTGTTGCATGCTGGCCTACTTCCATTTCACAAAGGTTAAGCCATTCTGATTTGCCACTGTTTTTCATCTGGCGCAATCCTCGTGCTTCTGTGAAAACAACACTGTACTGCCTTTGAAACTGCCTATTCAGCTGGGTACTTTTCAGGTCCGACTCAAATGCTTGTCTGGCCAATGCGCGCAATACCCTTCCATCACATGCATTACGTTCTCATAAAAGTCACACCGCCATTGTTCACGTTGCCTCCCACTTATGCTTGCTCGAATTCCACTGCAAAGCTTCCCAGATATTGAATAACACTCATTGCCATCGTAATATGGCCACTCTGTTTACTGAGGCCAGCCTTGGCTGGGCCATGGGAGCCCCTTGTCTCTGTCATCCACACTGACGAATTTTATTGGCTGCTGGTCTTCAATATGTAAATTTACAAAGTACAGGCATTTTTGTCATCTTTTGCCAACGCTATGGATAGGAAATGTTTTCTATGGTGTTGCGGGAAAGGTTTTCCTATGCAGAAATGGAGGGGCTTTTTGTTGCCTTTGGGACGATAGACGCTTTCCCACCCTAAGTGAGATGGGTGGCAGCTTCTTCCACCTGCCTGGGCTGCCCTTTGTGCTATTAAGACTATACTTTCAGGGATCATTTCTATAGTTCTTAACTGAGGAAATGCGTTCGAAAGTGTCTGGTCTTCGCTAACCACGAGGAAGAGTTGAAGTGTTCTCTTCTGAGCGTGAAGCAAGTGGACAGTGTTGCATTTATGCAGCTGCTGTCTGCTATTGATGACCGTTCCTCTCTCCCTTTCAGGAGGGTTGGAGGAAGGGAACACAAACTGAGTGGTTAGCTGCTTATTATTCTGGTGAAAAATAGAGACAGCTCCCCTGTTCTTAGGGTTGCTTGGTGTCTGTGCTGTCGATTATGTGGGTTCTGATTTGTTAGCTGTGCAAATCTCCACCTGGACCAAACACCTTGCGTCGCCCCGGTAAACACAATTGCCGTGGGCCCTTTTGTGCGCTGCCCTGGGGGACCCAAGCGACAAGTTCCGGCTGTTGCATGCTGGCCTACTTCCATTTCACAAAGGTTAAGCCATTCTGATTTGCCACTGTTTTCCATCTGGCGCAATCCTCGTGCTTCTGTGAAAACAACACTGTACTGCCTTTGAATCTGCCTATTCAGCTGGGTACTTTTCAGGTCCGACTCAAATGCTTGTCTGGCCAATGCGCCCAATACCCTTCCATCACATGCATTACGTTCTCATAAAAGTCACACCGCCATTGTTCACGTTGCCTCCCACCTATGCTTGCTCGAATTCCACTGCAAAGCTTCCCAGATATTGAATAACACTCATTGCCATCGTAATATGGCCACTCTGTTTACTGAGGCCAGCCTTGGCTGGGCCATGGGAGCCCCTTGTCTCTGTCACCCACACTGACGAATTTTATTGGCTGCTGGTCTTCAATATGTAAATTTACAAAGTACAGGCATTTTTGTCATCTTTTGCCAACGCTATGGAAAGGAAAGGTTTTCTATGGGGTTGCGGGAAAGGTTTTCCTATGCAGAAATGGGGGGGCTTTTTGTTGCCTTTGGGACGATAGACGCTTTCCCACCCTAAGTGAGATGGGTGGCAGCTTCTTCCACCTGCCTGGGCTGCCCTTTGTGCTATTAAGACTATACTTTCAGGGATCATTTCTATAGTTCTTAACTGAGGAAATGTGTTCGAAAGTGTCTGGTCTTCGCTAACCACGAGGAAGAGTTGAAGTGTTCTCTTCTGAGCGTGAAGCAAGTGGACAGTGTTGCATTTATGCAGCTGCTGTCTGCTATTGATGACCGTTCCTCTCTCCCTTTCAGGAGGGTTGGAGGAAGGGAACACAAACTGAGTGGTTAGCTGCTTATTATTCTGGTGAAAAATAGAGACAGCTCCCCTGTTCTTAGGGTTGCTTGGTGTCTGTGCTGTCGATTATGTGGGTTCTGATTTGTTAGCTGTGCAAATCTCCACATGGACCAAACACCTTGCGTCGCCCCGGTAAACACAATTGGCCGTGGGCCCTTTTGTGCGCTGCCCTGGGGGACCCAAGCGACAAGTTCCGGCTGTTGCATGCTGGCCTACTTCCATTTCACAAAGGTTAAGCCATTCTGATTTGCCACTGTTTTCCATCTGGCGCAATCCTCGTGCTTCTGTGAAAACAACACTGTACTGCCTTTGAATCTGCCTATTCAGCTGGGTACTTTTCAGGTCCGACTCAAATGCTTGTCTGGCCAATGCGCCCAATACCCTTCCATCACATGCATTACGTTCTCATAAAAGTCACACCGCCATTGTTCACGTTGCCTCCCACTTATGCTTGCTCGAATTCCACTGCAAAGCTTCCCAGATATTGAATAACACTCATTGCCATCGTAATATGGCCACTCTGTTTACTGAGGCCAGCCTTGGCTGGGCCATGGGAGCCCCTTGTCTCTGTCATCCACACTGACGAATTTTATTGGCTGCTGGTCTTCAATATGTAAATTTACAAAGTACAGGCATTTTTGTCATCTTTTGCCAACGCTATGGATAGGAAATGTTTTCTATGGTGTTGCGGGAAAGGTTTTCCTATGCAGAAATGGAGGGGCTTTTTGTTGCCTTTGGGACGATAGACGCTTTCCCACCCTAAGTGAGATGGGTGGCAGCTTCTTCCACCTGCCTGGGCTGCCCTTTGTGCTATTAAATCTATACTTTCAGGGATCATTTCTATAGTTCTTAACTGAGGAAATGTGTTCGAAAGTGTCTGGTCTTCGCTAACCACGAGGAAGAGTTGAAGTGTTCTCTTCTGAGCGTGAAGCAAGTGAACAGTGTTGCATTTATGCAGCTGCTGTCTGCTATTGATGACCGTTCCTCTCTCCCTTTCAGGAGGGTTGGAGGAAGGGAACACAAACTGAGTGGTTAGCTGCTTATTATTCTGGTGAAAAATAGAGACAGCTCCCCTGTTCTTAGGGTTGCTTGGTGTCTGTGCTGTCGATTATGTGGGTTCTGATTTGTTAGCTGTGCAAATCTCCACATGGACCAAACACCTTGCGTCGCCCCGGTAAACACAATTGGCCGTGGGCCCTTTTGTGCGCTGCCCTGGGGGACCCAAGCGACAAGTTCCGGCTGTTGCATGCTGGCCTACTTCCATTTCACAAAGGTTAAGCCATTCTGATTTGCCACTGTTTTCCATCTGGCGCAATCCTCGTGCTTCTGTGAAAACAACACTGTACTGCCCCTTTGGGGGATTTGAATCTGCCTATTCAGCTGGGTACTTTTCAGGTCCGACTCAAATGCTTGTCTGGCCAATGCGCGCAATACCCTTCCATCACATGCATTACGTTCTCATAAAAGTCACACCGCCATTGTTCACGTTGCCTCCCACTTATGCTTGCTCGAATTCCACTGCAAAGCTTCCCAGATATTGAATAACACTCATTGCCATCGTAATATGGCCACTCTGTTTACTGAGGCCAGCCTTGGCTGGGCCATGGGAGCCCCTTGTCTCTGTCATCCACACTGACGAATTTTATTGGCTGCTGGTCTTCAATATGTAAATTTACAAAGTACAGGCATTTTTGTCATCTTTTGCCAACGCTATGGAAAGGAAAGGTTTTCTATGGGGTTGCGGGAAAGGTTTTCCTATGCAGAAATGGGGGGACTTTTTGTTGCCTTTGGGACGATAGACGCTTTCCCACCCTAAGTGAGATGGGTGGCAGCTTCTTCCACCTGCCTGGGCTGCCCTTTGTGCTATTAAGACTATACTTTCAGGGGTCATTTCTATAGTTCTTAACTGAGGAAATGTGTTCGAAAGTGTCTGGTCTTCGCTAACCACGAGGAAGAGTTGAAGTGTTCTCTTCTGTGAAGCAAGTGGACAGTGTTGCATTTATGCAGCTGCTGTCTGCTATTGATGACCGTTCCTCTCTCCCTTTCAGGAGGGTTGGAGGAAGGGAACACAAACTGAGTGGTTAGCTGCTTATTATTCTGGTGAAAAATAGAGACAGCTCCCCTGTTCTTAGGGTTGCTTGGTGTCTGTGCTGTCGATTATGTGGGTTCTGATTTGTTAGCTGTGCAAATCTCCACATGGACCAAACACCTTGCGTCGCCCCGGTAAACACAATTGGCCGTGGGCCCTTTTGTGCGCTGCCCTGGGGGACCCAAGCGACAAGTTCCGGCTGTTGCATGCTGGCCTACTTCCATTTCACAAAGGTTAAGCCATTCTGATTTGCCACTGTTTTCCATCTGGCGCAATCCTCGTGCTTCTGTGAAAACAACACTGTACTGCCTTTGAATCTGCCTATTCAGCTGGGTACTTTTCAGGTCCGACTCAAATGCTTGTCTGGCCAATGCGCCCAATACCCTTCCATCACATGCATTACGTTCTCATAAAAGTCACACCGCCATTGTTCACGTTGCCTCCCACTTATGCTTGCTCGAATTCCACTGCAAAGCTTCCCAGATATTGAATAACACTCATTGCCATCGTAATATGGCCACTCTGTTTACTGAGGCCAGCCTTGGCTGGGCCATGGGAGCCCCTTGTCTCTGTCATCCACACTGACGAATTTTATTGGCTGCTGGTCTTCAATATGTAAATTTACAAAGTACAGGCATTTTTGTCATCTTTTGCCAACGCTATGGATAGGAAATGTTTTCTATGGTGTTGCGGGAAAGGTTTTCCTATGCAGAAATGGAGGGGCTTTTTGTTGCCTTTGGGACGATAGACGCTTTCCCACCCTAAGTGAGATGGGTGGCAGCTTCTTCCACCTGCCTGGGCTGCCCTTTGTGCTATTAAGTCTATACTTTCAGGGATCATTTCTATAGTTCTTAACTGAGGAAATGTGTTCGAAAGTGTCTGGTCTTCGCTAACCACGAGGAAGAGTTGAAGTGTTCTCTTCTGAGCGTGAAGCAAGTGGACAGTGTTGCATTTATGCAGCTGCTGTCTGCTATTGATGACCGTTCCTCTCTCCCTTTCAGGAGGGTTGGAGGAAGGGAACACAAACTGAGTGGTTAGCTGCTTATTATTCTGGTGAAAAATAGAGACAGCTCCCCTGTTCTTAGGGTTGCTTGGTGTCTGTGCTGTCGATTATGTGGGTTCTGATTTGTTAGCTGTGCAAATCTCCACATGGACCAAACACCTTGCGTCGCCCCGGTAAACACAATTGGCCGTGGGCCCTTTTGTGCGCTGCCCTGGGGGACCCAAGCGACAAGTTCCGGCTGTTGCATGCTGGCCTACTTCCATTTCACAAAGGTTAAGCCATTCTGATTTGCCACTGTTTTCCATCTGGCGCAATCCTCGTGCTTCTGTGAAAACAACACTGTACTGCCCCTTTGGGGGATTTGAATCTGCCTATTCAGCTGGGTACTTTTCAGGTCCGACTCAAATGCTTGTCTGGCCAATGCGCGCAATACCCTTCCATCACATGCATTACGTTCTCATAAAAGTCACACCGCCATTGTTCACGTTGCCTCCCACTTATGCTTGCTCGAATTCCACTGCAAAGCTTCCCAGATATTGAATAACACTCATTGCCATCGTAATATGGCCACTCTGTTTACTGAGGCCAGCCTTGGCTGGGCCATGGGAGCCCCTTGTCTCTGTCATCCACACTGACGAATTTTATTGGCTGCTGGTCTTCAATATGTAAATTTACAAAGTACAGGCATTTTTGTCATCTTTTGCCAACGCTATGGAAAGGAAAGGTTTTCTATGGGGTTGCGGGAAAGGTTTTCCTATGCAGAAATGGGGGGGCTTTTTGTTGCCTTTGGGACGATAGACGCTTTCCCACCCTAAGTGAGATGGGTGGCAGCTTCTTCCACCTGCCTGGGCTGCCCTTTGTGCTATTAAGACTATACTTTCAGGGGTCATTTCTATAGTTCTTAACTGAGGAAATGTGTTCGAAAGTGTCTGGTCTTGGCTAACCACGAGGAAGAGTTGAAGTGTTCTCTTCTGAGCGTGAAGCAAGTGGACAGTGTTGCATTTATGCAGCTGCTGTCTGCTATTGATGACCGTTCCTCTCTCCCTTTCAGGAGGGTTGGAGGAAGGGAACACAAACTGAGTGGTTAGCTGCTTATTATTCTGGTGAAAAATAGAGACAGCTCCCCTGTTCTTAGGGTTGCTTGGTGTCTGTGCTGTCGATTATGTGGGTTCTGATTTGTTAGCTGTGCAAATCTCCACATGGACCAAACACCTTGCGTCGCCCCGGTAAACACAATTGGCCGTGGGCCCTTTTGTGCGCTGCCCTGGGGGACCCAAGCGACAAGTTCCGGCTGTTGCATGCTGGCCTACTTCCATTTCACAAAGGTTAAGCCATTCTGATTTGCCACTGTTTTTCATCTGGCGCAATCCTCGTGCTTCTGTGAAAACAACACTGTACTGCCTTTGAATCTGCCTATTCAGCTGGGTACTTTTCAGGTCCGACTCAAATGCTTGTCTGGCCAATGCGCGCAATACCCTTCCATCACATGCATTACGTTCTCATAAAAGTCACACCGCCATTGTTCACGTTGCCTCCCACTTATGCTTGCTCGAATTCCACTGCAAAGCTTCCCAGATATTGAATAACACTCATTGCCATCGTAATATGGCCACTCTGTTTACTGAGGCCAGCCTTGGCTGGGCCATGGGAGCCCCTTGTCTCTGTCATCCACACTGACGAATTTTATTGGCTGCTGGTCTTCAATATGTAAATTTACAAAGTACAGGCATTTTTGTCATCTTTTGCCAACGCTATGGATAGGAAATGTTTTCTATGGTGTTGCGGGAAAGGTTTTCCTATGCAGAAATGGAGGGGCTTTTTGTTGCCTTTGGGACGATAGACGCTTTCACACCCTAAGTGAGATGGGTGGCAGCTTCTTCCACCTGCCTGGGCTGCCCTTTGTGCTATTAAGACTATACTTTCAGGGATCATTTCTATAGTTCTTAACTGAGGAAATGTGTTCGAAAGTGTCTGGTCTTCGCTAACCACGAGGAAGAGTTGAAGTGTTCTCTTCTGAGCGTGAAGCAAGTGGACAGTGTTGCATTTATGCAGCTGCTGTCTGCTATTGATGACCGTTCCTCTCTCCCTTTCAGGAGGGTTGGAGGAAGGGAACACAAACTGAGTGGTTAGCTGCTTATTATTCTGGTGAAAAATAGAGACAGCTCCCCTGTTCTTAGGGTTGCTTGGTGTCTGTGCTGTCGATTATGTGGGTTCTGATTTGTTAGCTGTGCAAATCTCCACATGGACCAAACACCTTGCGTCGCCCCGGTAAACACAATTGGCCATGGGCCCTTTTGTGCGCTGCCCTGGGGGACCCAAGCGACAAGTTCCGGCTGTTGCATGCTGGCCTACTTCCATTTCACAAAGGTTAAGCCATTCTGATTTGCCACTGTTTTCCATCTGGCGCAATCCTCGTGCTTCTGTGAAAACAACACTGTACTGCCTTTGAATCTGCCTATTCAGCTGGGTACTTTTCAGGTCCGACTCAAATGCTTGTCTGGCCAATGCGCGCAATACCCTTCCATCACATGCATTACGTTCTCATAAAAGTCACACCGCCATTGTTCACGTTGCCTCCCACTTATGCTTGCTCGAATTCCACTGCAAAGCTTCCCAGATATTGAATAACACTCATTGCCATCGTAATATGGCCACTCTGTTTACTGAGGCCAGCCTTGGCTGGGCCATGGGAGCCCCTTGTCTCTGTCATCCACACTGACGAATTTTATTGGCTGCTGGTCTTCAATATGTAAATTTACAAAGTACAGGCATTTTTGTCATCTTTTGCCAACGCTATGGATAGGAAATGTTTTCTATGGTGTTGCGGGAAAGGTTTTCCTATGCAGAAATGGAGGGGCTTTTTGTTGCATTTGGGACGATAGACGCTTTCCCACCCTAAGTGAGATGGGTGGCAGCTTCTTCCACCTGCCTGGGCTGCCCTTTGTGCTATTAAGACTATACTTTCAGGGATCATTTCTATAGTTCTTAACTGAGGAAATGTGTTCGAAAGTGTCTGGTCTTCGCTAACCACGAGGAAGAGTTGAAGTGTTCTCTTCTGAGCGTGAAGCAAGTGGACAGTGTTGCATTTATGCAGCTGCTGTCTGCTATTGATGACCGTTCCTCTCTCCCTTTCAGGAGGGTTGGAGGAAGGGAACACAAACTGAGTGGTTAGCTGCTTATTATTCTGGTGAAAAATAGAGACAGCTCCCCTGTTCTTAGGGTTGCTTGGTGTCTGTGCTGTCGATTATGTGGGTTCTGATTTGTTAGCTGTGCAAATCTCCACATGGACCAAACACCTTGCGTCGCCCCGGTAAACACAATTGCCGTGGGCCCTTTTGTGCGCTGCCCTGGGGGACCCAAGCGACAAGTTCCGGCTGTTGCATGCTGGCCTACTTCCATTTCACAAAGGTTAAGCCATTCTGATTTGCCACTGTTTTTCATCTGGCGCAATCCTCGTGCTTCTGTGAAAACAACACTGTACTGCCTTTGAATCTGCCTATTCAGCTGGGTACTTTTCAGGTCCGACTCAAATGCTTGTCTGGCCAATGCGCGCAATACCCTTCCATCACATGCATTACGTTCTCATAAAAGTCACACCGCCATTGTTCACGTTGCCTCCCACTTATGCTTGCTCGAATTCCACTGCAAAGCTTCCCAGATATTGAATAACACTCATTGCCATCGTAATATGGCCACTCTGTTTACTGAGGCCAGCCTTGGCTGGGCCATGGGAGCCCCTTGTCTCTGTCATCCACACTGACGAATTTTATTGGCTGCTGGTCTTCAATATGTAAATTTACAAAGTACAGGCATTTTTGTCATCTTTTGCCAACGCTATGGAAAGGAAAGGTTTTCTATGGGGTTGCGGGAAAGGTTTTCCTATGCAGAAATGGGGGGACTTTTTGTTGCCTTTGGGACGATAGACGCTTTCCCACCCTAAGTGAGATGGGTGGCAGCTTCTTCCACCTGCCTGGGCTGCCCTTTGTGCTATTAAGACTATACTTTCAGGGGTCATTTCTATAGTTCTTAACTGAGGAAATGTGTTCGAAAGTGTCTGGTCTTCGCTAACCACGAGGAAGAGTTGAAGTGTTCTCTTCTGAGCGTGAAGCAAGTGGACAGTGTTGCATTTATGCAGCTGCTGTCTGCTATTGATGACCGTTCCTCTCTCCCTTTCAGGAGGGTTGGAGGAAGGGAACACAAACTGAGTGGTTAGCTGCTTATTATTCTGGTGAAAAATAGAGACAGCTCCCCTGTTCTTAGGGTTGCTTGGTGTCTGTGCTGTCGATTATGTGGGTTCTGATTTGTTAGCTGTGCAAATCTCCACATGGACCAAACACCTTGCGTCGCCCCGGTAAACACAATTGGCCGTGGGCCCTTTTGTGCGCTGCCCTGGGGGACCCAAGCGACAAGTTCCGGCTGTTGCATGCTGGCCTACTTCCATTTCACAAAGGTTAAGCCATTCTGATTTGCCACTGTTTTCCATCTGGCGCAATCCTCGTGCTTCTGTGAAAACAACACTGTACTGCCCCTTTGGGGGATTTGAATCTGCCTATTCAGCTGGGTACTTTTCAGGTCCGACTCAAATGCTTGTCTGGCCAATGCGCGCAATACCCTTCCATCACATGCATTACGTTCTCATAAAAGTCACACCGCCATTGTTCACGTTGCCTCCCACTTATGCTTGCTCGAATTCCACTGCAAAGCTTCCCAGATATTGAATAACACTCATTGCCATCGTAATATGGCCACTCTGTTTACTGAGGCCAGCCTTGGCTGGGCCATGGGAGCCCCTTGTCTCTGTCATCCACACTGACGAATTTTATTGGCTGCTGGTCTTCAATATGTAAATTTACAAAGTACAGGCATTTTTGTCATCTTTTGCCAACGCTATGGATAGGAAATGTTTTCTATGGTGTTGCGGGAAAGGTTTTCCTATGCAGAAATGGAGGGGCTTTTTGTTGCCTTTGGGACGATAGACGCTTTCCCACCCTAAGTGAGATGGGTGGCAGCTTCTTCCACCTGCCTGGGCTGCCCTTTGTGCTATTAAGACTATACTTTCAGGGATCATTTCTATAGTTCTTAACTGAGGAAATGCGTTCGAAAGTGTCTGGTCTTCGCTAACCACGAGGAAGAGTTGAAGTGTTCTCTTCTGAGCGTGAAGCAAGTGGACAGTGTTGCATTTATGCAGCTGCTGTCTGCTATTGATGACCGTTCCTCTCTCCCTTTCAGGAGGGTTGGAGGAAGGGAACACAAACTGAGTGGTTAGCTGCTTATTATTCTGGTGAAAAATAGAGACAGCTCCCCTGTTCTTAGGGTTGCTTGGTGTCTGTGCTGTCGATTATGTGGGTTCTGATTTGTTAGCTGTGCAAATCTCCACCTGGACCAAACACCTTGCGTCGCCCCGGTAAACACAATTGCCGTGGGCCCTTTTGTGCGCTGCCCTGGGGGACCCAAGCGACAAGTTCCGGCTGTTGCATGCTGGCCTACTTCCATTTCACAAAGGTTAAGCCATTCTGATTTGCCACTGTTTTCCATCTGGCGCAATCCTCGTGCTTCTGTGAAAACAACACTGTACTGCCTTTGAATCTGCCTATTCAGCTGGGTACTTTTCAGGTCCGACTCAAATGCTTGTCTGGCCAATGCGCCCAATACCCTTCCATCACATGCATTACGTTCTCATAAAAGTCACACCGCCATTGTTCACGTTGCCTCCCACCTATGCTTGCTCGAATTCCACTGCAAAGCTTCCCAGATATTGAATAACACTCATTGCCATCGTAATATGGCCACTCTGTTTACTGAGGCCAGCCTTGGCTGGGCCATGGGAGCCCCTTGTCTCTGTCACCCACACTGACGAATTTTATTGGCTGCTGGTCTTCAATATGTAAATTTACAAAGTACAGGCATTTTTGTCATCTTTTGCCAACGCTATGGAAAGGAAAGGTTTTCTATGGGGTTGCGGGAAAGGTTTTCCTATGCAGAAATGGGGGGGCTTTTTGTTGCCTTTGGGACGATAGACGCTTTCCCACCCTAAGTGAGATGGGTGGCAGCTTCTTCCACCTGCCTGGGCTGCCCTTTGTGCTATTAAGACTATACTTTCAGGGATCATTTCTATAGTTCTTAACTGAGGAAATGTGTTCGAAAGTGTCTGGTCTTCGCTAACCACGAGGAAGAGTTGAAGTGTTCTCTTCTGAGCGTGAAGCAAGTGGACAGTGTTGCATTTATGCAGCTGCTGTCTGCTATTGATGACCGTTCCTCTCTCCCTTTCAGGAGGGTTGGAGGAAGGGAACACAAACTGAGTGGTTAGCTGCTTATTATTCTGGTGAAAAATAGAGACAGCTCCCCTGTTCTTAGGGTTGCTTGGTGTCTGTGCTGTCGATTATGTGGGTTCTGATTTGTTAGCTGTGCAAATCTCCACATGGACCAAACACCTTGCGTCGCCCCGGTAAACACAATTGGCCGTGGGCCCTTTTGTGCGCTGCCCTGGGGGACCCAAGCGACAAGTTCCGGCTGTTGCATGCTGGCCTACTTCCATTTCACAAAGGTTAAGCCATTCTGATTTGCCACTGTTTTCCATCTGGCGCAATCCTCGTGCTTCTGTGAAAACAACACTGTACTGCCTTTGAATCTGCCTATTCAGCTGGGTACTTTTCAGGTCCGACTCAAATGCTTGTCTGGCCAATGCGCCCAATACCCTTCCATCACATGCATTACGTTCTCATAAAAGTCACACCGCCATTGTTCACGTTGCCTCCCACTTATGCTTGCTCGAATTCCACTGCAAAGCTTCCCAGATATTGAATAACACTCATTGCCATCGTAATATGGCCACTCTGTTTACTGAGGCCAGCCTTGGCTGGGCCATGGGAGCCCCTTGTCTCTGTCATCCACACTGACGAATTTTATTGGCTGCTGGTCTTCAATATGTAAATTTACAAAGTACAGGCATTTTTGTCATCTTTTGCCAACGCTATGGATAGGAAATGTTTTCTATGGTGTTGCGGGAAAGGTTTTCCTATGCAGAAATGGAGGGGCTTTTTGTTGCCTTTGGGACGATAGACGCTTTCCCACCCTAAGTGAGATGGGTGGCAGCTTCTTCCACCTGCCTGGGCTGCCCTTTGTGCTATTAAATCTATACTTTCAGGGATCATTTCTATAGTTCTTAACTGAGGAAATGTGTTCGAAAGTGTCTGGTCTTCGCTAACCACGAGGAAGAGTTGAAGTGTTCTCTTCTGAGCGTGAAGCAAGTGAACAGTGTTGCATTTATGCAGCTGCTGTCTGCTATTGATGACCGTTCCTCTCTCCCTTTCAGGAGGGTTGGAGGAAGGGAACACAAACTGAGTGGTTAGCTGCTTATTATTCTGGTGAAAAATAGAGACAGCTCCCCTGTTCTTAGGGTTGCTTGGTGTCTGTGCTGTCGATTATGTGGGTTCTGATTTGTTAGCTGTGCAAATCTCCACATGGACCAAACACCTTGCGTCGCCCCGGTAAACACAATTGGCCGTGGGCCCTTTTGTGCGCTGCCCTGGGGGACCCAAGCGACAAGTTCCGGCTGTTGCATGCTGGCCTACTTCCATTTCACAAAGGTTAAGCCATTCTGATTTGCCACTGTTTTCCATCTGGCGCAATCCTCGTGCTTCTGTGAAAACAACACTGTACTGCCCCTTTGGGGGATTTGAATCTGCCTATTCAGCTGGGTACTTTTCAGGTCCGACTCAAATGCTTGTCTGGCCAATGCGCGCAATACCCTTCCATCACATGCATTACGTTCTCATAAAAGTCACACCGCCATTGTTCACGTTGCCTCCCACTTATGCTTGCTCGAATTCCACTGCAAAGCTTCCCAGATATTGAATAACACTCATTGCCATCGTAATATGGCCACTCTGTTTACTGAGGCCAGCCTTGGCTGGGCCATGGGAGCCCCTTGTCTCTGTCATCCACACTGACGAATTTTATTGGCTGCTGGTCTTCAATATGTAAATTTACAAAGTACAGGCATTTTTGTCATCTTTTGCCAACGCTATGGAAAGGAAAGGTTTTCTATGGGGTTGCGGGAAAGGTTTTCCTATGCAGAAATGGGGGGACTTTTTGTTGCCTTTGGGACGATAGACGCTTTCCCACCCTAAGTGAGATGGGTGGCAGCTTCTTCCACCTGCCTGGGCTGCCCTTTGTGCTATTAAGACTATACTTTCAGGGGTCATTTCTATAGTTCTTAACTGAGGAAATGTGTTCGAAAGTGTCTGGTCTTCGCTAACCACGAGGAAGAGTTGAAGTGTTCTCTTCTGTGAAGCAAGTGGACAGTGTTGCATTTATGCAGCTGCTGTCTGCTATTGATGACCGTTCCTCTCTCCCTTTCAGGAGGGTTGGAGGAAGGGAACACAAACTGAGTGGTTAGCTGCTTATTATTCTGGTGAAAAATAGAGACAGCTCCCCTGTTCTTAGGGTTGCTTGGTGTCTGTGCTGTCGATTATGTGGGTTCTGATTTGTTAGCTGTGCAAATCTCCACATGGACCAAACACCTTGCGTCGCCCCGGTAAACACAATTGGCCGTGGGCCCTTTTGTGCGCTGCCCTGGGGGACCCAAGCGACAAGTTCCGGCTGTTGCATGCTGGCCTACTTCCATTTCACAAAGGTTAAGCCATTCTGATTTGCCACTGTTTTCCATCTGGCGCAATCCTCGTGCTTCTGTGAAAACAACACTGTACTGCCTTTGAATCTGCCTATTCAGCTGGGTACTTTTCAGGTCCGACTCAAATGCTTGTCTGGCCAATGCGCCCAATACCCTTCCATCACATGCATTACGTTCTCATAAAAGTCACACCGCCATTGTTCACGTTGCCTCCCACTTATGCTTGCTCGAATTCCACTGCAAAGCTTCCCAGATATTGAATAACACTCATTGCCATCGTAATATGGCCACTCTGTTTACTGAGGCCAGCCTTGGCTGGGCCATGGGAGCCCCTTGTCTCTGTCATCCACACTGACGAATTTTATTGGCTGCTGGTCTTCAATATGTAAATTTACAAAGTACAGGCATTTTTGTCATCTTTTGCCAACGCTATGGATAGGAAATGTTTTCTATGGTGTTGCGGGAAAGGTTTTCCTATGCAGAAATGGAGGGGCTTTTTGTTGCCTTTGGGACGATAGACGCTTTCCCACCCTAAGTGAGATGGGTGGCAGCTTCTTCCACCTGCCTGGGCTGCCCTTTGTGCTATTAAGTCTATACTTTCAGGGATCATTTCTATAGTTCTTAACTGAGGAAATGTGTTCGAAAGTGTCTGGTCTTCGCTAACCACGAGGAAGAGTTGAAGTGTTCTCTTCTGAGCGTGAAGCAAGTGGACAGTGTTGCATTTATGCAGCTGCTGTCTGCTATTGATGACCGTTCCTCTCTCCCTTTCAGGAGGGTTGGAGGAAGGGAACACAAACTGAGTGGTTAGCTGCTTATTATTCTGGTGAAAAATAGAGACAGCTCCCCTGTTCTTAGGGTTGCTTGGTGTCTGTGCTGTCGATTATGTGGGTTCTGATTTGTTAGCTGTGCAAATCTCCACATGGACCAAACACCTTGCGTCGCCCCGGTAAACACAATTGGCCGTGGGCCCTTTTGTGCGCTGCCCTGGGGGACCCAAGCGACAAGTTCCGGCTGTTGCATGCTGGCCTACTTCCATTTCACAAAGGTTAAGCCATTCTGATTTGCCACTGTTTTCCATCTGGCGCAATCCTCGTGCTTCTGTGAAAACAACACTGTACTGCCCCTTTGGGGGATTTGAATCTGCCTATTCAGCTGGGTACTTTTCAGGTCCGACTCAAATGCTTGTCTGGCCAATGCGCGCAATACCCTTCCATCACATGCATTACGTTCTCATAAAAGTCACACCGCCATTGTTCACGTTGCCTCCCACTTATGCTTGCTCGAATTCCACTGCAAAGCTTCCCAGATATTGAATAACACTCATTGCCATCGTAATATGGCCACTCTGTTTACTGAGGCCAGCCTTGGCTGGGCCATGGGAGCCCCTTGTCTCTGTCATCCACACTGACGAATTTTATTGGCTGCTGGTCTTCAATATGTAAATTTACAAAGTACAGGCATTTTTGTCATCTTTTGCCAACGCTATGGAAAGGAAAGGTTTTCTATGGGGTTGCGGGAAAGGTTTTCCTATGCAGAAATGGGGGGGCTTTTTGTTGCCTTTGGGACGATAGACGCTTTCCCACCCTAAGTGAGATGGGTGGCAGCTTCTTCCACCTGCCTGGGCTGCCCTTTGTGCTATTAAGACTATACTTTCAGGGGTCATTTCTATAGTTCTTAACTGAGGAAATGTGTTCGAAAGTGTCTGGTCTTGGCTAACCACGAGGAAGAGTTGAAGTGTTCTCTTCTGAGCGTGAAGCAAGTGGACAGTGTTGCATTTATGCAGCTGCTGTCTGCTATTGATGACCGTTCCTCTCTCCCTTTCAGGAGGGTTGGAGGAAGGGAACACAAACTGAGTGGTTAGCTGCTTATTATTCTGGTGAAAAATAGAGACAGCTCCCCTGTTCTTAGGGTTGCTTGGTGTCTGTGCTGTCGATTATGTGGGTTCTGATTTGTTAGCTGTGCAAATCTCCACATGGACCAAACACCTTGCGTCGCCCCGGTAAACACAATTGGCCGTGGGCCCTTTTGTGCGCTGCCCTGGGGGACCCAAGCGACAAGTTCCGGCTGTTGCATGCTGGCCTACTTCCATTTCACAAAGGTTAAGCCATTCTGATTTGCCACTGTTTTTCATCTGGCGCAATCCTCGTGCTTCTGTGAAAACAACACTGTACTGCCTTTGAATCTGCCTATTCAGCTGGGTACTTTTCAGGTCCGACTCAAATGCTTGTCTGGCCAATGCGCGCAATACCCTTCCATCACATGCATTACGTTCTCATAAAAGTCACACCGCCATTGTTCACGTTGCCTCCCACTTATGCTTGCTCGAATTCCACTGCAAAGCTTCCCAGATATTGAATAACACTCATTGCCATCGTAATATGGCCACTCTGTTTACTGAGGCCAGCCTTGGCTGGGCCATGGGAGCCCCTTGTCTCTGTCATCCACACTGACGAATTTTATTGGCTGCTGGTCTTCAATATGTAAATTTACAAAGTACAGGCATTTTTGTCATCTTTTGCCAACGCTATGGATAGGAAATGTTTTCTATGGTGTTGCGGGAAAGGTTTTCCTATGCAGAAATGGAGGGGCTTTTTGTTGCCTTTGGGACGATAGACGCTTTCACACCCTAAGTGAGATGGGTGGCAGCTTCTTCCACCTGCCTGGGCTGCCCTTTGTGCTATTAAGACTATACTTTCAGGGATCATTTCTATAGTTCTTAACTGAGGAAATGTGTTCGAAAGTGTCTGGTCTTCGCTAACCACGAGGAAGAGTTGAAGTGTTCTCTTCTGAGCGTGAAGCAAGTGGACAGTGTTGCATTTATGCAGCTGCTGTCTGCTATTGATGACCGTTCCTCTCTCCCTTTCAGGAGGGTTGGAGGAAGGGAACACAAACTGAGTGGTTAGCTGCTTATTATTCTGGTGAAAAATAGAGACAGCTCCCCTGTTCTTAGGGTTGCTTGGTGTCTGTGCTGTCGATTATGTGGGTTCTGATTTGTTAGCTGTGCAAATCTCCACATGGACCAAACACCTTGCGTCGCCCCGGTAAACACAATTGGCCATGGGCCCTTTTGTGCGCTGCCCTGGGGGACCCAAGCGACAAGTTCCGGCTGTTGCATGCTGGCCTACTTCCATTTCACAAAGGTTAAGCCATTCTGATTTGCCACTGTTTTCCATCTGGCGCAATCCTCGTGCTTCTGTGAAAACAACACTGTACTGCCTTTGAATCTGCCTATTCAGCTGGGTACTTTTCAGGTCCGACTCAAATGCTTGTCTGGCCAATGCGCGCAATACCCTTCCATCACATGCATTACGTTCTCATAAAAGTCACACCGCCATTGTTCACGTTGCCTCCCACTTATGCTTGCTCGAATTCCACTGCAAAGCTTCCCAGATATTGAATAACACTCATTGCCATCGTAATATGGCCACTCTGTTTACTGAGGCCAGCCTTGGCTGGGCCATGGGAGCCCCTTGTCTCTGTCATCCACACTGACGAATTTTATTGGCTGCTGGTCTTCAATATGTAAATTTACAAAGTACAGGCATTTTTGTCATCTTTTGCCAACGCTATGGATAGGAAATGTTTTCTATGGTGTTGCGGGAAAGGTTTTCCTATGCAGAAATGGAGGGGCTTTTTGTTGCATTTGGGACGATAGACGCTTTCCCACCCTAAGTGAGATGGGTGGCAGCTTCTTCCACCTGCCTGGGCTGCCCTTTGTGCTATTAAGACTATACTTTCAGGGATCATTTCTATAGTTCTTAACTGAGGAAATGTGTTCGAAAGTGTCTGGTCTTCGCTAACCACGAGGAAGAGTTGAAGTGTTCTCTTCTGAGCGTGAAGCAAGTGGACAGTGTTGCATTTATGCAGCTGCTGTCTGCTATTGATGACCGTTCCTCTCTCCCTTTCAGGAGGGTTGGAGGAAGGGAACACAAACTGAGTGGTTAGCTGCTTATTATTCTGGTGAAAAATAGAGACAGCTCCCCTGTTCTTAGGGTTGCTTGGTGTCTGTGCTGTCGATTATGTGGGTTCTGATTTGTTAGCTGTGCAAATCTCCACATGGACCAAACACCTTGCGTCGCCCCGGTAAACACAATTGCCGTGGGCCCTTTTGTGCGCTGCCCTGGGGGACCCAAGCGACAAGTTCCGGCTGTTGCATGCTGGCCTACTTCCATTTCACAAAGGTTAAGCCATTCTGATTTGCCACTGTTTTTCATCTGGCGCAATCCTCGTGCTTCTGTGAAAACAACACTGTACTGCCTTTGAATCTGCCTATTCAGCTGGGTACTTTTCAGGTCCGACTCAAATGCTTGTCTGGCCAATGCGCGCAATACCCTTCCATCACATGCATTACGTTCTCATAAAAGTCACACCGCCATTGTTCACGTTGCCTCCCACTTATGCTTGCTCGAATTCCACTGCAAAGCTTCCCAGATATTGAATAACACTCATTGCCATCGTAATATGGCCACTCTGTTTACTGAGGCCAGCCTTGGCTGGGCCATGGGAGCCCCTTGTCTCTGTCATCCACACTGACGAATTTTATTGGCTGCTGGTCTTCAATATGTAAATTTACAAAGTACAGGCATTTTTGTCATCTTTTGCCAACGCTATGGAAAGGAAAGGTTTTCTATGGGGTTGCGGGAAAGGTTTTCCTATGCAGAAATGGGGGGACTTTTTGTTGCCTTTGGGACGATAGACGCTTTCCCACCCTAAGTGAGATGGGTGGCAGCTTCTTCCACCTGCCTGGGCTGCCCTTTGTGCTATTAAGACTATACTTTCAGGGGTCATTTCTATAGTTCTTAACTGAGGAAATGTGTTCGAAAGTGTCTGGTCTTCGCTAACCACGAGGAAGAGTTGAAGTGTTCTCTTCTGAGCGTGAAGCAAGTGGACAGTGTTGCATTTATGCAGCTGCTGTCTGCTATTGATGACCGTTCCTCTCTCCCTTTCAGGAGGGTTGGAGGAAGGGAACACAAACTGAGTGGTTAGCTGCTTATTATTCTGGTGAAAAATAGAGACAGCTCCCCTGTTCTTAGGGTTGCTTGGTGTCTGTGCTGTCGATTATGTGGGTTCTGATTTGTTAGCTGTGCAAATCTCCACATGGACCAAACACCTTGCGTCGCCCCGGTAAACACAATTGGCCGTGGGCCCTTTTGTGCGCTGCCCTGGGGGACCCAAGCGACAAGTTCCGGCTGTTGCATGCTGGCCTACTTCCATTTCACAAAGGTTAAGCCATTCTGATTTGCCACTGTTTTCCATCTGGCGCAATCCTCGTGCTTCTGTGAAAACAACACTGTACTGCCCCTTTGGGGGATTTGAATCTGCCTATTCAGCTGGGTACTTTTCAGGTCCGACTCAAATGCTTGTCTGGCCAATGCGCGCAATACCCTTCCATCACATGCATTACGTTCTCATAAAAGTCACACCGCCATTGTTCACGTTGCCTCCCACTTATGCTTGCTCGAATTCCACTGCAAAGCTTCCCAGATATTGAATAACACTCATTGCCATCGTAATATGGCCACTCTGTTTACTGAGGCCAGCCTTGGCTGGGCCATGGGAGCCCCTTGTCTCTGTCATCCACACTGACGAATTTTATTGGCTGCTGGTCTTCAATATGTAAATTTACAAAGTACAGGCATTTTTGTCATCTTTTGCCAACGCTATGGATAGGAAATGTTTTCTATGGTGTTGCGGGAAAGGTTTTCCTATGCAGAAATGGAGGGGCTTTTTGTTGCCTTTGGGACGATAGACGCTTTCCCACCCTAAGTGAGATGGGTGGCAGCTTCTTCCACCTGCCTGGGCTGCCCTTTGTGCTATTAAGACTATACTTTCAGGGATCATTTCTATAGTTCTTAACTGAGGAAATGTGTTCGAAAGTGTCTGGTCTTCGCTAACCACGAGGAAGAGTTGAAGTGTTCTCTTCTGAGCGTGAAGCAAGTGGACAGTGTTGCATTTATGCAGCTGCTGTCTGCTATTGATGACCGTTCCTCTCTCCCTTTCAGGAGGGTTGGAGGAAGGGAACACAAACTGAGTGGTTAGCTGCTTATTATTCTGGTGAAAAATAGAGACAGCTCCCCTGTTCTTAGGGTTGCTTGGTGTCTGTGCTGTCGATTATGTGGGTTCTGATTTGTTAGCTGTGCAAATCTCCACATGGACCAAACACCTTGCGTCGCCCCGGTAAACACAATTGGCCGTGGGCCCTTTTGTGCGCTGCCCTGGGGGACCCAAGCGACAAGTTCCGGCTGTTGCATGCTGGCCTACTTCCATTTCACAAAGGTTAAGCCATTCTGATTTGCCACTGTTTTCCATCTGGCGCAATCCTCGTGCTTCTGTGAAAACAACACTGTACTGCCCCTTTGGGGGATTTGAATCTGCCTATTCAGCTGGGTACTTTTCAGGTCCGACTCAAATGCTTGTCTGGCCAATGCGCCCAATACCCTTCCATCACATGCATTACGTTCTCATAAAAGTCACACCGCCATTGTTCACGTTGCCTCCCACTTATGCTTGCTCGAATTCCACTGCAAAGCTTCCCAGATATTGAATAACACTCATTGCCATCGTAATATGGCCACTCTGTTTACTGAGGCCAGCCTTGGCTGGGCCATGGGAGCCCCTTGTCTCTGTCATCCACACTGACGAATTTTATTGGCTGCTGGTCTTCAATATGTAAATTTACAAAGTACAGGCATTTTTGTCATCTTTTGCCAACGCTATGGAAAGGAAAGGTTTTCTATGGGGTTGCGGGAAAGGTTTTCCTATGCAGAAATGGGGGGGCTTTTTGTTGCCTTTGGGACGATAGACGCTTTCCCACCCTAAGTGAGATGGGTGGCAGCTTCTTCCACCTGCCTGGGCTGCCCTTTGTGCTATTAAGACTATACTTTCAGGGGTCATTTCTATAGTTCTTAACTGAGGAAATGTGTTCGAAAGTGTCTGGTCTTGGCTAACGAGGAAGAGTTGAAGTGTTCTCTTCTGAGCGTGAAGCAAGTGGACAGTGTTGCATTTATGCAGCTGCTGTCTGCTATTGATGACCGTTCCTCTCTCCCTTTCAGGAGGGTTGGAGGAAGGGAACACAAACTGAGTGGTTACCTGCTTATTATTCTGGTGAAAAATAGAGACAGCTCCCCTGTTCTTAGGGTTGCTTGGTGTCTGTGCTGTCGATTATGTGGGTTCTGATTTGTTAGCTGTGCAAATCTCCACATGGACCAAACACCTTGCGTCGCCCCGGTAAACACAATTGGCCGTGGGCCCTTTTGTGCGCTGCCCTGGGGGACCCAAGCGACAAGTTCCGGCTGTTGCATGCTGGCCTACTTCCATTTCACAAAGGTTAAGCCATTCTGATTTGCCACTGTTTTTCATCTGGCGCAATCCTCGTGCTTCTGTGAAAACAACACTGTACTGCCTTTGAATCTGCCTATTCAGCTGGGTACTTTTCAGGTCCGACTCAAATGCTTGTCTGGCCAATGCGCGCAATACCCTTCCATCACATGCATTACGTTCTCATAAAAGTCACACCGCCATTGTTCACGTTGCCTCCCACTTATGCTTGCTCGAATTCCACTGCAAAGCTTCCCAGATATTGAATAACACTCATTGCCATCGTAATATGGCCACTCTGTTTACTGAGGCCAGCCTTGGCTGGGCCATGGGAGCCCCTTGTCTCTGTCATCCACACTGACGAATTTTATTGGCTGCTGGTCTTCAATATGTAAATTTACAAAGTATAGGCATTTTTGTCATCTTTTGCCAACGCTATGGATAGGAAATGTTTTCTATGGTGTTGCGGGAAAGGTTTTCCTATGCAGAAATGGAGGGGCTTTTTGTTGCCTTTGGGACGATAGACGCTTTCACACCCTAAGTGAGATGGGTGGCAGCTTCTTCCACCTGCCTGGGCTGCCCTTTGTGCTATTAAGACTATATTTTCAGGGATCATTTCTATAGTTCTTAACTGAGGAAATGTGTTCGAAAGTGTCTGGTCTTCGCTAACCACGAGGAAGAGTTGAAGTGTTCTCTTCTGAGCGTGAAGCAAGTGGACAGTGTTGCATTTATGCAGCTGCTGTCTGCTATTGATGACCGTTCCTCTCTCCCTTTCAGGAGGGTTGGAGGAAGGGAACACAAACTGAGTGGTTAGCTGCTTATTATTCTGGTGAAAAATAGAGACAGCTCCCCTGTTCTTAGGGTTGCTTGGTGTCTGTGCTGTCGATTATGTGGGTTCTGATTTGTTAGCTGTGCAAATCTCCACATGGACCAAACACCTTGCGTCGCCCCGGTAAACACAATTGGCCATGGGCCCTTTTGTGCGCTGCCCTGGGGGACCCAAGCGACAAGTTCCGGCTGTTGCATGCTGGCCTACTTCCATTTCACAAAGGTTAAGCCATTCTGATTTGCCACTGTTTTCCATCTGGCGCAATCCTCGTGCTTCTGTGAAAACAACACTGTACTGCCTTTGAATCTGCCTATTCAGCTGGGTACTTTTCAGGTCCGACTCAAATGCTTGTCTGGCCAATGCGCGCAATACCCTTCCATCACATGCATTACGTTCTCATAAAAGTCACACCGCCATTGTTCACGTTGCCTCCCACTTATGCTTGCTCGAATTCCACTGCAAAGCTTCCCAGATATTGAATAACACTCATTGCCATCGTAATATGGCCACTCTGTTTACTGAGGCCAGCCTTGGCTGGGCCATGGGAGCCCCTTGTCTCTGTCATCCACACTGACGAATTTTATTGGCTGCTGGTCTTCAATATGTAAATTTACAAAGTACAGGCATTTTTGTCATCTTTTGCCAACGCTATGGATAGGAAATGTTTTCTATGGTGTTGCGGGAAAGGTTTTCCTATGCAGAAATGGAGGGGCTTTTTGTTGCATTTGGGACGATAGACGCTTTCCCACCCTAAGTGAGATGGGTGGCAGCTTCTTCCACCTGCCTGGGCTGCCCTTTGTGCTATTAAGACTATACTTTCAGGGATCATTTCTATAGTTCTTAACTGAGGAAATGTGTTCGAAAGTGTCTGGTCTTCGCTAACCACGAGGAAGAGTTGAAGTGTTCTCTTCTGAGCGTGAAGCAAGTGGACAGTGTTGCATTTATGCAGCTGCTGTCTGCTATTGATGACCGTTCCTCTCTCCCTTTCAGGAGGGTTGGAGGAAGGGAACACAAACTGAGTGGTTAGCTGCTTATTATTCTGGTGAAAAATAGAGACAGCTCCCCTGTTCTTAGGGTTGCTTGGTGTCTGTGCTGTCGATTATGTGGGTTCTGATTTGTTAGCTGTGCAAATCTCCACATGGACCAAACACCTTGCGTCGCCCCGGTAAACACAATTGCCGTGGGCCCTTTTGTGCGCTGCCCTGGGGGACCCAAGCGACAAGTTCCGGCTGTTGCATGCTGGCCTACTTCCATTTCACAAAGGTTAAGCCATTCTGATTTGCCACTGTTTTTCATCTGGCGCAATCCTCGTGCTTCTGTGAAAACAACACTGTACTGCCTTTGAATCTGCCTATTCAGCTGGGTACTTTTCAGGTCCGACTCAAATGCTTGTCTGGCCAATGCGCGCAATACCCTTCCATCACATGCATTACGTTCTCATAAAAGTCACACCGCCATTGTTCACGTTGCCTCCCACTTATGCTTGCTCGAATTCCACTGCAAAGCTTCCCAGATATTGAATAACACTCATTGCCATCGTAATATGGCCACTCTGTTTACTGAGGCCAGCCTTGGCTGGGCCATGGGAGCCCCTTGTCTCTGTCATCCACACTGACGAATTTTATTGGCTGCTGGTCTTCAATATGTAAATTTACAAAGTACAGGCATTTTTGTCATCTTTTGCCAACGCTATGGATAGGAAATGTTTTCTATGGTGTTGCGGGAAAGGTTTTCCTATGCAGAAATGGAGGGGCTTTTTGTTGCCTTTGGGACGATAGACGCTTTCCCACCCTAAGTGAGATGGGTGGCAGCTTCTTCCACCTGCCTGGGCTGCCCTTTGTGCTATTAAGACTATACTTTCAGGGATCATTTCTATAGTTCTTAACTGAGGAAATGTGTTCGAAAGTGTCTGGTCTTCGCTAACCACGAGGAAGAGTTGAAGTGTTCTCTTCTGAGCGTGAAGCAAGTGGACAGTGTTGCATTTATGCAGCTGCTGTCTGCTATTGATGACCGTTCCTCTCTCCCTTTCAGGAGGGTTGGAGGAAGGGAACACAAACTGAGTGGTTAGCTGCTTATTATTCTGGTGAAAAATAGAGACAGCTCCCCTGTTCTTAGGGTTGCTTGGTGTCTGTGCTGTCGATTATGTGGGTTCTGATTTGTTAGCTGGGCAAATCTCCACATGGACCAAACACCTTGCGTCGCCCCGGTAAACACAATTGCCGTGGGCCCTTTTGTGCGCTGCCCTGGGGGACCCAAGCGACAAGTTCCGGCTGTTGCATGCTGGCCTACTTCCATTTCACAAAGGTTAAGCCATTCTGATTTGCCACTGTTTTTCATCTGGCGCAATCCTCGTGCTTCTGTGAAAACAACACTGTACTGCCTTTGAATCTGCCTATTCAGCTGGGTACTTTTCAGGTCCGACTCAAATGCTTGTCTGGCCAATGCGCGCAATACCCTTCCATCACATGCATTACGTTCTCATAAAAGTCACACCGCCATTGTTCACGTTGCCTCCCACTTATGCTTGCTCGAATTCCACTGCAAAGCTTCCCAGATATTGAATAACACTCATTGCCATCGTAATATGGCCACTCTGTTTACTGAGGCCAGCCTTGGCTGGGCCATGGGAGCCCCTTGTCTCTGTCATCCACACTGACGAATTTTATTGGCTGCTGGTCTTCAATATGTAAATTTACAAAGTACAGGCATTTTTGTCATCTTTTGCCAACGCTATGGATAGGAAATGTTTTCTATGGTGTTGCGGGAAAGGTTTTCCTATGCAGAAATGGAGGGGCTTTTTGTTGCCTTTGGGACGATAGACGCTTTCCCACCCTAAGTGAGATGGGTGGCAGCTTCTTCCACCTGCCTGGGCTGCCCTTTGTGCTATTAAGACTATACTTTCAGGGATCATTTCTATAGTTCTTAACTGAGGAAATGTGTTCGAAAGTGTCTGGTCTTCGCTAACCACGAGGAAGAGTTGAAGTGTTCTCTTCTGAGCGTGAAGCAAGTGGACAGTGTTGCATTTATGCAGCTGCTGTCTGCTATTGATGACCGTTCCTCTCTCCCTTTCAGGAGGGTTGGAGGAAGGGAACACAAACTGAGTGGTTAGCTGCTTATTATTCTGGTGAAAAATAGAGACAGCTCCCCTGTTCTTAGGGTTGCTTGGTGTCTGTGCTGTCGATTATGTGGGTTCTGATTTGTTAGCTGTGCAAATCTCCACATGGACCAAACACCTTGCGTCGCCCCGGTAAACACAATTGGCCGTGGGCCCTTTTGTGCGCTGCCCTGGGGGACCCAAGCGACAAGTTCCGGCTGTTGCATGCTGGCCTACTTCCATTTCACAAAGGTTAAGCCATTCTGATTTGCCACTGTTTTCCATCTGGCGCAATCCTCGTGCTTCTGTGAAAACAACACTGTACTGCCCCTTTGGGGGATTTGAATCTGCCTATTCAGCTGGGTACTTTTCAGGTCCGACTCAAATGCTTGTCTGGCCAATGCGCGCAATACCCTTCCATCACATGCATTACGTTCTCATAAAAGTCACACCGCCATTGTTCACGTTGCCTCCCACTTATGCTTGCTCGAATTCCACTGCAAAGCTTCCCAGATATTGAATAACACTCATTGCCATCGTAATATGGCCACTCTGTTTACTGAGGCCAGCCTTGGCTGGGCCATGGGAGCCCCTTGTCTCTGTCATCCACACTGACGAATTTTATTGGCTGCTGGTCTTCAATATGTAAATTTACAAAGTACAGGCATTTTTGTCATCTTTTGCCAACGCTATGGAAAGGAAAGGTTTTCTATGGGGTTGCGGGAAAGGTTTTCCTATGCAGAAATGGGGGGGCTTTTTGTTGCCTTTGGGACGATAGACGCTTTCCCACCCTAAGTGAGATGGGTGGCAGCTTCTTCCACCTGCCTGGGCTGCCCTTTGTGCTATTAAGACTATACTTTCAGGGGTCATTTCTATAGTTCTTAACTGAGGAAATGTGTTCGAAAGTGTCTGGTCTTGGCTAACCACGAGGAAGAGTTGAAGTGTTCTCTTCTGAGCGTGAAGCAAGTGGACAGTGTTGCATTTATGCAGCTGCTGTCTGCTATTGATGACCGTTCCTCTCTCCCTTTCAGGAGGGTTGGAGGAAGGGAACACAAACTGAGTGGTTAGCTGCTTATTATTCTGGTGAAAAATAGAGACAGCTCCCCTGTTCTTAGGGTTGCTTGGTGTCTGTGCTGTCGATTATGTGGGTTCTGATTTGTTAGCTGTGCAAATCTCCACATGGACCAAACACCTTGCGTCGCCCCGGTAAACACAATTGGCCGTGGGCCCTTTTGTGCGCTGCCCTGGGGGACCCAAGCGACAAGTTCCGGCTGTTGCATGCTGGCCTACTTCCATTTCACAAAGGTTAAGCCATTCTGATTTGCCACTGTTTTTCATCTGGCGCAATCCTCGTGCTTCTGTGAAAACAACACTGTACTGCCTTTGAAACTGCCTATTCAGCTGGGTACTTTTCAGGTCCGACTCAAATGCTTGTCTGGCCAATGCGCGCAATACCCTTCCATCACATGCATTACGTTCTCATAAAAGTCACACCGCCATTGTTCACGTTGCCTCCCACTTATGCTTGCTCGAATTCCACTGCAAAGCTTCCCAGATATTGAATAACACTCATTGCCATCGTAATATGGCCACTCTGTTTACTGAGGCCAGCCTTGGCTGGGCCATGGGAGCCCCTTGTCTCTGTCATCCACACTGACGAATTTTATTGGCTGCTGGTCTTCAATATGTAAATTTACAAAGTACAGGCATTTTTGTCATCTTTTGCCAACGCTATGGATAGGAAATGTTTTCTATGGTGTTGCGGGAAAGGTTTTCCTATGCAGAAATGGAGGGGCTTTTTGTTGCCTTTGGGACGATAGACGCTTTCCCACCCTAAGTGAGATGGGTGGCAGCTTCTTCCACCTGCCTGGGCTGCCCTTTGTGCTATTAAGACTATACTTTCAGGGATCATTTCTATAGTTCTTAACTGAGGAAATGCGTTCGAAAGTGTCTGGTCTTCGCTAACCACGAGGAAGAGTTGAAGTGTTCTCTTCTGAGCGTGAAGCAAGTGGACAGTGTTGCATTTATGCAGCTGCTGTCTGCTATTGATGACCGTTCCTCTCTCCCTTTCAGGAGGGTTGGAGGAAGGGAACACAAACTGAGTGGTTAGCTGCTTATTATTCTGGTGAAAAATAGAGACAGCTCCCCTGTTCTTAGGGTTGCTTGGTGTCTGTGCTGTCGATTATGTGGGTTCTGATTTGTTAGCTGTGCAAATCTCCACATGGACCAAACACCTTGCGTCGCCCCGGTAAACACAATTGCCGTGGGCCCTTTTGTGCGCTGCCCTGGGGGACCCAAGCGACAAGTTCCGGCTGTTGCATGCTGGCCTACTTCCATTTCACAAAGGTTAAGCCATTCTGATTTGCCACTGTTTTCCATCTGGCGCAATCCTCGTGCTTCTGTGAAAACAACACTGTACTGCCTTTGAATCTGCCTATTCAGCTGGGTACTTTTCAGGTCCGACTCAAATGCTTGTCTGGCCAATGCGCCCAATACCCTTCCATCACATGCATTACGTTCTCATAAAAGTCACACCGCCATTGTTCACGTTGCCTCCCACCTATGCTTGCTCGAATTCCACTGCAAAGCTTCCCAGATATTGAATAACACTCATTGCCATCGTAATATGGCCACTCTGTTTACTGAGGCCAGCCTTGGCTGGGCCATGGGAGCCCCTTGTCTCTGTCACCCACACTGACGAATTTTATTGGCTGCTGGTCTTCAATATGTAAATTTACAAAGTACAGGCATTTTTGTCATCTTTTGCCAACGCTATGGAAAGGAAAGGTTTTCTATGGGGTTGCGGGAAAGGTTTTCCTATGCAGAAATGGGGGGGCTTTTTGTTGCCTTTGGGACGATAGACGCTTTCCCACCCTAAGTGAGATGGGTGGCAGCTTCTTCCACCTGCCTGGGCTGCCCTTTGTGCTATTAAGACTATACTTTCAGGGATCATTTCTATAGTTCTTAACTGAGGAAATGTGTTCGAAAGTGTCTGGTCTTCGCTAACCACGAGGAAGAGTTGAAGTGTTCTCTTCTGAGCGTGAAGCAAGTGGACAGTGTTGCATTTATGCAGCTGCTGTCTGCTATTGATGACCGTTCCTCTCTCCCTTTCAGGAGGGTTGGAGGAAGGGAACACAAACTGAGTGGTTAGCTGCTTATTATTCTGGTGAAAAATAGAGACAGCTCCCCTGTTCTTAGGGTTGCTTGGTGTCTGTGCTGTCGATTATGTGGGTTCTGATTTGTTAGCTGTGCAAATCTCCACATGGACCAAACACCTTGCGTCGCCCCGGTAAACACAATTGGCCGTGGGCCCTTTTGTGCGCTGCCCTGGGGGACCCAAGCGACAAGTTCCGGCTGTTGCATGCTGGCCTACTTCCATTTCACAAAGGTTAAGCCATTCTGATTTGCCACTGTTTTTCATCTGGCGCAATCCTCGTGCTTCTGTGAAAACAACACTGTACTGCCTTTGAAACTGCCTATTCAGCTGGGTACTTTTCAGGTCCGACTCAAATGCTTGTCTGGCCAATGCGCGCAATACCCTTCCATCACATGCATTACGTTCTCATAAAAGTCACACCGCCATTGTTCACGTTGCCTCCCACTTATGCTTGCTCGAATTCCACTGCAAAGCTTCCCAGATATTGAATAACACTCATTGCCATCGTAATATGGCCACTCTGTTTACTGAGGCCAGCCTTGGCTGGGCCATGGGAGCCCCTTGTCTCTGTCATCCACACTGACGAATTTTATTGGCTGCTGGTCTTCAATATGTAAATTTACAAAGTACAGGCATTTTTGTCATCTTTTGCCAACGCTATGGATAGGAAATGTTTTCTATGGTGTTGCGGGAAAGGTTTTCCTATGCAGAAATGGAGGGGCTTTTTGTTGCCTTTGGGACGATAGACGCTTTCCCACCCTAAGTGAGATGGGTGGCAGCTTCTTCCACCTGCCTGGGCTGCCCTTTGTGCTATTAAGACTATACTTTCAGGGATCATTTCTATAGTTCTTAACTGAGGAAATGTGTTCGAAAGTGTCTGGTCTTCGCTAACCACGAGGAAGAGTTGAAGTGTTCTCTTCTGAGCGTGAAGCAAGTGGACAGTGTTGCATTTATGCAGCTGCTGTCTGCTATTGATGACCGTTCCTCTCTCCCTTTCAGGAGGGTTGGAGGAAGGGAACACAAACTGAGTGGTTAGCTGCTTATTATTCTGGTGAAAAATAGAGACAGCTCCCCTGTTCTTAGGGTTGCTTGGTGTCTGTGCTGTCGATTATGTGGGTTCTGATTTGTTAGCTGTGCAAATCTCCACATGGACCAAACACCTTGCGTCGCCCCGGTAAACACAATTGGCCGTGGGCCCTTTTGTGCGCTGCCCTGGGGGACCCAAGCGACAAGTTCCGGCTGTTGCATGCTGGCCTACTTCCATTTCACAAAGGTTAAGCCATTCTGATTTGCCACTGTTTTCCATCTGGCGCAATCCTCGTGCTTCTGTGAAAACAACACTGTACTGCCTTTGAATCTGCCTATTCAGCTGGGTACTTTTCAGGTCCGACTCAAATGCTTGTCTGGCCAATGCGCCCAATACCCTTCCATCACATGCATTACGTTCTCATAAAAGTCACACCGCCATTGTTCACGTTGCCTCCCACTTATGCTTGCTCGAATTCCACTGCAAAGCTTCCCAGATATTGAATAACACTCATTGCCATCGTAATATGGCCACTCTGTTTACTGAGGCCAGCCTTGGCTGGGCCATGGGAGCCCCTTGTCTCTGTCATCCACACTGACGAATTTTATTGGCTGCTGGTCTTCAATATGTAAATTTACAAAGTACAGGCATTTTTGTCATCTTTTGCCAACGCTATGGATAGGAAATGTTTTCTATGGTGTTGCGGGAAAGGTTTTCCTATGCAGAAATGGAGGGGCTTTTTGTTGCCTTTGGGACGATATACGCTTTCCCACCCTAAGTGAGATGGGTGGCAGCTTCTTCCACCTGCCTGGGCTGCCCTTTGTGCTATTAAGTCTATACTTTCAGGGATCATTTCTATAGTTCTTAACTGAGGAAATGTGTTCGAAAGTGTCTGGTCTTCCTAACCACGAGGAAGAGTTGAAGTGTTCTCTTCTGAGCGTGAAGCAAGTGGACAGTGTTGCATTTATGCAGCTGCTGTCTGCTATTGATGACCGTTCCTCTCTCCCTTTCAGGAGGGTTGGAGGAAGGGAACACAAACTGAGTGGTTAGCTGCTTATTATTCTGGTGAAAAATAGAGACAGCTCCCCTGTTCTTAGGGTTGCTTGGTGTCTGTGCTGTCGATTATGTGGGTTCTGATTTGTTAGCTGTGCAAATCTCCACATGGACCAAACACCTTGCGTCGCCCCGGTAAACACAATTGGCCGTGGGCCCTTTTGTGCGCTGCCCTGGGGGACCCAAGCGACAAGTTCCGGCTGTTGCATGCTGGCCTACTTCCATTTCACAAAGGTTAAGCCATTCTGATTTGCCACTGTTTTCCATCTGGCGCAATCCTCGTGCTTCTGTGAAAACAACACTGTACTGCCCCTTTGGGGGATTTGAATCTGCCTATTCAGCTGGGTACTTTTCAGGTCCGACTCAAATGCTTGTCTGGCCAATGCGCGCAATACCCTTCCATCACATGCATTACGTTCTCATAAAAGTCACACCGCCATTGTTCACGTTGCCTCCCACTTATGCTTGCTCGAATTCCACTGCAAAGCTTCCCAGATATTGAATAACACTCATTGCCATCGTAATATGGCCACTCTGTTTACTGAGGCCAGCCTTGGCTGGGCCATGGGAGCCCCTTGTCTCTGTCATCCACACTGACGAATTTTATTGGCTGCTGGTCTTCAATATGTAAATTTACAAAGTACAGGCATTTTTGTCATCTTTTGCCAACGCTATGGAAAGGAAAGGTTTTCTATGGGGTTGCGGGAAAGGTTTTCCTATGCAGAAATGGGGGGGCTTTTTGTTGCCTTTGGGACGATAGACGCTTTCCCACCCTAAGTGAGATGGGTGGCAGCTTCTTCCACCTGCCTGGGCTGCCCTTTGTGCTATTAAGACTATACTTTCAGGGGTCATTTCTATAGTTCTTAACTGAGGAAATGTGTTCGAAAGTGTCTGGTCTTGGCTAACCACGAGGAAGAGTTGAAGTGTTCTCTTCTGAGCGTGAAGCAAGTGGACAGTGTTGCATTTATGCAGCTGCTGTCTGCTATTGATGACCGTTCCTCTCTCCCTTTCAGGAGGGTTGGAGGAAGGGAACACAAACTGAGTGGTTAGCTGCTTATTATTCTGGTGAAAAATAGAGACAGCTCCCCTGTTCTTAGGGTTGCTTGGTGTCTGTGCTGTCGATTATGTGGGTTCTGATTTGTTAGCTGTGCAAATCTCCACATGGACCAAACACCTTGCGTCGCCCCGGTAAACACAATTGGCCGTGGGCCCTTTTGTGCGCTGCCCTGGGGGACCCAAGCGACAAGTTCCGGCTGTTGCATGCTGGCCTACTTCCATTTCACAAAGGTTAAGCCATTCTGATTTGCCACTGTTTTTCATCTGGCGCAATCCTCGTGCTTCTGTGAAAACAACACTGTACTGCCTTTGAAACTGCCTATTCAGCTGGGTACTTTTCAGGTCCGACTCAAATGCTTGTCTGGCCAATGCGCGCAATACCCTTCCATCACATGCATTACGTTCTCATAAAAGTCACACCGCCATTGTTCACGTTGCCTCCCACTTATGCTTGCTCGAATTCCACTGCAAAGCTTCCCAGATATTGAATAACACTCATTGCCATCGTAATATGGCCACTCTGTTTACTGAGGCCAGCCTTGGCTGGGCCATGGGAGCCCCTTGTCTCTGTCATCCACACTGACGAATTTTATTGGCTGCTGGTCTTCAATATGTAAATTTACAAAGTACAGGCATTTTTGTCATCTTTTGCCAACGCTATGGATAGGAAATGTTTTCTATGGTGTTGCGGGAAAGGTTTTCCTATGCAGAAATGGAGGGGCTTTTTGTTGCCTTTGGGACGATAGACGCTTTCCCACCCTAAGTGAGATGGGTGGCAGCTTCTTCCACCTGCCTGGGCTGCCCTTTGTGCTATTAAGACTATACTTTCAGGGATCATTTCTATAGTTCTTAACTGAGGAAATGCGTTCGAAAGTGTCTGGTCTTCGCTAACCACGAGGAAGAGTTGAAGTGTTCTCTTCTGAGCGTGAAGCAAGTGGACAGTGTTGCATTTATGCAGCTGCTGTCTGCTATTGATGACCGTTCCTCTCTCCCTTTCAGGAGGGTTGGAGGAAGGGAACACAAACTGAGTGGTTAGCTGCTTATTATTCTGGTGAAAAATAGAGACAGCTCCCCTGTTCTTAGGGTTGCTTGGTGTCTGTGCTGTCGATTATGTGGGTTCTGATTTGTTAGCTGTGCAAATCTCCACATGGACCAAACACCTTGCGTCGCCCCGGTAAACACAATTGCCGTGGGCCCTTTTGTGCGCTGCCCTGGGGGACCCAAGCGACAAGTTCCGGCTGTTGCATGCTGGCCTACTTCCATTTCACAAAGGTTAAGCCATTCTGATTTGCCACTGTTTTCCATCTGGCGCAATCCTCGTGCTTCTGTGAAAACAACACTGTACTGCCTTTGAATCTGCCTATTCAGCTGGGTACTTTTCAGGTCCGACTCAAATGCTTGTCTGGCCAATGCGCCCAATACCCTTCCATCACATGCATTACGTTCTCATAAAAGTCACACCGCCATTGTTCACGTTGCCTCCCACCTATGCTTGCTCGAATTCCACTGCAAAGCTTCCCAGATATTGAATAACACTCATTGCCATCGTAATATGGCCACTCTGTTTACTGAGGCCAGCCTTGGCTGGGCCATGGGAGCCCCTTGTCTCTGTCACCCACACTGACGAATTTTATTGGCTGCTGGTCTTCAATATGTAAATTTACAAAGTACAGGCATTTTTGTCATCTTTTGCCAACGCTATGGAAAGGAAAGGTTTTCTATGGGGTTGCGGGAAAGGTTTTCCTATGCAGAAATGGGGGGGCTTTTTGTTGCCTTTGGGACGATAGACGCTTTCCCACCCTAAGTGAGATGGGTGGCAGCTTCTTCCACCTGCCTGGGCTGCCCTTTGTGCTATTAAGACTATACTTTCAGGGATCATTTCTATAGTTCTTAACTGAGGAAATGTGTTCGAAAGTGTCTGGTCTTCGCTAACCACGAGGAAGAGTTGAAGTGTTCTCTTCTGAGCGTGAAGCAAGTGGACAGTGTTGCATTTATGCAGCTGCTGTCTGCTATTGATGACCGTTCCTCTCTCCCTTTCAGGAGGGTTGGAGGAAGGGAACACAAACTGAGTGGTTAGCTGCTTATTATTCTGGTGAAAAATAGAGACAGCTCCCCTGTTCTTAGGGTTGCTTGGTGTCTGTGCTGTCGATTATGTGGGTTCTGATTTGTTAGCTGTGCAAATCTCCACATGGACCAAACACCTTGCGTCGCCCCGGTAAACACAATTGGCCGTGGGCCCTTTTGTGCGCTGCCCTGGGGGACCCAAGCGACAAGTTCCGGCTGTTGCATGCTGGCCTACTTCCATTTCACAAAGGTTAAGCCATTCTGATTTGCCACTGTTTTTCATCTGGCGCAATCCTCGTGCTTCTGTGAAAACAACACTGTACTGCCTTTGAAACTGCCTATTCAGCTGGGTACTTTTCAGGTCCGACTCAAATGCTTGTCTGGCCAATGCGCGCAATACCCTTCCATCACATGCATTACGTTCTCATAAAAGTCACACCGCCATTGTTCACGTTGCCTCCCACTTATGCTTGCTCGAATTCCACTGCAAAGCTTCCCAGATATTGAATAACACTCATTGCCATCGTAATATGGCCACTCTGTTTACTGAGGCCAGCCTTGGCTGGGCCATGGGAGCCCCTTGTCTCTGTCATCCACACTGACGAATTTTATTGGCTGCTGGTCTTCAATATGTAAATTTACAAAGTACAGGCATTTTTGTCATCTTTTGCCAACGCTATGGATAGGAAATGTTTTCTATGGTGTTGCGGGAAAGGTTTTCCTATGCAGAAATGGAGGGGCTTTTTGTTGCCTTTGGGACGATAGACGCTTTCCCACCCTAAGTGAGATGGGTGGCAGCTTCTTCCACCTGCCTGGGCTGCCCTTTGTGCTATTAAGACTATACTTTCAGGGATCATTTCTATAGTTCTTAACTGAGGAAATGCGTTCGAAAGTGTCTGGTCTTCGCTAACCACGAGGAAGAGTTGAAGTGTTCTCTTCTGAGCGTGAAGCAAGTGGACAGTGTTGCATTTATGCAGCTGCTGTCTGCTATTGATGACCGTTCCTCTCTCCCTTTCAGGAGGGTTGGAGGAAGGGAACACAAACTGAGTGGTTAGCTGCTTATTATTCTGGTGAAAAATAGAGACAGCTCCCCTGTTCTTAGGGTTGCTTGGTGTCTGTGCTGTCGATTATGTGGGTTCTGATTTGTTAGCTGTGCAAATCTCCACATGGACCAAACACCTTGCGTCGCCCCGGTAAACACAATTGCCGTGGGCCCTTTTGTGCGCTGCCCTGGGGGACCCAAGCGACAAGTTCCGGCTGTTGCATGCTGGCCTACTTCCATTTCACAAAGGTTAAGCCATTCTGATTTGCCACTGTTTTCCATCTGGCGCAATCCTCGTGCTTCTGTGAAAACAACACTGTACTGCCTTTGAATCTGCCTATTCAGCTGGGTACTTTTCAGGTCCGACTCAAATGCTTGTCTGGCCAATGCGCCCAATACCCTTCCATCACATGCATTACGTTCTCATAAAAGTCACACCGCCATTGTTCACGTTGCCTCCCACCTATGCTTGCTCGAATTCCACTGCAAAGCTTCCCAGATATTGAATAACACTCATTGCCATCGTAATATGGCCACTCTGTTTACTGAGGCCAGCCTTGGCTGGGCCATGGGAGCCCCTTGTCTCTGTCACCCACACTGACGAATTTTATTGGCTGCTGGTCTTCAATATGTAAATTTACAAAGTACAGGCATTTTTGTCATCTTTTGCCAACGCTATGGAAAGGAAAGGTTTTCTATGGGGTTGCGGGAAAGGTTTTCCTATGCAGAAATGGGGGGGCTTTTTGTTGCCTTTGGGACGATAGACGCTTTCCCACCCTAAGTGAGATGGGTGGCAGCTTCTTCCACCTGCCTGGGCTGCCCTTTGTGCTATTAAGACTATACTTTCAGGGATCATTTCTATAGTTCTTAACTGAGGAAATGTGTTCGAAAGTGTCTGGTCTTCGCTAACCACGAGGAAGAGTTGAAGTGTTCTCTTCTGAGCGTGAAGCAAGTGGACAGTGTTGCATTTATGCAGCTGCTGTCTGCTATTGATGACCGTTCCTCTCTCCCTTTCAGGAGGGTTGGAGGAAGGGAACACAAACTGAGTGGTTAGCTGCTTATTATTCTGGTGAAAAATAGAGACAGCTCCCCTGTTCTTAGGGTTGCTTGGTGTCTGTGCTGTCGATTATGTGGGTTCTGATTTGTTAGCTGTGCAAATCTCCACATGGACCAAACACCTTGCGTCGCCCCGGTAAACACAATTGGCCGTGGGCCCTTTTGTGCGCTGCCCTGGGGGACCCAAGCGACAAGTTCCGGCTGTTGCATGCTGGCCTACTTCCATTTCACAAAGGTTAAGCCATTCTGATTTGCCACTGTTTTCCATCTGGCGCAATCCTCGTGCTTCTGTGAAAACAACACTGTACTGCCTTTGAATCTGCCTATTCAGCTGGGTACTTTTCAGGTCCGACTCAAATGCTTGTCTGGCCAATGCGCCCAATACCCTTCCATCACATGCATTACGTTCTCATAAAAGTCACACCGCCATTGTTCACGTTGCCTCCCACTTATGCTTGCTCGAATTCCACTGCAAAGCTTCCCAGATATTGAATAACACTCATTGCCATCGTAATATGGCCACTCTGTTTACTGAGGCCAGCCTTGGCTGGGCCATGGGAGCCCCTTGTCTCTGTCATCCACACTGACGAATTTTATTGGCTGCTGGTCTTCAATATGTAAATTTACAAAGTACAGGCATTTTTGTCATCTTTTGCCAACGCTATGGATAGGAAATGTTTTCTATGGTGTTGCGGGAAAGGTTTTCCTATGCAGAAATGGAGGGGCTTTTTGTTGCATTTGGGACGATAGACGCTTTCCCACCCTAAGTGAGATGGGTGGCAGCTTCTTCCACCTGCCTGGGCTGCCCTTTGTGCTATTAAGACTATACTTTCAGGGATCATTTCTATAGTTCTTAACTGAGGAAATGTGTTCGAAAGTGTCTGGTCTTCGCTAACCACGAGGAAGAGTTGAAGTGTTCTCTTCTGAGCGTGAAGCAAGTGGACAGTGTTGCATTTATGCAGCTGCTGTCTGCTATTGATGACCGTTCCTCTCTCCCTTTCAGGAGGGTTGGAGGAAGGGAACACAAACTGAGTGGTTAGCTGCTTATTATTCTGGTGAAAAATAGAGACAGCTCCCCTGTTCTTAGGGTTGCTTGGTGTCTGTGCTGTCGATTATGTGGGTTCTGATTTGTTAGCTGTGCAAATCTCCACATGGACCAAACACCTTGCGTCGCCCCGGTAAACACAATTGCCGTGGGCCCTTTTGTGCGCTGCCCTGGGGGACCCAAGCGACAAGTTCCGGCTGTTGCATGCTGGCCTACTTCCATTTCACAAAGGTTAAGCCATTCTGATTTGCCACTGTTTTTCATCTGGCGCAATCCTCGTGCTTCTGTGAAAACAACACTGTACTGCCTTTGAATCTGCCTATTCAGCTGGGTACTTTTCAGGTCCGACTCAAATGCTTGTCTGGCCAATGCGCGCAATACCCTTCCATCACATGCATTACGTTCTCATAAAAGTCACACCGCCATTGTTCACGTTGCCTCCCACTTATGCTTGCTCGAATTCCACTGCAAAGCTTCCCAGATATTGAATAACACTCATTGCCATCGTAATATGGCCACTCTGTTTACTGAGGCCAGCCTTGGCTGGGCCATGGGAGCCCCTTGTCTCTGTCATCCACACTGACGAATTTTATTGGCTGCTGGTCTTCAATATGTAAATTTACAAAGTACAGGCATTTTTGTCATCTTTTGCCAACGCTATGGATAGGAAATGTTTTCTATGGTGTTGCGGGAAAGGTTTTCCTATGCAGAAATGGAGGGGCTTTTTGTTGCCTTTGGGACGATAGACGCTTTCACACCCTAAGTGAGATGGGTGGCAGCTTCTTCCACCTGCCTGGGCTGCCCTTTGTGCTATTAAGACTATACTTTCAGGGATCATTTCTATAGTTCTTAACTGAGGAAATGTGTTCGAAAGTGTCTGGTCTTCGCTAACCACGAGGAAGAGTTGAAGTGTTCTCTTCTGAGCGTGAAGCAAGTGGACAGTGTTGCATTTATGCAGCTGCTGTCTGCTATTGATGACCGTTCCTCTCTCCCTTTCAGGAGGGTTGGAGGAAGGGAACACAAACTGAGTGGTTAGCTGCTTATTATTCTGGTGAAAAATAGAGACAGCTCCCCTGTTCTTAGGGTTGCTTGGTGTCTGTGCTGTCGATTATGTGGGTTCTGATTTGTTAGCTGGGCAAATCTCCACATGGACCAAACACCTTGCGTCGCCCCGGTAAACACAATTGCCGTGGGCCCTTTTGTGCGCTGCCCTGGCGGACCCAAGCGACAAGTTCCGGCTGTTGCATGCTGGCCTACTTCCATTTCACAAAGGTTAAGCCATTCTGATTTGCCACTGTTTTTCATCTGGCGCAATCCTCGTGCTTCTGTGAAAACAACACTGTACTGCCTTTGAATCTGCCTATTCAGCTGGGTACTTTTCAGGTCCGACTCAAATGCTTGTCTGGCCAATGCGCGCAATACCCTTCCATCACATGCATTACGTTCTCATAAAAGTCACACCGCCATTGTTCACGTTGCCTCCCACTTATGCTTGCTCGAATTCCACTGCAAAGCTTCCCAGATATTGAATAACACTCATTGCCATCGTAATATGGCCACTCTGTTTACTGAGGCCAGCCTTGGCTGGGCCATGGGAGCCCCTTGTCTCTGTCATCCACACTGACGAATTTTATTGGCTGCTGGTCTTCAATATGTAAATTTACAAAGTACAGGCATTTTTGTCATCTTTTGCCAACGCTATGGATAGGAAATGTTTTCTATGGTGTTGCGGGAAAGGTTTTCCTATGCAGAAATGGAGGGGCTTTTTGTTGCCTTTGGGACGATAGACGCTTTCCCACCCTAAGTGAGATGGGTGGCAGCTTCTTCCACCTGCCTGGGCTGCCCTTTGTGCTATTAAGACTATACTTTCAGGGATCATTTCTATAGTTCTTAACTGAGGAAATGTGTTCGAAAGTGTCTGGTCTTCGCTAACCACGAGGAAGAGTTGAAGTGTTCTCTTCTGAGCGTGAAGCAAGTGGACAGTGTTGCATTTATGCAGCTGCTGTCTGCTATTGATGACCGTTCCTCTCTCCCTTTCAGGAGGGTTGGAGGAAGGGAACACAAACTGAGTGGTTAGCTGCTTATTATTCTGGTGAAAAATAGAGACAGCTCCCCTGTTCTTAGGGTTGCTTGGTGTCTGTGCTGTCGATTATGTGGGTTCTGATTTGTTAGCTGTGCAAATCTCCACATGGACCAAACACCTTGCGTCGCCCCGGTAAACACAATTGGCCGTGGGCCCTTTTGTGCGCTGCCCTGGGGGACCCAAGCGACAAGTTCCGGCTGTTGCATGCTGGCCTACTTCCATTTCACAAAGGTTAAGCCATTCTGATTTGCCACTGTTTTCCATCTGGCGCAATCCTCGTGCTTCTGTGAAAACAACACTGTACTGCCTTTGAATCTGCCTATTCAGCTGGGTACTTTTCAGGTCCGACTCAAATGCTTGTCTGGCCAATGCGCCCAATACCCTTCCATCACATGCATTACGTTCTCATAAAAGTCACACCGCCATTGTTCACGTTGCCTCCCACTTATGCTTGCTCGAATTCCACTGCAAAGCTTCCCAGATATTGAATAACACTCATTGCCATCGTAATATGGCCACTCTGTTTACTGAGGCCAGCCTTGGCTGGGCCATGGGAGCCCCTTGTCTCTGTCATCCACACTGACGAATTTTATTGGCTGCTGGTCTTCAATATGTAAATTTACAAAGTACAGGCATTTTTGTCATCTTTTGCCAACGCTATGGATAGGAAATGTTTTCTATGGTGTTGCGGGAAAGGTTTTCCTATGCAGAAATGGAGGGGCTTTTTGTTGCCTTTGGGACGATATACGCTTTCCCACCCTAAGTGAGATGGGTGGCAGCTTCTTCCACCTGCCTGGGCTGCCCTTTGTGCTATTAAGTCTATACTTTCAGGGATCATTTCTATAGTTCTTAACTGAGGAAATGTGTTCGAAAGTGTCTGGTCTTCCTAACCACGAGGAAGAGTTGAAGTGTTCTCTTCTGAGCGTGAAGCAAGTGGACAGTGTTGCATTTATGCAGCTGCTGTCTGCTATTGATGACCGTTCCTCTCTCCCTTTCAGGAGGGTTGGAGGAAGGGAACACAAACTGAGTGGTTAGCTGCTTATTATTCTGGTGAAAAATAGAGACAGCTCCCCTGTTCTTAGGGTTGCTTGGTGTCTGTGCTGTCGATTATGTGGGTTCTGATTTGTTAGCTGTGCAAATCTCCACATGGACCAAACACCTTGCGTCGCCCCGGTAAACACAATTGGCCGTGGGCCCTTTTGTGCGCTGCCCTGGGGGACCCAAGCGACAAGTTCCGGCTGTTGCATGCTGGCCTACTTCCATTTCACAAAGGTTAAGCCATTCTGATTTGCCACTGTTTTCCATCTGGCGCAATCCTCGTGCTTCTGTGAAAACAACACTGTACTGCCCCTTTGGGGGATTTGAATCTGCCTATTCAGCTGGGTACTTTTCAGGTCCGACTCAAATGCTTGTCTGGCCAATGCGCGCAATACCCTTCCATCACATGCATTACGTTCTCATAAAAGTCACACCGCCATTGTTCACGTTGCCTCCCACTTATGCTTGCTCGAATTCCACTGCAAAGCTTCCCAGATATTGAATAACACTCATTGCCATCGTAATATGGCCACTCTGTTTACTGAGGCCAGCCTTGGCTGGGCCATGGGAGCCCCTTGTCTCTGTCATCCACACTGACGAATTTTATTGGCTGCTGGTCTTCAATATGTAAATTTACAAAGTACAGGCATTTTTGTCATCTTTTGCCAACGCTATGGAAAGGAAAGGTTTTCTATGGGGTTGCGGGAAAGGTTTTCCTATGCAGAAATGGGGGGGCTTTTTGTTGCCTTTGGGACGATAGACGCTTTCCCACCCTAAGTGAGATGGGTGGCAGCTTCTTCCACCTGCCTGGGCTGCCCTTTGTGCTATTAAGACTATACTTTCAGGGGTCATTTCTATAGTTCTTAACTGAGGAAATGTGTTCGAAAGTGTCTGGTCTTGGCTAACCACGAGGAAGAGTTGAAGTGTTCTCTTCTGAGCGTGAAGCAAGTGGACAGTGTTGCATTTATGCAGCTGCTGTCTGCTATTGATGACCGTTCCTCTCTCCCTTTCAGGAGGGTTGGAGGAAGGGAACACAAACTGAGTGGTTAGCTGCTTATTATTCTGGTGAAAAATAGAGACAGCTCCCCTGTTCTTAGGGTTGCTTGGTGTCTGTGCTGTCGATTATGTGGGTTCTGATTTGTTAGCTGTGCAAATCTCCACATGGACCAAACACCTTGCGTCGCCCCGGTAAACACAATTGGCCGTGGGCCCTTTTGTGCGCTGCCCTGGGGGACCCAAGCGACAAGTTCCGGCTGTTGCATGCTGGCCTACTTCCATTTCACAAAGGTTAAGCCATTCTGATTTGCCACTGTTTTTCATCTGGCGCAATCCTCGTGCTTCTGTGAAAACAACACTGTACTGCCTTTGAAACTGCCTATTCAGCTGGGTACTTTTCAGGTCCGACTCAAATGCTTGTCTGGCCAATGCGCGCAATACCCTTCCATCACATGCATTACGTTCTCATAAAAGTCACACCGCCATTGTTCACGTTGCCTCCCACTTATGCTTGCTCGAATTCCACTGCAAAGCTTCCCAGATATTGAATAACACTCATTGCCATCGTAATATGGCCACTCTGTTTACTGAGGCCAGCCTTGGCTGGGCCATGGGAGCCCCTTGTCTCTGTCATCCACACTGACGAATTTTATTGGCTGCTGGTCTTCAATATGTAAATTTACAAAGTACAGGCATTTTTGTCATCTTTTGCCAACGCTATGGATAGGAAATGTTTTCTATGGTGTTGCGGGAAAGGTTTTCCTATGCAGAAATGGAGGGGCTTTTTGTTGCCTTTGGGACGATAGACGCTTTCCCACCCTAAGTGAGATGGGTGGCAGCTTCTTCCACCTGCCTGGGCTGCCCTTTGTGCTATTAAGACTATACTTTCAGGGATCATTTCTATAGGTCTTAACTGAGGAAATGCGTTCGAAAGTGTCTGGTCTTCGCTAACCACGAGGAAGAGTTGAAGTGTTCTCTTCTGAGCGTGAAGCAAGTGGACAGTGTTGCATTTATGCAGCTGCTGTCTGCTATTGATGACCGTTCCTCTCTCCCTTTCAGGAGGGTTGGAGGAAGGGAACACAAACTGAGTGGTTAGCTGCTTATTATTCTGGTGAAAAATAGAGACAGCTCCCCTGTTCTTAGGGTTGCTTGGTGTCTGTGCTGTCGATTATGTGGGTTCTGATTTGTTAGCTGTGCAAATCTCCACATGGACCAAACACCTTGCGTCGCCCCGGTAAACACAATTGCCGTGGGCCCTTTTGTGCGCTGCCCTGGGGGACCCAAGCGACAAGTTCCGGCTGTTGCATGCTGGCCTACTTCCATTTCACAAAGGTTAAGCCATTCTGATTTGCCACTGTTTTCCATCTGGCGCAATCCTCGTGCTTCTGTGAAAACAACACTGTACTGCCTTTGAATCTGCCTATTCAGCTGGGTACTTTTCAGGTCCGACTCAAATGCTTGTCTGGCCAATGCGCCCAATACCCTTCCATCACATGCATTACGTTCTCATAAAAGTCACACCGCCATTGTTCACGTTGCCTCCCACCTATGCTTGCTCGAATTCCACTGCAAAGCTTCCCAGATATTGAATAACACTCATTGCCATCGTAATATGGCCACTCTGTTTACTGAGGCCAGCCTTGGCTGGGCCATGGGAGCCCCTTGTCTCTGTCACCCACACTGACGAATTTTATTGGCTGCTGGTCTTCAATATGTAAATTTACAAAGTACAGGCATTTTTGTCATCTTTTGCCAACGCTATGGAAAGGAAAGGTTTTCTATGGGGTTGCGGGAAAGGTTTTCCTATGCAGAAATGGGGGGGCTTTTTGTTGCCTTTGGGACGATAGACGCTTTCCCACCCTAAGTGAGATGGGTGGCAGCTTCTTCCACCTGCCTGGGCTGCCCTTTGTGCTATTAAGACTATACTTTCAGGGATCATTTCTATAGTTCTTAACTGAGGAAATGTGTTCGAAAGTGTCTGGTCTTCGCTAACCACGAGGAAGAGTTGAAGTGTTCTCTTCTGAGCGTGAAGCAAGTGGACAGTGTTGCATTTATGCAGCTGCTGTCTGCTATTGATGACCGTTCCTCTCTCCCTTTCAGGAGGGTTGGAGGAAGGGAACACAAACTGAGTGGTTAGCTGCTTATTATTCTGGTGAAAAATAGAGACAGCTCCCCTGTTCTTAGGGTTGCTTGGTGTCTGTGCTGTCGATTATGTGGGTTCTGATTTGTTAGCTGTGCAAATCTCCACATGGACCAAACACCTTGCGTCGCCCCGGTAAACACAATTGGCCGTGGGCCCTTTTGTGCGCTGCCCTGGGGGACCCAAGCGACAAGTTCCGGCTGTTGCATGCTGGCCTACTTCCATTTCACAAAGGTTAAGCCATTCTGATTTGCCACTGTTTTCCATCTGGCGCAATCCTCGTGCTTCTGTGAAAACAACACTGTACTGCCTTTGAATCTGCCTATTCAGCTGGGTACTTTTCAGGTCCGACTCAAATGCTTGTCTGGCCAATGCGCCCAATACCCTTCCATCACATGCATTACGTTCTCATAAAAGTCACACCGCCATTGTTCACGTTGCCTCCCACTTATGCTTGCTCGAATTCCACTGCAAAGCTTCCCAGATATTGAATAACACTCATTGCCATCGTAATATGGCCACTCTGTTTACTGAGGCCAGCCTTGGCTGGGCCATGGGAGCCCCTTGTCTCTGTCATCCACACTGACGAATTTTATTGGCTGCTGGTCTTCAATATGTAAATTTACAAAGTACAGGCATTTTTGTCATCTTTTGCCAACGCTATGGATAGGAAATGTTTTCTATGGTGTTGCGGGAAAGGTTTTCCTATGCAGAAATGGAGGGGCTTTTTGTTGCCTTTGGGACGATAGACGCTTTCCCACCCTAAGTGAGATGGGTGGCAGCTTCTTCCACCTGCCTGGGCTGCCCTTTGTGCTATTAAATCTATACTTTCAGGGATCATTTCTATAGTTCTTAACTGAGGAAATGTGTTCGAAAGTGTCTGGTCTTCGCTAACCACGAGGAAGAGTTGAAGTGTTCTCTTCTGAGCGTGAAGCAAGTGGACAGTGTTGCATTTATGCAGCTGCTGTCTGCTATTGATGACCGTTCCTCTCTCCCTTTCAGGAGGGTTGGAGGAAGGGAACACAAACTGAGTGGTTAGCTGCTTATTATTCTGGTGAAAAATAGAGACAGCTCCCCTGTTCTTAGGGTTGCTTGGTGTCTGTGCTGTCGATTATGTGGGTTCTGATTTGTTAGCTGTGCAAATCTCCACATGGACCAAACACCTTGCGTCGCCCCGGTAAACACAATTGGCCGTGGGCCCTTTTGTGCGCTGCCCTGGGGGACCCAAGCGACAAGTTCCGGCTGTTGCATGCTGGCCTACTTCCATTTCACAAAGGTTAAGCCATTCTGATTTGCCACTGTTTTCCATCTGGCGCAATCCTCGTGCTTCTGTGAAAACAACACTGTACTGCCCCTTTGGGGGATTTGAATCTGCCTATTCAGCTGGGTACTTTTCAGGTCCGACTCAAATGCTTGTCTGGCCAATGCGCGCAATACCCTTCCATCACATGCATTACGTTCTCATAAAAGTCACACCGCCATTGTTCACGTTGCCTCCCACTTATGCTTGCTCGAATTCCACTGCAAAGCTTCCCAGATATTGAATAACACTCATTGCCATCGTAATATGGCCACTCTGTTTACTGAGGCCAGCCTTGGCTGGGCCATGGGAGCCCCTTGTCTCTGTCATCCACACTGACGAATTTTATTGGCTGCTGGTCTTCAATATGTAAATTTACAAAGTACAGGCATTTTTGTCATCTTTTGCCAACGCTATGGAAAGGAAAGGTTTTCTATGGGGTTGCGGGAAAGGTTTTCCTATGCAGAAATGGGGGGACTTTTTGTTGCCTTTGGGACGATAGACGCTTTCCCACCCTAAGTGAGATGGGTGGCAGCTTCTTCCACCTGCCTGGGCTGCCCTTTGTGCTATTAAGACTATACTTTCAGGGGTCATTTCTATAGTTCTTAACTGAGGAAATGTGTTCGAAAGTGTCTGGTCTTCGCTAACCACGAGGAAGAGTTGAAGTGTTCTCTTCTGAGCGTGAAGCAAGAGGACAGTGTTGCATTTATGCAGCTGCTGTCTGCTATTGATGACCGTTCCTCTCTCCCTTTCAGGAGGGTTGGAGGAAGGGAACACAAACTGAGTGGTTAGCTGCTTATTATTCTGGTGAAAAATAGAGACAGCTCCCATGTTCTTAGGGTTGCTTGGTGTCTGTGCTGTCGATTATGTGGGTTCTGATTTGTTAGCTGTGCAAATCTCCACATGGACCAAACACCTTGCGTCGCCCCGGTAAACACAATTGGCCGTGGGCCCTTTTGTGCGCTGCCCTGGGGGACCCAAGCGACAAGTTCCGGCTGTTGCATGCTGGCCTACTTCCATTTCACAAAGGTTAAGCCATTCTGATTTGCCACTGTTTTCCATCTGGCGCAATCCTCGTGCTTCTGTGAAAACAACACTGTACTGCCCCTTTGGGGGATTTGAATCTGCCTATTCAGCTGGGTACTTTTCAGGTCCGACTCAAATGCTTGTCTGGCCAATGCGCGCAATACCCTTCCATCACATGCATTACGTTCTCATAAAAGTCACACCGCCATTGTTCACGTTGCCTCCCACTTATGCTTGCTCGAATTCCACTGCAAAGCTTCCCAGATATTGAATAACACTCATTGCCATCGTAATATGGCCACTCTGTTTACTGAGGCCAGCCTTGGCTGGGCCATGGGAGCCCCTTGTCTCTGTCATCCACACTGACGAATTTTATTGGCTGCTGGTCTTCAATATGTAAATTTACAAAGTACAGGCATTTTTGTCATCTTTTGCCAACGCTATGGATAGGAAATGTTTTCTATGGTGTTGCGGGAAAGGTTTTCCTATGCAGAAATGGAGGGGCTTTTTGTTGCCTTTGGGACGATAGACGCTTTCCCACCCTAAGTGAGATGGGTGGCAGCTTCTTCCACCTGCCTGGGCTGCCCTTTGTGCTATTAAGACTATACTTTCAGGGATCATTTCTATAGTTCTTAACTGAGGAAATGTGTTCGAAAGTGTCTGGTCTTCGCTAACCACGAGGAAGAGTTGAAGTGTTCTCTTCTGAGCGTGAAGCAAGTGGACAGTGTTGCATTTATGCAGCTGCTGTCTGCTATTGATGACCGTTCCTCTCTCCCTTTCAGGAGGGTTGGAGGAAGGGAACACAAACTGAGTGGTTAGCTGCTTATTATTCTGGTGAAAAATAGAGACAGCTCCCCTGTTCTTAGGGTTGCTTGGTGTCTGTGCTGTCGATTATGTGGGTTCTGATTTGTTAGCTGTGCAAATCTCCACATGGACCAAACACCTTGCGTCGCCCCGGTAAACACAATTGGCCGTGGGCCCTTTTGTGCGCTGCCCTGGGGGACCCAAGCGACAAGTTCCGGCTGTTGCATGCTGGCCTACTTCCATTTCACAAAGGTTAAGCCATTCTGATTTGCCACTGTTTTCCATCTGGCGCAATCCTCGTGCTTCTGTGAAAACAACACTGTACTGCCTTTGAATCTGCCTATTCAGCTGGGTACTTTTCAGGTCCGACTCAAATGCTTGTCTGGCCAATGCGCCCAATACCCTTCCATCACATGCATTACGTTCTCATAAAAGTCACACCGCCATTGTTCACGTTGCCTCCCACTTATGCTTGCTCGAATTCCACTGCAAAGCTTCCCAGATATTGAATAACACTCATTGCCATCGTAATATGGCCACTCTGTTTACTGAGGCCAGCCTTGGCTGGGCCATGGGAGCCCCTTGTCTCTGTCATCCACACTGACGAATTTTATTGGCTGCTGGTCTTCAATATGTAAATTTACAAAGTACAGGCATTTTTGTCATCTTTTGCCAACGCTATGGATAGGAAATGTTTTCTATGGTGTTGCGGGAAAGGTTTTCCTATGCAGAAATGGAGGGGCTTTTTGTTGCCTTTGGGACGATAGACGCTTTCCCACCCTAAGTGAGATGGGTGGCAGCTTCTTCCACCTGCCTGGGCTGCCCTTTGTGCTATTAAGTCTATACTTTCAGGGATCATTTCTATAGTTCTTAACTGAGGAAATGTGTTCGAAAGTGTCTGGTCTTCGCTAACCACGAGGAAGAGTTGAAGTGTTCTCTTCTGAGCGTGAAGCAAGTGGACAGTGTTGCATTTATGCAGCTGCTGTCTGCTATTGATGACCGTTCCTCTCTCCCTTTCAGGAGGGTTGGAGGAAGGGAACACAAACTGAGTGGTTAGCTGCTTATTATTCTGGTGAAAAATAGAGACAGCTCCCCTGTTCTTAGGGTTGCTTGGTGTCTGTGCTGTCGATTATGTGGGTTCTGATTTGTTAGCTGTGCAAATCTCCACATGGACCAAACACCTTGCGTCGCCCCGGTAAACACAATTGGCCGTGGGCCCTTTTGTGCGCTGCCCTGGGGGACCCAAGCGACAAGTTCCGGCTGTTGCATGCTGGCCTACTTCCATTTCACAAAGGTTAAGCCATTCTGATTTGCCACTGTTTTTCATCTGGCGCAATCCTCGTGCTTCTGTGAAAACAACACTGTACTGCCTTTGAATCTGCCTATTCAGCTGGGTACTTTTCAGGTCCGACTCAAATGCTTGTCTGGCCAATGCGCGCAATACCCTTCCATCACATGCATTACGTTCTCATAAAAGTCACACCGCCATTGTTCACGTTGCCTCCCACTTATGCTTGCTCGAATTCCACTGCAAAGCTTCCCAGATATTGAATAACACTCATTGCCATCGTAATATGGCCACTCTGTTTACTGAGGCCAGCCTTGGCTGGGCCATGGGAGCCCCTTGTCTCTGTCATCCACACTGACGAATTTTATTGGCTGCTGGTCTTCAATATGTAAATTTACAAAGTACAGGCATTTTTGTCATCTTTTGCCAACGCTATGGATAGGAAATGTTTTCTATGGTGTTGCGGGAAAGGTTTTCCTATGCAGAAATGGAGGGGCTTTTTGTTGCCTTTGGGACGATATACGCTTTCCCACCCTAAGTGAGATGGGTGGCAGCTTCTTCCACCTGCCTGGGCTGCCCTTTGTGCTATTAAGACTATACTTTCAGGGATCATTTCTATAGTTCTTAACTGAGGAAATGTGTTCGAAAGTGTCTGGTCTTCGCTAACCACGAGGAAGAGTTGAAGTGTTCTCTTCTGAGCGTGAAGCAAGTGGACAGTGTTGCATTTATGCAGCTGCTGTCTGCTATTGATGACCGTTCCTCTCTCCCTTTCAGGAGGGTTGGAGGAAGGGAACACAAACTGAGTGGTTAGCTGCTTATTATTCTGGTGAAAAATAGAGACAGCTCCCCTGTTCTTAGGGTTGCTTGGTGTCTGTGCTGTCGATTATGTGGGTTCTGATTTGTTAGCTGGGCAAATCTCCACATGGACCAAACACCTTGCGTCGCCCCGGTAAACACAATTGCCGTGGGCCCTTTTGTGCGCTGCCCTGGGGGACCCAAGCGACAAGTTCCGGCTGTTGCATGCTGGCCTACTTCCATTTCACAAAGGTTAAGCCATTCTGATTTGCCACTGTTTTTCATCTGGCGCAATCCTCGTGCTTCTGTGAAAACAACACTGTACTGCCTTTGAATCTGCCTATTCAGCTGGGTACTTTTCAGGTCCGACTCAAATGCTTGTCTGGCCAATGCGCGCAATACCCTTCCATCACATGCATTACGTTCTCATAAAAGTCACACCGCCATTGTTCACGTTGCCTCCCACTTATGCTTGCTCGAATTCCACTGCAAAGCTTCCCAGATATTGAATAACACTCATTGCCATCGTAATATGGCCACTCTGTTTACTGAGGCCAGCCTTGGCTGGGCCATGGGAGCCCCTTGTCTCTGTCATCCACACTGACGAATTTTATTGGCTGCTGGTCTTCAATATGTAAATTTACAAAGTACAGGCATTTTTGTCATCTTTTGCCAACGCTATGGATAGGAAATGTTTTCTATGGTGTTGCGGGAAAGGTTTTCCTATGCAGAAATGGAGGGGCTTTTTGTTGCCTTTGGGACGATAGACGCTTTCCCACCCTAAGTGAGATGGGTGGCAGCTTCTTCCACCTGCCTGGGCTGCCCTTTGTGCTATTAAGACTATACTTTCAGGGATCATTTCTATAGTTCTTAACTGAGGAAATGTGTTCGAAAGTGTCTGGTCTTCGCTAACCACGAGGAAGAGTTGAAGTGTTCTCTTCTGAGCGTGAAGCAAGTGGACAGTGTTGCATTTATGCAGCTGCTGTCTGCTATTGATGACCGTTCCTCTCTCCCTTTCAGGAGGGTTGGAGGAAGGGAACACAAACTGAGTGGTTAGCTGCTTATTATTCTGGAGAAAAATAGAGACAGCTCCCCTGTTCTTAGGGTTGCTTGGTGTCTGTGCTGTCGATTATGTGGGTTCTGATTTGTTAGCTGTGCAAATCTCCACATGGACCAAACACCTTGCGTCGCCCCGGTAAACACAATTGGCCGTGGGCCCTTTTGTGCGCTGCCCTGGGGGACCCAAGCGACAAGTTCCGGCTGTTGCATGCTGGCCTACTTCCATTTCACAAAGGTTAAGCCATTCTGATTTGCCACTGTTTTTCATCTGGCGCAATCCTCGTGCTTCTGTGAAAACAACACTGTACTGCCTTTGAATCTGCCTATTCAGCTGGGTACTTTTCAGGTCCGACTCAAATGCTTGTCTGGCCAATGCGCGCAATACCCTTCCATCACATGCATTACGTTCTCATAAAAGTCACACCGCCATTGTTCACGTTGCCTCCCACTTATGCTTGCTCGAATTCCACTGCAAAGCTTCCCAGATATTGAATAACACTCATTGCCATCGTAATATGGCCACTCTGTTTACTGAGGCCAGCCTTGGCTGGGCCATGGGAGCCCCTTGTCTCTGTCATCCACACTGACGAATTTTATTGGCTGCTGGTCTTCAATATGTAAATTTACAAAGTACAGGCATTTTTGTCATCTTTTGCCAACGCTATGGATAGGAAATGTTTTCTATGGTGTTGCGGGAAAGGTTTTCCTATGCAGAAATGGAGGGGCTTTTTGTTGCCTTTGGGACGATAGACGCTTTCCCACCCTAAGTGAGATGGGTGGCAGCTTCTTCCACCTGCCTGGGCTGCCCTTTGTGCTATTAAGACTATACTTTCAGGGATCATTTCTATAGTTCTTAACTGAGGAAATGTGTTCGAAAGTGTCTGGTCTTCGCTAACCACGAGGAAGAGTTGAAGTGTTCTCTTCTGAGCGTGAAGCAAGTGGACAGTGTTGCATTTATGCAGCTGCTGTCTGCTATTGATGACCGTTCCTCTCTCCCTTTCAGGAGGGTTGGAGGAAGGGAACACAAACTGAGTGGTTAGCTGCTTATTATTCTGGTGAAAAATAGAGACAGCTCCCCTGTTCTTAGGGTTGCTTGGTGTCTGTGCTGTCGATTATGTGGGTTCTGATTTGTTAGCTGTGCAAATCTCCACATGGACCAAACACCTTGCGTCGCCCCGGTAAACACAATTGGCCGTGGGCCCTTTTGTGCGCTGCCCTGGGGGACCCAAGCGACAAGTTCCGGCTGTTGCATGCTGGCCTACTTCCATTTCACAAAGGTTAAGCCATTCTGATTTGCCACTGTTTTTCATCTGGCGCAATCCTCGTGCTTCTGTGAAAACAACACTGTACTGCCTTTGAATCTGCCTATTCAGCTGGGTACTTTTCAGGTCCGACTCAAATGCTTGTCTGGCCAATGCGCACAATACCCTTCCATCACATGCATTACGTTCTCATAAAAGTCACACCGCCATTGTTCACGTTGCCTCCCACCTATGCTTGCTCGAATTCCACTGCAAAGCTTCCCAGATATTGAATAACACTCATTGCCATCGTAATATGGCCACTCTGTTTACTGAGGCCAGCCTTGGCTGGGCCATGGGAGCCCCTTGTCTCTGTCATCCACACTGACGAATTTTATTGGCTGCTGGTCTTCAATATGTAAATTTACAAAGTACAGGCATTTTTGTCATCTTTTGCCAACGCTATGGATAGGAAATGTTTTCTATGGTGTTGCGGGAAAGGTTTTCCTATGCAGAAATGGAGGGGCTTTTTGTTGCCTTTGGGACGATAGACGCTTTCCCACCCTAAGTGAGATGGGTGGCAGCTTCTTCCACCTGCCTGGGCTGCCCTTTGTGCTATTAAGACTATACTTTCAGGGATCATTTCTATAGTTCTTAACTGAGGAAATGTGTTCGAAAGTGTCTGGTCTTCGCTAACCACGTGGAAGAGTTGAAGTGTTCTCTTCTGAGCGTGAAGCAAGTGGACAGTGTTGCATTTATGCAGCTGCTGTCTGCTATTGATGACCGTTCCTCTCTCCCTTTCAGGAGGATTGGAGGAAGGGAACACAAACTGAGTGGTTAGCTGCTTATTATTCTGGTGAAAAATAGAGACAGCTCCCCTGTTCTTAGGGTTGCTTGGTGTCTGTGCTGTCGATTATGTGGGTTCTGATTTGTTAGCTGTGCAAATCTCCACATGGACCAAACACCTTGCGTCGCCCCGGTAAACACAATTGGCCGTGGGCCCTTTTGTGCGCTGCCCTGGGGGACCCAAGCGACAAGTTCCGGCTGTTGCATGCTGGCCTACTTCCATTTCACAAAGGTTAAGCCATTCTGATTTGCCACTGTTTTCCATCTGGCGCAATACTCGTGCTTCTGTGAAAACAACACTGTACTGCCCCTTTGGGGGATTTGAATCTGCCTATTCAGCTGGGTACTTTTCAGGTCCGACTCAAATGCTTGTCTGGCCAATGCGCGCAATACCCTTCCATCACATGCATTACGTTCTCATAAAAGTCACACCGCCATTGTTCACGTTGCCTCCCACTTATGCTTGCTCGAATTCCACTGCAAAGCTTCCCAGATATTGAATAACACTCATTGCCATCGTAATATGGCCACTCTGTTTACTGAGGCCAGCCTTGGCTGGGCCATGGGAGCCCCTTGTCTCTGTCATCCACACTGACGAATTTTATTGGCTGCTGGTCTTCAATATGTAAATTTACAAAGTACAGGCATTTTTGTCATCTTTTGCCAACGCTATGGAAAGGAAAGGTTTTCTATGGGGTTGCGGGAAAGGTTTTCCTATGCAGAAATGGGGGGGCTTTTTGTTGCCTTTGGGACGATAGACGCTTTCCCACCCTAAGTGAGATGGGTGGCAGCTTCTTCCACCTGCCTGGGCTGCCCTTTGTGCTATTAAGACTATACTTTCAGGGGTCATTTCTATAGTTCTTAACTGAGGAAATGTGTTCGAAAGTGTCTGGTCTTCGCTAACCACGAGGAAGAGTTGAAGTGTTCTCTTCTGAGCGTGAAGCAAGTGGACAGTGTTGCATTTATGCAGCTGCTGTCTGCTATTGATGACCGTTCCTCTCTCCCTTTCAGGAGGGTTGGAGGAAGGGAACACAAACTGAGTGGTTAGCTGCTTATTATTCTGGTGAAAAATAGAGACAGCTCCCCTGTTCTTAGGGTTGCTTGGTGTCTGTGCTGTCGATTATGTGGGTTCTGATTTGTTAGCTGTGCAAATCTCCACATGGACCAAACACCTTGCGTCGCCCCGGTAAACACAATTGGCCGTGGGCCCTTTTGTGCGCTGCCCTGGGTGGACCCAAGCGACAAGTTCCGGCTGTTGCATGCTGGCCTACTTCCATTTCACAAAGGTTAAGCCATTCTGATTTGCCACTGTTTTCCATCTGGCGCAATCCTCGTGCTTCTGTGAAAACAACACTGTACTGCCTTTGAATCTGCCTATTCAGCTGGGTACTTTTCAGGTCCGACTCAAATGCTTGTCTGGCCAATGCGCCCAATACCCTTCCATCACATGCATTACGTTCTCATAAAAGTCACACCGCCATTGTTCACGTTGCCTCCCACTTATGCTTGCTCGAATTCCACTGCAAAGCTTCCCAGATATTGAATAACACTCATTGCCATCGTAATATGGCCACTCTGTTTACTGAGGCCAGCCTTGGCTGGGCCATGGGAGCCCCTTGTCTCTGTCATCCACACTGACGAATTTTATTGGCTGCTGGTCTTCAATATGTAAATTTACAAAGTACAGGCATTTTTGTCATCTTTTGCCAACGCTATGGATAGGAAATGTTTTCTATGGTGTTGCGGGAAAGGTTTTCCTATGCAGAAATGGAGGGGCTTTTTGTTGCCTTTGGGACGATAGACGCTTTCCCACCCTAAGTGATATGGGTGGCAGCTTCTTCCACCTGCCTGGGCTGCCCTTTGTGCTATTAAGACTATACTTTCAGGGATCATTTCTATAGTTCTTAACTGAGGAAATTTGTTCGAAAGTGTCTGGTCTTCGCTAACCACGAGGAAGAGTTGAAGTGTTCTCTTCTGAGCGTGAAGCAAGTGGACAGTGTTGCATTTATGCAGCTGCTGTCTGCTATTGATGACCGTTCCTCTCTCCCTTTCAGGAGGGTTGGAGGAAGGGAACACAAACTGAGTGGTTAGCTGCTTATTATTCTGGTGAAAAATAGAGACAGCTCCCCTGTTCTTAGGGTTGCTTGGTGTCTGTGCTGTCGATTATGTGGGTTCTGATTTGTTAGCTGTGCAAATCTCCACATGGACCAAACACCTTCTGTCGCCCCGGTAAACACAATTGGCCGTGGGCCCTTTTGTGCGCTGCCCTGGGGGACCCAAGCGACAAGTTCCGGCTGTTGCATGCTGGCCTACTTCCATTTCACAAAGGTTAAGCCATTCTGATTTGCCACTGTTTTCCATCTGGCGCAATCCTCGTGCTTCTGTGAAAACAACACTGTACTGCCCCTTTGGGGGATTTGAATCTGCCTATTCAGCTGGGTACTTTTCAGGTCCGACTCAAATGCTTGTCTGGCCAATGCGCGCAATACCCTTCCATCACATGCATTACGTTCTCATAAAAGTCACACCGCCATTGTTCACGTTGCCTCCCACTTATGCTTGCTCGAATTCCACTGCAAAGCTTCCCAGATATTGAATAACACTCATTGCCATCGTAATATGGCCACTCTGTTTACTGAGGCCAGCCTTGGCTGGGCCATGGGAGCCCCTTGTCTCTGTCATCCACACTGACGAATTTTATTGGCTGCTGGTCTTCAATATGTAAATTTACAAAGTACAGGCATTTTTGTCATCTTTTGCCAACGCTATGGATAGGAAATGTTTTCTATGGTGTTGCGGGAAAGGTTTTCCTATGCAGAAATGGAGGGGCTTTTTGTTGCCTTTGGGACGATAGACGCTTTCCCACCCTAAGTGAGATGGGTGGCAGCTTCTTCCACCTGCCTGGGCTGCCCTTTGTGCTATTAAGACTATACTTTCAGGGATTATTTCTATAGTTCTTAACTGAGGAAATGTGTTCGAAAGTGTCTGGTCTTCGCTAACCACGAGGAAGAGTTGAAGTGTTCTCTTCTGAGCGTGAAGCAAGTGGACAGTGTTGCATTTATGCAGCTGCTGTCTGCTATTGATGACCGTTCCTCTCTCCCTTTCAGGAGGGTTGGAGGAAGGGAACACAAACTGAGTGGTTAGCTGCTTATTATTCTGGTGAAAAATAGAGACAGCTCCCCTGTTCTTAGGGTTGCTTGGTGTCTGTGCTGTCGATTATGTGGGTTCTGATTTGTTAGCTGTGCAAATCTCCACATGGACCAAACACCTTGCGTCGCCCCGGTAAACACAATTGCCGTGGGCCCTTTTGTGCGCTGCCCTGGGGGACCCAAGCGACAAGTTCCGGCTGTTGCATGCTGGCCTACTTCCATTTCACAAAGGTTAAGCCATTCTGATTTGCCACTGTTTTCCATCTGGCGCAATCCTCGTGCTTCTGTGAAAACAACACTGTACTGCCTTTGAATCTGCCTATTCAGCTGGGTACTTTTCAGGTCCGACTCAAATGCTTGTCTGGCCAATGCGCCCAATACCCTTCCATCACATGCATTACGTTCTCATAAAAGTCACACCGCCATTGTTCACGTTGCCTCCCACCTATGCTTGCTCGAATTCCACTGCAAAGCTTCCCAGATATTGAATAACACTCATTGCCATCGTAATATGGCCACTCTGTTTACTGAGGCCAGCCTTGGCTGGGCCATGGGAGCCCCTTGTCTCTGTCATCCACACTGACGAATTTTATTGGCTGCTGGTCTTCAATATGTAAATTTACAAAGTACAGGCATTTTTGTCATCTTTTGCCAACGCTATGGAAAGGAAAGGTTTTCTATGGGGTTGCGGGAAAGGTTTTCCTATGCAGAAATGGGGGGGCTTTTTGTTGCCTTTGGGACGATAGACGCTTTCCCACCCTAAGTGAGATGGGTGGCAGCTTCTTCCACCTGCCTGGGCTGCCCTTTGTGCTATTAAGACTATACTTTCAGGGATCATTTCTATAGTTCTTAACTGAGGAAATGTGTTCGAAAGTGTCTGGTCTTCGCTAACCACGAGGAAGAGTTGAAGTGTTCTCTTCTGAGCGTGAAGCAAGTGGACAGTGTTGCATTTATGCAGCTGCTGTCTGCTATTGATGACCGTTCCTCTCTCCCTTTCAGGAGGGTTGGAGGAAGGGAACACAAACTGAGTGGTTAGCTGCTTATTATTCTGGTGAAAAATAGAGACAGCTCCCCTGTTCTTAGGGTTGCTTGGTGTCTGTGCTGTCGATTATGTGGGTTCTGATTTGTTAGCTGTGCAAATCTCCACATGGACCAAACACCTTGCGTCGCCCCGGTAAACACAATTGGCCGTGGGCCCTTTTGTGCGCTGCCCTGGGGGACCCAAGCGACAAGTTCCGGCTGTTGCATGCTGGCCTACTTCCATTTCACAAAGGTTAAGCCATTCTGATTTGCCACTGTTTTTCATCTGGCGCAATCCTCGTGCTTCTGTGAAAACAACACTGTACTGCCTTTGAATCTGCCTATTCAGCTGGGTACTTTTCAGGTCCGACTCAAATGCTTGTCTGGCCAATGCGCACAATACCCTTCCATCACATGCATTACGTTCTCATAAAAGTCACACCGCCATTGTTCACGTTGCCTCCCACCTATGCTTGCTCGAATTCCACTGCAAAGCTTCCCAGATATTGAATAACACTCATTGCCATCGTAATATGGCCACTCTGTTTACTGAGGCCAGCCTTGGCTGGGCCATGGGAGCCCCTTGTCTCTGTCATCCACACTGACGAATTTTATTGGCTGCTGGTCTTCAATATGTAAATTTACAAAGTACAGGCATTTTTGTCATCTTTTGCCAACGCTATGGATAGGAAATGTTTTCTATGGTGTTGCGGGAAAGGTTTTCCTATGCAGAAATGGAGGGGCTTTTTGTTGCCTTTGGGACGATAGACGCTTTCCCACCCTAAGTGAGATGGGTGGCAGCTTCTTCCACCTGCCTGGGCTGCCCTTTGTGCTATTAAGACTATACTTTCAGGGATCATTTCTATAGTTCTTAACTGAGGAAATGTGTTCGAAAGTGTCTGGTCTTCGCTAACCACGTGGAAGAGTTGAAGTGTTCTCTTCTGAGCGTGAAGCAAGTGGACAGTGTTGCATTTATGCAGCTGCTGTCTGCTATTGATGACCGTTCCTCTCTCCCTTTCAGGAGGATTGGAGGAAGGGAACACAAACTGAGTGGTTAGCTGCTTATTATTCTGGTGAAAAATAGAGACAGCTCCCCTGTTCTTAGGGTTGCTTGGTGTCTGTGCTGTCGATTATGTGGGTTCTGATTTGTTAGCTGTGCAAATCTCCACATGGACCAAACACCTTGCGTCGCCCCGGTAAACACAATTGGCCGTGGGCCCTTTTGTGCGCTGCCCTGGGGGACCCAAGCGACAAGTTCCGGCTGTTGCATGCTGGCCTACTTCCATTTCACAAAGGTTAAGCCATTCTGATTTGCCACTGTTTTCCATCTGGCGCAATACTCGTGCTTCTGTGAAAACAACACTGTACTGCCCCTTTGGGGGATTTGAATCTGCCTATTCAGCTGGGTACTTTTCAGGTCCGACTCAAATGCTTGTCTGGCCAATGCGCGCAATACCCTTCCATCACATGCATTACGTTCTCATAAAAGTCACACCGCCATTGTTCACGTTGCCTCCCACTTATGCTTGCTCGAATTCCACTGCAAAGCTTCCCAGATATTGAATAACACTCATTGCCATCGTAATATGGCCACTCTGTTTACTGAGGCCAGCCTTGGCTGGGCCATGGGAGCCCCTTGTCTCTGTCATCCACACTGACGAATTTTATTGGCTGCTGGTCTTCAATATGTAAATTTACAAAGTACAGGCATTTTTGTCATCTTTTGCCAACGCTATGGAAAGGAAAGGTTTTCTATGGGGTTGCGGGAAAGGTTTTCCTATGCAGAAATGGGGGGGCTTTTTGTTGCCTTTGGGACGATAGACGCTTTCCCACCCTAAGTGAGATGGGTGGCAGCTTCTTCCACCTGCCTGGGCTGCCCTTTGTGCTATTAAGACTATACTTTCAGGGGTCATTTCTATAGTTCTTAACTGAGGAAATGTGTTCGAAAGTGTCTGGTCTTCGCTAACCACGAGGAAGAGTTGAAGTGTTCTCTTCTGAGCGTGAAGCAAGTGGACAGTGTTGCATTTATGCAGCTGCTGTCTGCTATTGATGACCGTTCCTCTCTCCCTTTCAGGAGGGTTGGAGGAAGGGAACACAAACTGAGTGGTTAGCTGCTTATTATTCTGGTGAAAAATAGAGACAGCTCCCCTGTTCTTAGGGTTGCTTGGTGTCTGTGCTGTCGATTATGTGGGTTCTGATTTGTTAGCTGTGCAAATCTCCACATGGACCAAACACCTTGCGTCGCCCCGGTAAACACAATTGGCCGTGGGCCCTTTTGTGCGCTGCCCTGGGTGGACCCAAGCGACAAGTTCCGGCTGTTGCATGCTGGCCTACTTCCATTTCACAAAGGTTAAGCCATTCTGATTTGCCACTGTTTTCCATCTGGCGCAATCCTCGTGCTTCTGTGAAAACAACACTGTACTGCCTTTGAATCTGCCTATTCAGCTGGGTACTTTTCAGGTCCGACTCAAATGCTTGTCTGGCCAATGCGCCCAATACCCTTCCATCACATGCATTACGTTCTCATAAAAGTCACACCGCCATTGTTCACGTTGCCTCCCACTTATGCTTGCTCGAATTCCACTGCAAAGCTTCCCAGATATTGAATAACACTCATTGCCATCGTAATATGGCCACTCTGTTTACTGAGGCCAGCCTTGGCTGGGCCATGGGAGCCCCTTGTCTCTGTCATCCACACTGACGAATTTTATTGGCTGCTGGTCTTCAATATGTAAATTTACAAAGTACAGGCATTTTTGTCATCTTTTGCCAACGCTATGGATAGGAAATGTTTTCTATGGTGTTGCGGGAAAGGTTTTCCTATGCAGAAATGGAGGGGCTTTTTGTTGCCTTTGGGACGATAGACGCTTTCCCACCCTAAGTGATATGGGTGGCAGCTTCTTCCACCTGCCTGGGCTGCCCTTTGTGCTATTAAGACTATACTTTCAGGGATCATTTCTATAGTTCTTAACTGATGAAATTTGTTCGAAAGTGTCTGGTCTTCGCTAACCACGAGGAAGAGTTGAAGTGTTCTCTTCTGAGCGTGAAGCAAGTGGACAGTGTTGCATTTATGCAGCTGCTGTCTGCTATTGATGACCGTTCCTCTCTCCCTTTCAGGAGGGTTGGAGGAAGGGAACACAAACTGAGTGGTTAGCTGCTTATTATTCTGGTGAAAAATAGAGACAGCTCCCCTGTTCTTAGGGTTGCTTGGTGTCTGTGCTGTCGATTATGTGGGTTCTGATTTGTTAGCTGTGCAAATCTCCACATGGACCAAACACCTTCTGTCGCCCCGGTAAACACAATTGGCCGTGGGCCCTTTTGTGCGCTGCCCTGGGGGACCCAAGCGACAAGTTCCGGCTGTTGCATGCTGGCCTACTTCCATTTCACAAAGGTTAAGCCATTCTGATTTGCCACTGTTTTCCATCTGGCGCAATCCTCGTGCTTCTGTGAAAACAACACTGTACTGCCCCTTTGGGGGATTTGAATCTGCCTATTCAGCTGGGTACTTTTCAGGTCCGACTCAAATGCTTGTCTGGCCAATGCGCGCAATACCCTTCCATCACATGCATTACGTTCTCATAAAAGTCACACCGCCATTGTTCACGTTGCCTCCCACTTATGCTTGCTCGAATTCCACTGCAAAGCTTCCCAGATATTGAATAACACTCATTGCCATCGTAATATGGCCACTCTGTTTACTGAGGCCAGCCTTGGCTGGGCCATGGGAGCCCCTTGTCTCTGTCATCCACACTGACGAATTTTATTGGCTGCTGGTCTTCAATATGTAAATTTACAAAGTACAGGCATTTTTGTCATCTTTTGCCAACGCTATGGATAGGAAATGTTTTCTATGGTGTTGCGGGAAAGGTTTTCCTATGCAGAAATGGAGGGGCTTTTTGTTGCCTTTGGGACGATAGACGCTTTCCCACCCTAAGTGAGATGGGTGGCAGCTTCTTCCACCTGCCTGGGCTGCCCTTTGTGCTATTAAGACTATACTTTCAGGGATTATTTCTATAGTTCTTAACTGAGGAAATGTGTTCGAAAGTGTCTGGTCTTCGCTAACCACGAGGAAGAGTTGAAGTGTTCTCTTCTGAGCGTGAAGCAAGTGGACAGTGTTGCATTTATGCAGCTGCTGTCTGCTATTGATGACCGTTCCTCTCTCCCTTTCAGGAGGGTTGGAGGAAGGGAACACAAACTGAGTGGTTAGCTGCTTATTATTCTGGTGAAAAATAGAGACAGCTCCCCTGTTCTTAGGGTTGCTTGGTGTCTGTGCTGTCGATTATGTGGGTTCTGATTTGTTAGCTGTGCAAATCTCCACATGGACCAAACACCTTGCGTCGCCCCGGTAAACACAATTGCCGTGGGCCCTTTTGTGCGCTGCCCTGGGGGACCCAAGCGACAAGTTCCGGCTGTTGCATGCTGGCCTACTTCCATTTCACAAAGGTTAAGCCATTCTGATTTGCCACTGTTTTCCATCTGGCGCAATCCTCGTGCTTCTGTGAAAACAACACTGTACTGCCTTTGAATCTGCCTATTCAGCTGGGTACTTTTCAGGTCCGACTCAAATGCTTGTCTGGCCAATGCGCCCAATACCCTTCCATCACATGCATTACGTTCTCATAAAAGTCACACCGCCATTGTTCACGTTGCCTCCCACCTATGCTTGCTCGAATTCCACTGCAAAGCTTCCCAGATATTGAATAACACTCATTGCCATCGTAATATGGCCACTCTGTTTACTGAGGCCAGCCTTGGCTGGGCCATGGGAGCCCCTTGTCTCTGTCATCCACACTGACGAATTTTATTGGCTGCTGGTCTTCAATATGTAAATTTACAAAGTACAGGCATTTTTGTCATCTTTTGCCAACGCTATGGAAAGGAAAGGTTTTCTATGGGGTTGCGGGAAAGGTTTTCCTATGCAGAAATGGGGGGGCTTTTTGTTGCCTTTGGGACGATAGACGCTTTCCCACCCTAAGTGAGATGGGTGGCAGCTTCTTCCACCTGCCTGGGCTGCCCTTTGTGCTATTAAGACTATACTTTCAGGGATCATTTCTATAGTTCTTAACTGAGGAAATGTGTTCGAAAGTGTCTGGTCTTCGCTAACCACGAGGAAGTGTTCTCTTCTGAGCGTGAAGCAAGTGGACAGTGTTGCATTTATGCAGCTGCTGTCTGCTATTGATGACCGTTCCTCTCTCCCTTTCAGGAGGGTTGGAGGAAGGGAACACAAACTGAGTGGTTAGCTGCTTATTACTCTGGTGAAAAATAGAGACAGCTCCCCTGTTCTTAGGGTTGCTTGGTGTCTGTGCTGTCGATTATGTGGGTTCTGATTTGTTAGTTGTGCAAATCTCCACATGGAACAAACACCTTGCGTCGCCCCGGTAAACACAATTGGCCGTGGGCCCTTTTGTGCGCTGCCCTGGGGGACCCAAGCGACAAGTTCCGGCTGTTGCATGCTGGCCTACTTCCATTTCACAAAGGTTAAGCCATTCTGATTTGCCACTGTTTTCCATCTGGCGCAATCCTCGTGCTTCTGTGAAAACAACACTGTACTGCCTTTGAATCTGCCTATTCAGCTGGGTACTTTTCAGGTCCGACTCAAATGCTTGTCTGGCCAATGCGCGCAATACCCTTCCATCACATGCATTACGTTCTCATAAAAGTCACACCGCCATTGTTCACGTTGCCTCCCACTTATGCTTGCTCGAATTCCACTGCAAAGCTTCCCAGATATTGAATAACACTCATTGCCATCGTAATATGGCCACTCTGTTTACTGAGGCCAGCCTTGGCTGGGCCATGGGAGCCCCTTGTCTCTGTCATCCACACTGACGAATTTTATTGGCTGCTGGTCTTCAATATGTAAATTTACAAAGTACAGGCATTTTTGTCATCTTTTGCCAACGCTATGGATAGGAAATGTTTTCTATGGTGTTGCGGGAAAGGTTTTCCTATGCAGAAATGGAGGGGCTTTTTGTTGCCTTTGGGACGATAGACGCTTTCCCACCCTAAGTGAGATGGGTGGCAGCTTCTTCCACCTGCCTGGGCTGCCCTTTGTGCTATTAAGACTATACTTTCAGGGATCATTTCTATAGTTCTTAACTGAGGAAATGTGTTCGAAAGTGTCTGGTCTTCGCTAACCACGAGGAAGAGTTGAAGTGTTCTCTTCTGAGCGTGAAGCAAGTGGACAGTGTTGCATTTATGCAGCTGCTGTCTGCTATTGATGACCGTTCCTCTCTCCCTTTCAGGAGGGTTGGAGGAAGGGAACACAAACTGAGTGGTTAGCTGCTTATTATTCTGGTGAAAAATAGAGACAGCTCCCCTGTTCTTAGGGTTGCTTGGTGTCTGTGCTGTCGATTATGTGGGTTCTGATTTGTTAGCTGTGCAAATCTCCACATGGACCAAACACCTTGCGTCGCCCCGGTAAACACAATTGGCCGTGGGCCCTTTTGTGCGCTGCCCTGGGGGACCCAAGCGACAAGTTCCGGCTGTTGCATGCTGGCCTACTTCCATTTCACAAAGGTTAAGCCATTCTGATTTGCCACTGTTTTCCATCTGGCGCAATCCTCGTGCTTCTGTGAAAACAACACTGTACTGCCCCTTTGGGGGATTTGAATCTGCCTATTCAGCTGGGTACTTTTCAGGTCTGACTCAAATGCTTGTCTGGCCAATGCGCGCAATACCCTTCCATCACATGCATTACGTTCTCATAAAAGTCACACCGCCATTGTTCACGTTGCCTCCCACTTATGCTTGCTCGAATTCCACTGCAAAGCTTCCCAGATATTGAATAACACTCATTGCCATCGTAATATGGCCACTCTGTTTACTGAGGCCAGCCTTGGCTGGGCCATGGGAGCCCCTTGTCTCTGTCATCCACACTGACGAATTTTATTGGCTGCTGGTCTTCAATATGTAAATTTACAAAGTACAGGCATTTTTGTCATCTTTTGCCAACGCTATGGATAGGAAATGTTTTCTATGGTGTTGCGGGAAAGGTTTTCCTATGCAGAAATGGAGGGGCTTTTTGTTGCCTTTGGGACGATAGACGCTTTCCCACCCTAAGTGATATGGGTGGCAGCTTCTTCCACCTGCCTGGGCTGCCCTTTGTGCTATTAAGACTATACTTTCAGGGATCATTTCTATAGTTCTTAACTGAGGAAATGTGTTCGAAAGTGTCTGGTCTTCCTAACCACGAGGAAGAGTTGAAGTGTTCTCTTCTGAGCGTGAAGCAAGTGGACAGTGTTGCATTTATGCAGCTGCTGTCTGCTATTGATGACCGTTCCTCTCTCCCTTTCAGGAGGGTTGGAGGAAGGGAACACAAACTGAGTGGTTAGCTGCTTATTATTCTGGTGAAAAATAGAGACAGCTCCCCTGTTCTTAGGGTTGCTTGGTGTCTGTGCTGTCGATTATGTGGGTTCTGATTTGTTAGCTGTGCAAATCTCCACATGGACCAAACACCTTGCGTCGCCCCGGTAAACACAATTGGCCGTGGGCCCTTTTGTGCGCTGCCCTGGGGGACCCAAGCGACAAGTTCCGGCTGTTGCATGCTGGCCTACTTCCATTTCACAAAGGTTAAGCCATTCTGATTTGCCACTGTTTTTCATCTGGCGCAATCCTCGTGCTTCTGTGAAAACAACACTGTACTGCCTTTGAATCTGCCTATTCAGCTGGGTACTTTTCAGGTCCGACTCAAATGCTTGTCTGGCCAATGCGCGCAATACCCTTCCATCACATGCATTACGTTCTCATAAAAGTCACACCGCCATTGTTCACGTTGCCTCCCACTTATGCTTGCTCGAATTCCACTGCAAAGCTTCCCAGATATTGAATAACACTCATTGCCATCGTAATATGGCCACTCTGTTTACTGAGGCCAGCCTTGGCTGGGCCATGGGAGCCCCTTGTCTCTGTCATCCACACTGACGAATTTTATTGGCTGCTGGTTTTCAATATGTAAATTTACAAAGTACAGGCATTTTTGTCATCTTTTGCCAACGCTATGGAAAGGAAAGGTTTTCTATGGGGTTGCGGGAAAGGTTTTCCTATGCAGAAATGGGGGGGCTTTTTGTTGCCTTTGGGACGATAGATGCTTTCCCACCCTAAGTGAGATGGGTGGCAGCTTCTTCCACCTACCTGGGCTGCCCTTTGTGCTATTAAGACTATACTTTCAGGGATCATTTCTATAGTTCTTAACTGAGGAAATGTGTTCGAAAGTGTCTGGTCTTCGCTAACCACGAGGAAGAGTTGAAGTGTTCTCTTCTGAGCGTGAAGCAAGTGGACAGTGTTGCATTTATGCAGCTGCTGTCTGCTATTGATGACCGTTCCTCTCTCCCTTTCAGGAGGGTTGGAGGAAGGGAACACAAACTGAGTGGTTAGCTGCTTATTATTCTGGTGAAAAATAGAGACAGCTCCCCTGTTCTTAGGGTTGCTTGGTGTCTGTGCTGTCGATTATGTGGGTTCTGATTTGTTAGCTGTGCAAATCTCCACATGGACCAAACACCTTGCGTCTCCCCGGTAAACACAATTGGCCGTGGGCCCTTTTGTGCGCTGCCCTGGGGGACCCAAGCGACAAGTTCCGGCTGTTGCATGCTGGCCTACTTCCATTTCACAAAGGTTAAGCCATTCTGATTTGCCACTGTTTTTCATCTGGCGCAATCCTCGTGCTTCTGTGAAAACAACACTGTACTGCCTTTGAATCTGCCTATTCAGCTGGGTACTTTTCAGGTCCGACTCAAATGCTTGTCTGGCCAATGCGCGCAATACCCTTCCATCACATGCATTACGTTCTCATAAAAGTCACACCGCCATTGTTCACGTTGCCTCCCACTTATGCTTGCTCGAATTCCACTGCAAAGCTTCCCAGATATTGAATAACACTCATTGCCATCGTAATATGGCCACTCTGTTTACTGAGGCCAGCCTTGGCTGGGCCATGGGAGCCCCTTGTCTCTGTCATCCACACTGACGAATTTTATTGGCTGCTGGTCTTCAATATGTAAATTTACAAAGTACAGGCATTTTTGTCATCTTTTGCCAACGCTATGGATAGGAAATGTTTTCTATGGTGTTGCGGGAAAGGTTTTCCTATGCAGAAATGGAGGGGCTTTTTGTTGCCTTTGGGACGATAGACGCTTTCCCACCCTAAGTGATATGGGTGGCAGCTTCTTCCACCTGCCTGGGCTGCCCTTTGTGCTATTAAGACTATACTTTCAGGGATCATTTCTATAGTTCATAACTGAGGAAATGTGTTCGAAAGTGTCTGGTCTTCGCTAACCATGAGGAAGAGTTGAAGTGTTCAGCTATTGATGACCGTTCCTCTCTCTCCCTTTCAGGAGGGTTGGAGGAAGGGAACACAAACTGAGTGGTTAGCTGCTTATTATTCTGGTGAAAAATAGAGACAGCTCCCCTGTTCTTAGGGTTGCTTGGTGTCTGTGCTGTCGATTATGTGGGTTCTGATTTGTTAGCTGTGCAAATCTCCACATGGACCAAACACCTTGCGTCGCCCCGGTAAACACAATTGGCCGTGGGCCCTTTTGTGCGCTGCCCTGGGGGACCCAAGCGACAAGTTCCGGCTGTTGCATGCTGGCCTACTTCCATTTCACAAAGGTTAAGCCATTCTGATTTGCCACTGTTTTCCATCTGGCGCAATCCTCGTGCTTCTGTGAAAACAACACTGTACTGCCCCTTTGGGGGATTTGAATCTGCCTATTCAGCTGGGTACTTTTCAGGTCCGACTCAAATGCTTGTCTGGCCAATGCGCGCAATACCCTTCCATCACATGCATTACGTTCTCATAAAAGTCACACCGCCATTGTTCACGTTGCCTCCCACTTATGCTTGCTCGAATTCCACTGCAAAGCTTCCCAGATATTGAATAACACTCATTGCCATCGTAATATGGCCACTCTGTTTACTGAGGCCAGCCTTGGCTGGGCCATGGGAGCCCCTTGTCTCTGTCATCCACACTGACGAATTTTATTGGCTGCTGGTCTTCAATATGTAAATTTACAAAGTACAGGCATTTTTGTCATCTTTTGCCAACGCTATGGATAGGAAATGTTTTCTATGGTGTTGCGGGAAAGGTTTTCCTATGCAGAAATGGAGGGGCTTTTTGTTGCCTTTGGGACGATAGACGCTTTCCCACCCTAAGTGAGATGGGTGGCAGCTTCTTCCACCTGCCTGGGCTGCCCTTTGTGCTATTAAGACTATACTTTCAGGGATCATTTCTATAGTTCTTAACTGAGGAAATGTGTTCGAAAGTGTCTGGTCTTCGCTAACCACGAGGAAGAGTTGAAGTGTTCTCTTCTGAGCGTAAAGCAAGTGGACAGTGTTGCATTTATGCAGCTGCTGTCTGCTATTGATGACCGTTCCTCTCTCCCTTTCAGGAGGGTTGGAGGAAGGGAACACAAACTGAGTGGTTAGCTGCTTATTATTCTGGTGAAAAATAGAGACAGCTCCCCTGTTCTTAGGGTTGCTTGGTGTCTGTGCTGTCGATTATGTGGGTTCTGATTTGTTAGTTGTGCAAATCTCCACATGGAACAAACACCTTGCGTCGCCCCGGTAAACACAATTGGCCGTGGGCCCTTTTGTGCGCTGCCCTGGGGGACCCAAGCGACAAGTTCCGGCTGTTGCATGCTGGCCTACTTCCATTTCACAAAGGTTAAGCCATTCTGATTTGCCACTGTTTTCCATCTGGCGCAATCCTCGTGCTTCTGTGAAAACAACACTGTACTGCCTTTGAATCTGCCTATTCAGCTGGGTACTTTTCAGGTCCGACTCAAATGCTTGTCTGGCCAATGCGCGCAATACCCTTCCATCACATGCATTACGTTCTCATAAAAGTCACACCGCCATTGTTCACGTTGCCTCCCACTTATGCTTGCTCGAATTCCACTGCAAAGCTTCCCAGATATTGAATAACACTCATTGCCATCGTAATATGGCCACTCTGTTTACTGAGGCCAGCCTTGGCTGGGCCATGGGAGCCCCTTGTCTCTGTCATCCACACTGACGAATTTTATTGGCTGCTGGTCTTCAATATGTAAATTTACAAAGTACAGGCATTTTTGTCATCTTTTGCCAACGCTATGGATAGGAAATGTTTTCTATGGTGTTGCGGGAAAGGTTTTCCTATGCAGAAATGGAGGGGCTTTTTGTTGCCTTTGGGACGATAGACGCTTTCCCACCCTAAGTGAGATGGGTGGCAGCTTCTTCCACCTGCCTGGGCTGCCCTTTGTGTTATTAAGACTATACTTTCAGGGATCATTTCTATAGTTCTTAACTGAGGAAATGTGTTCGAAAGTGTCTGGTCTTCGCTAACCACAGGAAGAGTTGAAGTGTTCTCTTCTGAGCGTGAAGCAAGTGGACAGTGTTGCATTTATGCAGCTGCTGTCTGCTATTGATGACCGTTCCTCTCTCCCTTTCAGGAGGGTTGGAGGAAGGGAACACAAACTGAGTGGTTAGCTGCTTATTATTCTGGTGAAAAATAGAGACAGCTCCCCTGTTTTTAGGGTTGCTTGGTGTCTGTGCTGTCGATTATGTGGGTTCTGATTTGTTAGCTGTGCAAATCTCCACATGGACCAAACACCTTGCGTCGCCCCGGTAAACACAATTGGCCGTGGGCCCTTTTGTGCGCTGCCCTGGGGGACCCAAGCGACAAGTTCCGGCTGTTGCATGCTGGCCTACTTCCATTTCACAAAGGTTAAGCCATTCTGATTTGCCACTGTTTTCCATCTGGCGCAATCCTCGTGCTTCTGTGAAAACAACACTGTACTGCCCCTTTGGGGGATTTGAATCTGCCTATTCAGCTGGGTACTTTTCAGGTCTGACTCAAATGCTTGTCTGGCCAATGCGCGCAATACCCTTCCATCACATGCATTACGTTCTCATAAAAGTCACACCGCCATTGTTCACGTTGCCTCCCACTTATGCTTGCTCGAATTCCACTGCAAAGCTTCCCAGATATTGAATAACACTCATTGCCATCGTAATATGGCCACTCTGTTTACTGAGGCCAGCCTTGGCTGGGCCATGGGAGCCCCTTGTCTCTGTCATCCACACTGACGAATTTTATTGGCTGCTGGTCTTCAATATGTAAATTTACAAAGTACAGGCATTTTTGTCATCTTTTGCCAACGCTATGGATAGGAAATGTTTTCTATGGTGTTGCGGGAAAGGTTTTCCTATGCAGAAATGGAGGGGCTTTTTGTTGCCTTTGGGACGATAGACGCTTTCCCACCCTAAGTGATATGGGTGGCAGCTTCTTCCACCTGCCTGGGCTGCCCTTTGTGCTATTAAGACTATACTTTCAGGGATCATTTCTATAGTTCTTAACTGAGGAAATGTGTTCGAAAGTGTCTGGTCTTCGCTAACCACGAGGAAGAGTTGAAGTGTTCTCTTCTGAGCGTGAAGCAAGTGGACAGTGTTGCATTTATGCAGCTGCTGTCTGCTATTGATGACCGTTCCTCTCTCCCTTTCAGGAGGGTTGGAGGAAGGGAACACAAACTGAGTGGTTAGCTGCTTATTATTCTGGTGAAAAATAGAGACAGCTCCCCTGTTCTTAGGGTTGCTTGGTGTCTGTGCTGTCGATTATGTGGGTTCTGATTTGTTAGCTGTGCAAATCTCCACATGAACCAAACACCTTGCGTCGCCCCGGTAAACACAATTGGCCGTGGGCCCTTTTGTGCGCTGCCCTGGGGGACCCAAGCGACAAGTTCCGGCTGTTGCATGCTGGCCTACTTCCATTTCACAAAGGTTAAGCCATTCTGATTTGCCACTGTTTTTCATCTGGCGCAATCCTCGTGCTTCTGTGAAAACAACACTGTACTGCCTTTGAATCTGCCTATTCAGCTGGGTACTTTTCAGGTCCGACTCAAATGCTTGTCTGGCCAATGCGCGCAATACCCTTCCATCACATGCATTACGTTCTCATAAAAGTCACACCGCCATTGTTCACGTTGCCTCCCACTTATGCTTGCTCGAATTCCACTGCAAAGCTTCCCAGATATTGAATAACACTCATTGCCATCGTAATATGGCCACTCTGTTTACTGAGGCCAGCCTTGGCTGGGCCATGGGAGCCCCTTGTCTCTGTCATCCACACTGACGAATTTTATTGGCTGCTGGTTTTCAATATGTAAATTTACAAAGTACAGGCATTTTTGTCATCTTTTGCCAACGCTATGGAAAGGAAAGGTTTTCTATGGGGTTGCGGGAAAGGTTTTCCTATGCAGAAATGGGGGGGCTTTTTGTTGCCTTTGGGACGATAGATGCTTTCCCACCCTAAGTGAGATGGGTGGCAGCTTCTTCCACCTACCTGGGCTGCCCTTTGTGCTATTAAGACTATACTTTCAGGGATCATTTCTATAGTTCTTAACTGAGGAAATGTGTTCGAAAGTGTCTGGTCTTCGCTAACCACGAGGAAGAGTTGAAGTGTTCTCTTCTGAGCGTGAAGCAAGTGGACAGTGTTGCATTTATGCAGCTGCTGTCTGCTATTGATGACCGTTCCTCTCTCCCTTTCAGGAGGGTTGGAGGAAGGGAACACAAACTGAGTGGTTAGCTGCTTATTATTCTGGTGAAAAATAGAGACAGCTCCCCTGTTCTTAGGGTTGCTTGGTGTCTGTGCTGTCGATTATGTGGGTTCTGATTTGTTAGCTGTGCAAATCTCCACATGGACCAAACACCTTGCGTCTCCCCGGTAAACACAATTGGCCGTGGGCCCTTTTGTGCGCTGCCCTGGGGGACCCAAGCGACAAGTTCCGGCTGTTGCATGCTGGCCTACTTCCATTTCACAAAGGTTAAGCCATTCTGATTTGCCACTGTTTTTCATCTGGCGCAATCCTCGTGCTTCTGTGAAAACAACACTGTACTGCCTTTGAATCTGCCTATTCAGCTGGGTACTTTTCAGGTCCGACTCAAATGCTTGTCTGGCCAATGCGCGCAATACCCTTCCATCACATGCATTACGTTCTCATAAAAGTCACACCGCCATTGTTCACGTTGCCTCCCACTTATGCTTGCTCGAATTCCACTGCAAAGCTTCCCAGATATTGAATAACACTCATTGCCATCGTAATATGGCCACTCTGTTTACTGAGGCCAGCCTTGGCTGGGCCATGGGAGCCCCTTGTCTCTGTCATCCACACTGACGAATTTTATTGGCTGCTGGTCTTCAATATGTAAATTTACAAAGTACAGGCATTTTTGTCATCTTTTGCCAACGCTATGGATAGGAAATGTTTTCTATGGTGTTGCGGGAAAGGTTTTCCTATGCAGAAATGGAGGGGCTTTTTGTTGCCTTTGGGACGATAGACGCTTTCCCACCCTAAGTGATATGGGTGGCAGCTTCTTCCACCTGCCTGGGCTGCCCTTTGTGCTATTAAGACTATACTTTCAGGGATCATTTCTATAGTTCATAACTGAGGAAATGTGTTCGAAAGTGTCTGGTCTTCGCTAACCACGAGGAAGAGTTGAAGTGTTCAGCTATTGATGACCGTTCCTCTCTCTCCCTTTCAGGAGGGTTGGAGGAAGGGAACACAAACTGAGTGGTTAGCTGCTTATTATTCTGGTGAAAAATAGAGACAGCTCCCCTGTTCTTAGGGTTGCTTGGTGTCTGTGCTGTCGATTATGTGGGTTCTGATTTGTTAGCTGTGCAAATCTCCACATGGACCAAACACCTTGCGTCGCCCCGGTAAACACAATTGGCCGTGGGCCCTTTTGTGCGCTGCCCTGGGGGACCCAAGCGACAAGTTCCGGCTGTTGCATGCTGGCCTACTTCCATTTCACAAAGGTTAAGCCATTCTGATTTGCCACTGTTTTCCATCTGGCGCAATCCTCGTGCTTCTGTGAAAACAACACTGTACTGCCCCTTTGGGGGATTTGAATCTGCCTATTCAGCTGGGTACTTTTCAGGTCTGACTCAAATGCTTGTCTGGCCAATGCGCGCAATACCCTTCCATCACATGCATTACGTTCTCATAAAAGTCACACCGCCATTGTTCACGTTGCCTCCCACTTATGCTTGCTCGAATTCCACTGCAAAGCTTCCCAGATATTGAATAACACTCATTGCCATCGTAATATGGCCACTCTGTTTACTGAGGCCAGCCTTGGCTGGGCCATGGGAGCCCCTTGTCTCTGTCATCCACACTGACGAATTTTATTGGCTGCTGGTCTTCAATATGTAAATTTACAAAGTACAGGCATTTTTGTCATCTTTTGCCAACGCTATGGATAGGAAATGTTTTCTATGGTGTTGCGGGAAAGGTTTTCCTATGCAGAAATGGAGGGGCTTTTTGTTGCCTTTGGGACGATAGACGCTTTCCCACCCTAAGTGATATGGGTGGCAGCTTCTTCCACCTGCCTGGGCTGCCCTTTGTGCTATTAAGACTATACTTTCAGGGATCATTTCTATAGTTCTTAACTGAGGAAATGTGTTCGAAAGTGTCTGGTCTTCGCTAACCACGAGGAAGAGTTGAAGTGTTCTCTTCTGAGCGTGAAGCAAGTGGACAGTGTTGCATTTATGCAGCTGCTGTCTGCTATTGATGACCGTTCCTCTCTCCCTTTCAGGAGGGTTGGAGGAAGGGAACACAAACTGAGTGGTTAGCTGCTTATTATTCTGGTGAAAAATAGAGACAGCTCCCCTGTTCTTAGGGTTGCTTGGTGTCTGTGCTGTCGATTATGTGGGTTCTGATTTGTTAGCTGTGCAAATCTCCACATGGACCAAACACCTTGCGTCGCCCCGGTAAACACAATTGGCCGTGGGCCCTTTTGTGCGCTGCCCTGGGGGACCCAAGCGACAAGTTCCGGCTGTTGCATGCTGGCCTACTTCCATTTCACAAAGGTTAAGCCATTCTGATTTGCCACTGTTTTCCATCTGGCGCAATCCTCGTGCTTCTGTGAAAACAACACTGTACTGCCCCTTTGGGGGATTTGAATCTGCCTATTCAGCTGGGTACTTTTCAGGTCCGACTCAAATGCTTGTCTGGCCAATGCGCGCAATACCCTTCCATCACATGCATTACGTTCTCATAAAAGTCACACCGCCATTGTTCACGTTGCCTCCCACTTATGCTTGCTCGAATTCCACTGCAAAGCTTCCCAGATATTGAATAACACTCATTGCCATCGTAATATGGCCACTCTGTTTACTGAGGCCAGCCTTGGCTGGGCCATGGGAGCCCCTTGTCTCTGTCATCCACACTGACGAATTTTATTGGCTGCTGGTCTTCAATATGTAAATTTACAAAGTACAGGCATTTTTGTCATCTTTTGCCAACGCTATGGATAGGAAATGTTTTCTATGGTGTTGCGGGAAAGGTTTTCCTATGCAGAAATGGAGGGGCTTTTTGTTGCCTTTGGGACGATAGACGCTTTCCCACCCTAAGTGAGATGGGTGGCAGCTTCTTCCACCTGCCTGGGCTGCCCTTTGTGCTATTAAGACTATACTTTCAGGGATCATTTCTATAGTTCTCAACTGAGGAAATGTGTTCGAAAGTGTCTGGTCTTCGCTAACCACGAGGAAGAGTTGAAGTGTTCTCTTCTGAGCGTGAAGCAAGTGGACAGTGTTGCATTTATGCAGCTGCTGTCTGCTATTGATGACCGTTCCTCTCTCCCTTTCAGGAGGGTTGGAGGAAGGGAACACAAACTGAGTGGTTAGCTGCTTATTATTCTGGTGAAAAATAGAGACAGCTCCCCTGTTCTTAGGGTTGCTTGGTGTCTGTGCTGTCGATTATGTGGGTTCTGATTTGTTAGTTGTGCAAATCTCCACATGGAACAAACACCTTGCGTCGCCCCGGTAAACACAATTGGCCGTGGGCCCTTTTGTGCGCTGCCCTGGGGGACCCAAGCGACAAGTTCCGGCTGTTGCATGCTGGCCTACTTCCATTTCACAAAGGTTAAGCCATTCTGATTTGCCACTGTTTTCCATCTGGCGCAATCCTCGTGCTTCTGTGAAAACAACACTGTACTGCCTTTGAATCTGCCTATTCAGCTGGGTACTTTTCAGGTCCGACTCAAATGCTTGTCTGGCCAATGCGCGCAATACCCTTCCATCACATGCATTACGTTCTCATAAAAGTCACACCGCCATTGTTCACGTTGCCTCCCACTTATGCTTGCTCGAATTCCACTGCAAAGCTTCCCAGATATTGAATAACACTCATTGCCATCGTAATATGGCCACTCTGTTTACTGAGGCCAGCCTTGGCTGGGCCATGGGAGCCCCTTGTCTCTGTCATCCACACTGACGAATTTTATTGGCTGCTGGTCTTCAATATGTAAATTTACAAAGTACAGGCATTTTTGTCATCTTTTGCCAACGCTATGGATAGGAAATGTTTTCTATGGTGTTGCGGGAAAGGTTTTCCTATGCAGAAATGGAGGGGCTTTTTGTTGCCTTTGGGACGATAGACGCTTTCCCACCCTAAGTGAGATGGGTGGCAGCTTCTTCCACCTGCCTGGGCTGCCCTTTGTGCTATTAAGACTATACTTTCAGGGATCATTTCTATAGTTCTTAACTGAGGAAATGTGTTCGAAAGTGTCTGGTCTTCGCTAACCACGAGGAAGAGTTGAAGTGTTCTCTTCTGAGCGTGAAGCAAGTGGACAGTGTTGCATTTATGCAGCTGCTGTCTGCTATTGATGACCATTCCTCTCTCCCTTTCAGGAGGGTTGGAGGAAGGGAACACAAACTGAGTGGTTAGCTGCTTATTATTCTGGTGAAAAATAGAGACAGCTCCCCTGTTCTTAGGGTTGCTTGGTGTCTGTGCTGTCGATTATGTGGGTTCTGATTTGTTAGCTGTGCAAATCTCCACATGGACCAAACACCTTGCGTCGCCCCGGTAAACACAATTGGCCGTGGGCCCTTTTGTGCGCTGCCCTGGGGGACCCAAGCGACAAGTTCCGGCTGTTGCATGCTGGCCTACTTCCATTTCACAAAGGTTAAGCCATTCTGATTTGCCACTGTTTTCCATCTGGCGCAATCCTCGTGCTTCTGTGAAAACAACACTGTACTGCCCCTTTGGGGGATTTGAATCTGCCTATTCAGCTGGGTACTTTTCAGGTCTGACTCAAATGCTTGTCTGGCCAATGCGCGCAATACCCTTCCATCACATGCATTACGTTCTCATAAAAGTCACACCGCCATTGTTCACGTTGCCTCCCACTTATGCTTGCTCGAATTCCACTGCAAAGCTTCCCAGATATTGAATAACACTCATTGCCATCGTAATATGGCCACTCTGTTTACTGAGGCCAGCCTTGGCTGGGCCATGGGAGCCCCTTGTCTCTGTCATCCACACTGACGAATTTTATTGGCTGCTGGTCTTCAATATGTAAATTTACAAAGTACAGGCATTTTTGTCATCTTTTGCCAACGCTATGGATAGGAAATGTTTTCTATGGTGTTGCGGGAAAGGTTTTCCTATGCAGAAATGGAGGGGCTTTTTGTTGCCTTTGGGACGATAGACGCTTTCCCACCCTAAGTGATATGGGTGGCAGCTTCTTCCACCTGCCTGGGCTGCCCTTTGTGCTATTAAGACTATACTTTCAGGGATCATTTCTATAGTTCTTAACTGAGGAAATGTGTTCGAAAGTGTCTGGTCTTCGCTAACCACGAGGAAGAGTTGAAGTGTTCTCTTCTGAGCGTGAAGCAAGTGGACAGTGTTGCATTTATGCAGCTGCTGTCTGCTATTGATGACCGTTCCTCTCTCCCTTTCAGGAGGGTTGGAGGAAGGGAACACAAACTGAGTGGTTAGCTGCTTATTATTCTGGTGAAAAATAGAGACAGCTCCCCTGTTCTTAGGGTTGCTTGGTGTCTGTGCTGTCGATTATGTGGGTTCTGATTTGTTAGCTGTGCAAATCTCCACATGGACCAAACACCTTGCGTCGCCCCGGTAAACACAATTGGCCGTGGGCCCTTTTGTGCGCTGCCCTGGGGGACCCAAGCGACAAGTTCCGGCTGTTGCATGCTGGCCTACTTCCATTTCACAAAGGTTAAGCCATTCTGATTTGCCACTGTTTTCCATCTGGCGCAATCCTCGTGCTTCTGTGAAAACAACACTGTACTGCCCCTTTGGGGGATTTGAATCTGCCTATTCAGCTGGGTACTTTTCAGGTCCGACTCAAATGCTTGTCTGGCCAATGCGCGCAATACCCTTCCATCACATGCATTACGTTCTCATAAAAGTCACACCGCCATTGTTCACGTTGCCTCCCACTTATGCTTGCTCGAATTCCACTGCAAAGCTTCCCAGATATTGAATAACACTCATTGCCATCGTAATATGGCCACTCTGTTTACTGAGGCCAGCCTTGGCTGGGCCATGGGAGCCCCTTGTCTCTGTCATCCACACTGACGAATTTTATTGGCTGCTGGTCTTCAATATGTAAATTTACAAAGTACAGGCATTTTTGTCATCTTTTGCCAACGCTATGGATAGGAAATGTTTTCTATGGTGTTGCGGGAAAGGTTTTCCTATGCAGAAATGGAGGGGCTTTTTGTTGCCTTTGGGACGATAGACGCTTTCCCACCCTAAGTGAATTGGGTGGCAGCTTCTTCCACCTGCCTGGGCTGCCCTTTGTGCTATTAAGACTATACTTTCAGGGATCATTTCTATAGTTCTTAACTGAGGAAATGTGTTCGAAAGTGTCTGGTCTTCGCTAACCACGAGGAAGAGTTGAAGTGTTCTCTTCTGAGCGTGAAGCAAGTGGACAGTGTTGCATTTATGCAGCTGCTGTCTGCTATTGATGACCGTTCCTCTCTCCCTTTCAGGAGGGTTGGAGGAAGGGAACACAAACTGAGTGGTTAGCTGCTTATTATTCTGGTGAAAAATAGAGACAGCTCCCCTGTTCTTAGGGTTGCTTGGTGTCTGTGCTGTCGATTATGTGGGTTCTGATTTGTTAGTTGTGCAAATCTCCACATGGAACAAACACCTTGCGTCGCCCCGGTAAACACAATTGGCCGTGGGCCCTTTTGTGCGCTGCCCTGGGGGACCCAAGCGACAAGTTCCGGCTGTTGCATGCTGGCCTACTTCCATTTCACAAAGGTTAAGCCATTCTGATTTGCCACTGTTTTCCATCTGGCGCAATCCTCGTGCTTCTGTGAAAACAACACTGTACTGCCTTTGAATCTGCCTATTCAGCTGGGTACTTTTCAGGTCCGACTCAAATGCTTGTCTGGCCAATGCGCGCAATACCCTTCCATCACATGCATTACGTTCTCATAAAAGTCACACCGCCATTGTTCACGTTGTCTCCCACTTATGCTTGCTCGAATTCCACTGCAAAGCTTCCCAGATATTGAATAACACTCATTGCCATCGTAATATGGCCACTCTGTTTACTGAGGCCAGCCTTGGCTGGGCCATGGGAGCCCCTTGTCTCTGTCATCCACACTGACGAATTTTATTGGCTGCTGGTCTTCAATATGTAAATTTACAAAGTACAGGCATTTTTGTCATCTTTTGCCAACGCTATGGATAGGAAATGTTTTCTATGGTGTTGCGGGAAAGGTTTTCCTATGCAGAAATGGAGGGGCTTTTTGTTGCCTTTGGGACGATAGACGCTTTCCCACCCTAAGTGAGATGGGTGGCAGCTTCTTCCACCTGCCTGGGCTGCCCTTTGTGCTATTAAGACTATACTTTCAGGGATCATTTCTATAGTTCTTAACTGAGGAAATGTGTTCGAAAGTGTCTGGTCTTCGCTAACCACGAGGAAGAGTTGAAGTGTTCTCTTCTGAGCGTGAAGCAAGTGGACAGTGTTGCATTTATGCAGCTGCTGTCTGCTATTGATGACCGTTCCTCTCTCCCTTTCAGGAGGGTTGGAGGAAGGGAACACAAACTGAGTGGTTAGCTGCTTATTATTCTGGTGAAAAATAGAGACAGCTCCCCTGTTCTTAGGGTTGCTTGGTGTCTGTGCTGTCGATTATGTGGGTTCTGATTTGTTAGCTGTGCAAATCTCCACATGGACCAAACACCTTGCGTCGCCCCGGTAAACACAATTGGCCGTGGGCCCTTTTGTGCGCTGCCCTGGGGGACCCAAGCGACAAGTTCCGGCTGTTGCATGCTGGCCTACTTCCATTTCACAAAGGTTAAGCCATTCTGATTTGCCACTGTTTTCCATCTGGCGCAATCCTCGTGCTTCTGTGAAAACAACACTGTACTGCCCCTTTGGGGGATTTGAATCTGCCTATTCAGCTGGGTACTTTTCAGGTCCGACTCAAATGCTTGTCTGGCCAATGCGCGCAATACCCTTCCATCACATGCATTACGTTCTCATAAAAGTCACACCGCCATTGTTCACGTTGCCTCCCACTTATGCTTGCTCGAATTCCACTGCAAAGCTTCCCAGATATTGAATAACACTCATTGCCATCGTAATATGGCCACTCTGTTTACTGAGGCCAGCCTTGGCTGGGCCATGGGAGCCCCTTGTCTCTGTCATCCACACTGACGAATTTTATTGGCTGCTGGTCTTCAATATGTAAATTTACAAAGTACAGGCATTTTTGTCATCTTTTGCCAACGCTATGGATAGGAAATGTTTTCTATGGTGTTGCGGGAAAGGTTTTCCTATGCAGAAATGGAGGGGCTTTTTGTTGCCTTTGGGACGATAGACGCTTTCCCACCCTAAGTGAGATGGGTGGCAGCTTCTTCCACCTGCCTGGGCTGCCCTTTGTGCTATTAAGACTATACTTTCAGGGATCATTTCTATAGTTCTTAACTGAGGAAATGTGTTCGAAAGTGTCTGGTCTTCGCTAACCACGAGGAAGAGTTGAAGTGTTCTCTTCTGAGCGTGAAGCAAGTGGACAGTGTTGCATTTATGCAGCTGCTGTCTGCTATTGATGACCGTTCCTCTCTCCCTTTCAGGAGGGTTGGAGGAAGGGAACACAAACTGAGTGGTTAGCTGCTTATTATTCTGGTGAAAAATAGAGACAGCTCCCCTGTTCTTAGGGTTGCTTGGTGTCTGTGCTGTCGATTATGTGGGTTCTGATTTGTTAGTTGTGCAAATCTCCACATGGAACAAACACCTTGCGTCGCCCCGGTAAACACAATTGGCCGTGGGCCCTTTTGTGCGCTGCCCTGGGGGACCCAAGCGACAAGTTCCGGCTGTTGCATGCTGGCCTACTTCCATTTCACAAAGGTTAAGCCATTCTGATTTGCCACTGTTTTCCATCTGGCGCAATCCTCGTGCTTCTGTGAAAACAACACTGTACTGCCTTTGAATCTGCCTATTCAGCTGGGTACTTTTCAGGTCCGACTCAAATGCTTGTCTGGCCAATGCGCGCAATACCCTTCCATCACATGCATTACGTTCTCATAAAAGTCACACCGCCATTGTTCACGTTGCCTCCCACTTATGCTTGCTCGAATTCCACTGCAAAGCTTCCCAGATATTGAATAACACTCATTGCCATCGTAATATGGCCACTCTGTTTACTGAGGCCAGCCTTGGCTGGGCCATGGGAGCCCCTTGTCTCTGTCATCCACACTGACGAATTTTATTGGCTGCTGGTCTTCAATATGTAAATTTACAAAGTACAGGCATTTTTGTCATCTTTTGCCAACGCTATGGATAGGAAATGTTTTCTATGGTGTTGCGGGAAAGGTTTTCCTATGCAGAAATGGAGGGGCTTTTTGTTGCCTTTGGGACGATAGACGCTTTCCCACCCTAAGTGAGATGGGTGGCAGCTTCTTCCACCTGCCTGGGCTGCCCTTTGTGCTATTAAGACTATACTTTCAGGGATCATTTCTATAGTTCTTAACTGAGGAAATGTGTTTGAAAGTGTCTGGTCTTCGCTAACCACGAGGAAGAGTTGAAGTGTTCTCTTCTGAGCGTGAAGCAAGTGGACAGTGTTGCATTTATGCAGCTGCTGTCTGCTATTGATGACCGTTCCTCTCTCCCTTTCAGGAGGGTTGGAGGAAGGGAACACAAACTGAGTGGTTAGCTGCTTATTATTCTGGTGAAAAATAGAGACAGCTCCCCTGTTCTTAGGGTTGCTTGGTGTCTGTGCTGTCGATTATGTGGGTTCTGATTTGTTAGTTGTGCAAATCTCCACATGGAACAAACACCTTGCGTCGCCCCGGTAAACACAATTGGCCGTGGGCCCTTTTGTGCGCTGCCCTGGGGGACCCAAGCGACAAGTTCCGGCTGTTGCATGCTGGCCTACTTCCATTTCACAAAGGTTAAGCCATTCTGATTTGCCACTGTTTTCCATCTGGCGCAATCCTCGTGCTTCTGTGAAAACAACACTGTACTGCCTTTGAATCTGCCTATTCAGCTGGGTACTTTTCAGGTCCGACTCAAATGCTTGTCTGGCCAATGCGCGCAATACCCTTCCATCACATGCATTACGTTCTCATAAAAGTCACACCGCCATTGTTCACGTTGCCTCCCACTTATGCTTGCTCGAATTCCACTGCAAAGCTTCCCAGATATTGAATAACACTCATTGCCATCGTAATATGGCCACTCTGTTTACTGAGGCCAGCCTTGGCTGGGCCATGGGAGCCCCTTGTCTCTGTCATCCACACTGACGAATTTTATTGGCTGCTGGTCTTCAATATGTAAATTTACAAAGTACAGGCATTTTTGTCATCTTTTGCCAACGCTATGGATAGGAAATGTTTTCTATGGTGTTGCGGGAAAGGTTTTCCTATGCAGAAATGGAGGGGCTTTTTGTTGCCTTTGGGACGATAGACGCTTTCCCACCCTAAGTGAGATGGGTGGCAGCTTCTTCCACCTGCCTGGGCTGCCCTTTGTGCTATTAAGACTATACTTTCAGGGATCATTTCTATAGTTCATAACTGAGGAAATGTGTTCGAAAGTGTCTGGTCTTCGCTAACCACGAGGAAGAGTTGAAGTGTTCTCTTCTGAGCGTGAAGCAAGTGGACAGTGTTGCATTTATGCAGCTGCTGTCTGCTATTGATGACCGTTCCTCTCTCCCTTTCAGGAGGGTTGGAGGAAGGGAACACAAACTGAGTGGTTAGCTGCTTATTATTCTGGTGAAAAATAGAGACAGCTCCCCTGTTCTTAGGGTTGCTTGGTGTCTGTGCTGTCGATTATGTGGGTTCTGATTTGTTAGTTGTGCAAATCTCCACATGGAACAAACACCTTGCGTCGCCCCGGTAAACACAATTGGCCGTGGGCCCTTTTGTGCGCTGCCCTGGGGGACCCAAGCGACAAGTTCCGGCTGTTGCATGCTGGCCTACTTCCATTTCACAAAGGTTAAGCCATTCTGATTTGCCACTGTTTTCCATCTGGCGCAATCCTCGTGCTTCTGTGAAAACAACACTGTACTGCCTTTGAATCTGCCTATTCAGCTGGGTACTTTTCAGGTCCGACTCAAATGCTTGTCTGGCCAATGCGCGCAATACCCTTCCATCACATGCATTACGTTCTCATAAAAGTCACACCGCCATTGTTCACGTTGCCTCCCACTTATGCTTGCTCGAATTCCACTGCAAAGCTTCCCAGATATTGAATAACACTCATTGCCATCGTAATATGGCCACTCTGTTTACTGAGGCCAGCCTTGGCTGGGCCATGGGAGCCCCTTGTCTCTGTCATCCACACTGACGAATTTTATTGGCTGCTGGTCTTCAATATGTAAATTTACAAAGTACAGGCATTTTTGTCATCTTTTGCCAACGCTATGGATAGGAAATGTTTTCTATGGTGTTGCGGGAAAGGTTTTCCTATGCAGAAATGGAGGGGCTTTTTGTTGCCTTTGGGACGATAGACGCTTTCCCACCCTAAGTGAGATGGGTGGCAGCTTCTTCCACCTGCCTGGGCTGCCCTTTGTGTTATTAAGACTATACTTTCAGGGATCATTTCTATAGTTCTTAACTGAGGAAATGTGTTCGAAAGTGTCTGGTCTTCGCTAACCACAGGAAGAGTTGAAGTGTTCTCTTCTGAGCGTGAAGCAAGTGGACAGTGTTGCATTTATGCAGCTGCTGTCTGCTATTGATGACCGTTCCTCTCTCCCTTTCAGGAGGGTTGGAGGAAGGGAACACAAACTGAGTGGTTAGCTGCTTATTATTCTGGTGAAAAATAGAGACAGCTCCCCTGTTCTTAGGGTTGCTTGGTGTCTGTGCTGTCGATTATGTGGGTTCTGATTTGTTAGCTGTGCAAATCTCCACATGGACCAAACACCTTGCGTCGCCCCGGTAAACACAATTGGCCGTGGGCCCTTTTGTGCGCTGCCCTGGGGGACCCAAGCGACAAGTTCCGGCTGTTGCATGCTGGCCTACTTCCATTTCACAAAGGTTAAGCCATTCTGATTTGCCACTGTTTTCCATCTGGCGCAATCCTCGTGCTTCTGTGAAAACAACACTGTACTGCCCCTTTGGGGGATTTGAATCTGCCTATTCAGCTGGGTACTTTTCAGGTCTGACTCAAATGCTTGTCTGGCCAATGCGCGCAATACCCTTCCATCACATGCATTACGTTCTCATAAAAGTCACACCGCCATTGTTCACGTTGCCTCCCACTTATGCTTGCTCGAATTCCACTGCAAAGCTTCCCAGATATTGAATAACACTCATTGCCATCGTAATATGGCCACTCTGTTTACTGAGGCCAGCCTTGGCTGGGCCATGGGAGCCCCTTGTCTCTGTCATCCACACTGACGAATTTTATTGGCTGCTGGTCTTCAATATGTAAATTTACAAAGTACAGGCATTTTTGTCATCTTTTGCCAACGCTATGGATAGGAAATGTTTTCTATGGTGTTGCGGGAAAGGTTTTCCTATGCAGAAATGGAGGGGCTTTTTGTTGCCTTTGGGACGATAGACGCTTTCCCACCCTAAGTGATATGGGTGGCAGCTTCTTCCACCTGCCTGGGCTGCCCTTTGTGCTATTAAGACTATACTTTCAGGGATCATTTCTATAGTTCTTAACTGAGGAAATGTGTTCGAAAGTGTCTGGTCTTCGCTAACCACGAGGAAGAGTTGAAGTGTTCTCTTCTGAGCGTGAAGCAAGTGGACAGTGTTGCATTTATGCAGCTGCTGTCTGCTATTGATGACCGTTCCTCTCTCCCTTTCAGGAGGGTTGGAGGAAGGGAACACAAACTGAGTGGTTAGCTGCTTATTATTCTGGTGAAAAATAGAGACAGCTCCCCTGTTCTTAGGGTTGCTTGGTGTCTGTGCTGTCGATTATGTGGGTTCTGATTTGTTAGCTGTGCAAATCTCCACATGGACCAAACACCTTGCGTCGCCCCGGTAAACACAATTGGCCGTGGGCCCTTTTGTGCGCTGCCCTGGGGGACCCAAGCGACAAGTTCCGGCTGTTGCATGCTGGCCTACTTCCATTTCACAAAGGTTAAGCCATTCTGATTTGCCACTGTTTTTCATCTGGCGCAATCCTCGTGCTTCTGTGAAAACAACACTGTACTGCCTTTGAATCTGCCTATTCAGCTGGGTACTTTTCAGGTCCGACTCAAATGCTTGTCTGGCCAATGCGCGCAATACCCTTCCATCACATGCATTACGTTCTCATAAAAGTCACACCGCCATTGTTCACGTTGCCTCCCACTTATGCTTGCTCGAATTCCACTGCAAAGCTTCCCAGATATTGAATAACACTCATTGCCATCGTAATATGGCCACTCTGTTTACTGAGGCCAGCCTTGGCTGGGCCATGGGAGCCCCTTGTCTCTGTCATCCACACTGACGAATTTTATTGGCTGCTGGTTTTCAATATGTAAATTTACAAAGTACAGGCATTTTTGTCATCTTTTGCCAACGCTATGGAAAGGAAAGGTTTTCTATGGGGTTGCGGGAAAGGTTTTCCTATGCAGAAATGGGGGGGCTTTTTGTTGCCTTTGGGACGATAGATGCTTTCCCACCCTAAGTGAGATGGGTGGCAGCTTCTTCCACCTACCTGGGCTGCCCTTTGTGCTATTAAGACTATACTTTCAGGGATCATTTCTATAGTTCTTAACTGAGGAAATGTGTTCGAAAGTGTCTGGTCTTCGCTAACCACGAGGAAGAGTTGAAGTGTTCTCTTCTGAGCGTGAAGCAAGTGGACAGTGTTGCATTTATGCAGCTGCTGTCTGCTATTGATGACCGTTCCTCTCTCCCTTTCAGGAGGGTTGGAGGAAGGGAACACAAACTGAGTGGTTAGCTGCTTATTATTCTGGTGAAAAATAGAGACAGCTCCCCTGTTCTTAGGGTTGCTTGGTGTCTGTGCTGTCGATTATGTGGGTTCTGATTTGTTAGCTGTGCAAATCTCCACATGGACCAAACACCTTGCGTCTCCCCGGTAAACACAATTGGCCGTGGGCCCTTTTGTGCGCTGCCCTGGGGGACCCAAGCGACAAGTTCCGGCTGTTGCATGCTGGCCTACTTCCATTTCACAAAGGTTAAGCCATTCTGATTTGCCACTGTTTTTCATCTGGCGCAATCCTCGTGCTTCTGTGAAAACAACACTGTACTGCCTTTGAATCTGCCTATTCAGCTGGGTACTTTTCAGGTCCGACTCAAATGCTTGTCTGGCCAATGCGCGCAATACCCTTCCATCACATGCATTACGTTCTCATAAAAGTCACACCGCCATTGTTCACGTTGCCTCCCACTTATGCTTGCTCGAATTCCACTGCAAAGCTTCCCAGATATTGAATAACACTCATTGCCATCGTAATATGGCCACTCTGTTTACTGAGGCCAGCCTTGGCTGGGCCATGGGAGCCCCTTGTCTCTGTCATCCACACTGACGAATTTTATTGGCTGCTGGTCTTCAATATGTAAATTTACAAAGTACAGGCATTTTTGTCATCTTTTGCCAACGCTATGGATAGGAAATGTTTTCTATGGTGTTGCGGGAAAGGTTTTCCTATGCAGAAATGGAGGGGCTTTTTGTTGCCTTTGGGACGATAGACGCTTTCCCACCCTAAGTGATATGGGTGGCAGCTTCTTCCACCTGCCTGGGCTGCCCTTTGTGCTATTAAGACTATACTTTCAGGGATCATTTCTATAGTTCATAACTGAGGAAATGTGTTCGAAAGTGTCTGGTCTTCGCTAACCACGAGGAAGAGTTGAAGTGTTCAGCTATTGATGACCGTTCCTCTCTCTCCCTTTCAGGAGGGTTGGAGGAAGGGAACACAAACTGAGTGGTTAGCTGCTTATTATTCTGGTGAAAAATAGAGACAGCTCCCCTGTTCTTAGGGTTGCTTGGTGTCTGTGCTGTCGATTATGTGGGTTCTGATTTGTTAGCTGTGCAAATCTCCACATGGACCAAACACCTTGCGTCGCCCCGGTAAACACAATTGGCCGTGGGCCCATTTGTGCGCTGCCCTGGGGGACCCAAGCGACAAGTTCCGGCTGTTGCATGCTGGCCTACTTCCATTTCACAAAGGTTAAGCCATTCTGATTTGCCACTGTTTTCCATCTGGCGCAATCCTCGTGCTTCTGTGAAAACAACACTGTACTGCCCCTTTGGGGGATTTGAATCTGCCTATTCAGCTGGGTACTTTTCAGGTCTGACTCAAATGCTTGTCTGGCCAATGCGCGCAATACCCTTCCATCACATGCATTACGTTCTCATAAAAGTCACACCGCCATTGTTCACGTTGCCTCCCACTTATGCTTGCTCGAATTCCACTGCAAAGCTTCCCAGATATTGAATAACACTCATTGCCATCGTAATATGGCCACTCTGTTTACTGAGGCCAGCCTTGGCTGGGCCATGGGAGCCCCTTGTCTCTGTCATCCACACTGACGAATTTTATTGGCTGCTGGTCTTCAATATGTAAATTTACAAAGTACAGGCATTTTTGTCATCTTTTGCCAACGCTATGGATAGGAAATGTTTTCTATGGTGTTGCGGGAAAGGTTTTCCTATGCAGAAATGGAGGGGCTTTTTGTTGCCTTTGGGACGATAGACGCTTTCCCACCCTAAGTGATATGGGTGGCAGCTTCTTCCACCTGCCTGGGCTGCCCTTTGTGCTATTAAGACTATACTTTCAGGGATCATTTCTATAGTTCTTAACTGAGGAAATGTGTTCGAAAGTGTCTGGTCTTCGCTAACCACGAGGAAGAGTTGAAGTGTTCTCTTCTGAGCGTGAAGCAAGTGGACAGTGTTGCATTTATGCAGCTGCTGTCTGCTATTGATGACCGTTCCTCTCTCCCTTTCAGGAGGGTTGGAGGAAGGGAACACAAACTGAGTGGTTAGCTGCTTATTATTCTGGTGAAAAATAGAGACAGCTCCCCTGTTCTTAGGGTTGCTTGGTGTCTGTGCTGTCGATTATGTGGGTTCTGATTTGTTAGCTGTGCAAATCTCCACATGGACCAAACACCTTGCGTCGCCCCGGTAAACACAATTGGCCGTGGGCCCTTTTGTGCGCTGCCCTGGGGGACCCAAGCGACAAGTTCCGGCTGTTGCATGCTGGCCTACTTCCATTTCACAAAGGTTAAGCCATTCTGATTTGCCACTGTTTTTCATCTGGCGCAATCCTCGTGCTTCTGTGAAAACAACACTGTACTGCCTTTGAATCTGCCTATTCAGCTGGGTACTTTTCAGGTCCGACTCAAATGCTTGTCTGGCCAATGCGCGCAATACCCTTCCATCACATGCATTACGTTCTCATAAAAGTCACACCGCCATTGTTCACGTTGCCTCCCACTTATGCTTGCTCGAATTCCACTGCAAAGCTTCCCAGATATTGAATAACACTCATTGCCATCGTAATATGGCCACTCTGTTTACTGAGGCCAGCCTTGGCTGGGCCATGGGAGCCCCTTGTCTCTGTCATCCACACTGACGAATTTTATTGGCTGCTGGTTTTCAATATGTAAATTTACAAAGTACAGGCATTTTTGTCATCTTTTGCCAACGCTATGGAAAGGAAAGGTTTTCTATGGGGTTGCGGGAAAGGTTTTCCTATGCAGAAATGGGGGGGCTTTTTGTTGCCTTTGGGACGATAGATGCTTTCCCACCCTAAGTGAGATGGGTGGCAGCTTCTTCCACCTACCTGGGCTGCCCTTTGTGCTATTAAGACTATACTTTCAGGGATCATTTCTATAGTTCTTAACTGAGGAAATGTGTTCGAAAGTGTCTGGTCTTCGCTAACCACGAGGAAGAGTTGAAGTGTTCTCTTCTGAGCGTGAAGCAAGTGGACAGTGTTGCATTTATGCAGCTGCTGTCTGCTATTGATGACCGTTCCTCTCTCCCTTTCAGGAGGGTTGGAGGAAGGGAACACAAACTGAGTGGTTAGCTGCTTATTATTCTGGTGAAAAATAGAGACAGCTCCCCTGTTCTTAGGGTTGCTTGGTGTCTGTGCTGTCGATTATGTGGGTTCTGATTTGTTAGCTGTGCAAATCTCCACATGGACCAAACACCTTGCGTCTCCCCGGTAAACACAATTGGCCGTGGGCCCTTTTGTGCGCTGCCCTGGGGGACCCAAGCGACAAGTTCCGGCTGTTGCATGCTGGCCTACTTCCATTTCACAAAGGTTAAGCCATTCTGATTTGCCACTGTTTTTCATCTGGCGCAATCCTCGTGCTTCTGTGAAAACAACACTGTACTGCCTTTGAATCTGCCTATTCAGCTGGGTACTTTTCAGGTCCGACTCAAATGCTTGTCTGGCCAATGCGCGCAATACCCTTCCATCACATGCATTACGTTCTCATAAAAGTCACACCGCCATTGTTCACGTTGCCTCCCACTTATGCTTGCTCGAATTCCACTGCAAAGCTTCCCAGATATTGAATAACACTCATTGCCATCGTAATATGGCCACTCTGTTTACTGAGGCCAGCCTTGGCTGGGCCATGGGAGCCCCTTGTCTCTGTCATCCACACTGACGAATTTTATTGGCTGCTGGTCTTCAATATGTAAATTTACAAAGTACAGGCATTTTTGTCATCTTTTGCCAACGCTATGGATAGGAAATGTTTTCTATGGTGTTGCGGGAAAGGTTTTCCTATGCAGAAATGGAGGGGCTTTTTGTTGCCTTTGGGACGATAGACGCTTTCCCACCCTAAGTGATATGGGTGGCAGCTTCTTCCACCTGCCTGGGCTGCCCTTTGTGCTATTAAGACTATACTTTCAGGGATCATTTCTATAGTTCATAACTGAGGAAATGTGTTCGAAAGTGTCTGGTCTTCGCTAACCACGAGGAAGAGTTGAAGTGTTCTCTTCTGAGCGTGAAGCAAGTGGACAGTGTTGCATTTATGCAGCTGCTGTCTGCTATTGATGACCGTTCCTCTCTCCCTTTCAGGAGGGTTGGAGGAAGGGAACACAAACTGAGTGGTTAGCTGCTTATTATTCTGGTGAAAAATAGAGACAGCTCCCCTGTTCTTAGGGTTGCTTGGTGTCTGTGCTGTCGATTATGTGGGTTCTGATTTGTTAGTTGTGCAAATCTCCACATGGAACAAACACCTTGCGTCGCCCCGGTAAACACAATTGGCCGTGGGCCCTTTTGTGCGCTGCCCTGGGGGACCCAAGCGACAAGTTCCGGCTGTTGCATGCTGGCCTACTTCCATTTCACAAAGGTTAAGCCATTCTGATTTGCCACTGTTTTTCATCTGGCGCAATCCTCGTGCTTCTGTGAAAACAACACTGTACTGCCTTTGAATCTGCCTATTCAGCTGGGTACTTTTCAGGTCCGACTCAAATGCTTGTCTGGCCAATGCGCGCAATACCCTTCCATCACATGCATTACGTTCTCATAAAAGTCACACCGCCATTGTTCACGTTGCCTCCCACTTATGCTTGCTCGAATTCCACTGCAAAGCTTCCCAGATATTGAATAACACTCATTGCCATCGTAATATGGCCACTCTGTTTACTGAGGCCAGCCTTGGCTGGGCCATGGGAGCCCCTTGTCTCTGTCATCCACACTGACGAATTTTATTGGCTGCTGGTCTTCAATATGTAAATTTACAAAGTACAGGCATTTTTGTCATCTTTTGCCAACGCTATGGATAGGAAATGTTTTCTATGGTGTTGCGGGAAAGGTTTTCCTATGCAGAAATGGAGGGGCTTTTTGTTGCCTTTGGGACGATAGACGCTTTCCCACCCTAAGTGAGATGGGTGGCAGCTTCTTCCACCTGCCTGGGCTGCCCTTTGTGTTATTAAGACTATACTTTCAGGGATCATTTCTATAGTTCTTAACTGAGGAAATGTGTTCGAAAGTGTCTGGTCTTCGCTAACCACAGGAAGAGTTGAAGTGTTCTCTTCTGAGCGTGAAGCAAGTGGACAGTGTTGCATTTATGCAGCTGCTGTCTGCTATTGATGACCGTTCCTCTCTCCCTTTCAGGAGGGTTGGAGGAAGGGAACACAAACTGAGTGGTTAGCTGCTTATTATTCTGGTGAAAAATAGAGACAGCTCCCCTGTTCTTAGGGTTGCTTGGTGTCTGTGCTGTCGATTATGTGGGTTCTGATTTGTTAGCTGTGCAAATCTCCACATGGACCAAACACCTTGCGTCGCCCCGGTAAACACAATTGGCCGTGGGCCCTTTTGTGCGCTGCCCTGGGGGACCCAAGCGACAAGTTCCGGCTGTTGCATGCTGGCCTACTTCCATTTCACAAAGGTTAAGCCATTCTGATTTGCCACTGTTTTCCATCTGGCGCAATCCTCGTGCTTCTGTGAAAACAACACTGTACTGCCCCTTTGGGGGATTTGAATCTGCCTATTCAGCTGGGTACTTTTCAGGTCTGACTCAAATGCTTGTCTGGCCAATGCGCGCAATACCCTTCCATCACATGCATTACGTTCTCATAAAAGTCACACCGCCATTGTTCACGTTGCCTCCCACTTATGCTTGCTCGAATTCCACTGCAAAGCTTCCCAGATATTGAATAACACTCATTGCCATCGTAATATGGCCACTCTGTTTACTGAGGCCAGCCTTGGCTGGGCCATGGGAGCCCCTTGTCTCTGTCATCCACACTGACGAATTTTATTGGCTGCTGGTCTTCAATATGTAAATTTACAAAGTACAGGCATTTTTGTCATCTTTTGCCAACGCTATGGATAGGAAATGTTTTCTATGGTGTTGCGGGAAAGGTTTTCCTATGCAGAAATGGAGGGGCTTTTTGTTGCCTTTGGGACGATAGACGCTTTCCCACCCTAAGTGATATGGGTGGCAGCTTCTTCCACCTGCCTGGGCTGCCCTTTGTGCTATTAAGACTATACTTTCAGGGATCATTTCTATAGTTCTTAACTGAGGAAATGTGTTCGAAAGTGTCTGGTCTTCGCTAACCACGAGGAAGAGTTGAAGTGTTCTCTTCTGAGCGTGAAGCAAGTGGACAGTGTTGCATTTATGCAGCTGCTGTCTGCTATTGATGACCGTTCCTCTCTCCCTTTCAGGAGGGTTGGAGGAAGGGAACACAAACTGAGTGGTTAGCTGCTTATTATTCTGGTGAAAAATAGAGACAGCTCCCCTGTTCTTAGGGTTGCTTGGTGTCTGTGCTGTCGATTATGTGGGTTCTGATTTGTTAGCTGTGCAAATCTCCACATGGACCAAACACCTTGCGTCGCCCCGGTAAACACAATTGGCCGTGGGCCCTTTTGTGCGCTGCCCTGGGGGACCCAAGCGACAAGTTCCGGCTGTTGCATGCTGGCCTACTTCCATTTCACAAAGGTTAAGCCATTCTGATTTGCCACTGTTTTTCATCTGGCGCAATCCTCGTGCTTCTGTGAAAACAACACTGTACTGCCTTTGAATCTGCCTATTCAGCTGGGTACTTTTCAGGTCCGACTCAAATGCTTGTCTGGCCAATGCGCGCAATACCCTTCCATCACATGCATTACGTTCTCATAAAAGTCACACCGCCATTGTTCACGTTGCCTCCCACTTATGCTTGCTCGAATTCCACTGCAAAGCTTCCCAGATATTGAATAACACTCATTGCCATCGTAATATGGCCACTCTGTTTACTGAGGCCAGCCTTGGCTGGGCCATGGGAGCCCCTTGTCTCTGTCATCCACACTGACGAATTTTATTGGCTGCTGGTTTTCAATATGTAAATTTACAAAGTACAGGCATTTTTGTCATCTTTTGCCAACGCTATGGAAAGGAAAGGTTTTCTATGGGGTTGCGGGAAAGGTTTTCCTATGCAGAAATGGGGGGGCTTTTTGTTGCCTTTGGGACGATAGATGCTTTCCCACCCTAAGTGAGATGGGTGGCAGCTTCTTCCACCTACCTGGGCTGCCCTTTGTGCTATTAAGACTATACTTTCAGGGATCATTTCTATAGTTCTTAACTGAGGAAATGTGTTCGAAAGTGTCTGGTCTTCGCTAACCACGAGGAAGAGTTGAAGTGTTCTCTTCTGAGCGTGAAGCAAGTGGACAGTGTTGCATTTATGCAGCTGCTGTCTGCTATTGATGACCGTTCCTCTCTCCCTTTCAGGAGGGTTGGAGGAAGGGAACACAAACTGAGTGGTTAGCTGCTTATTATTCTGGTGAAAAATAGAGACAGCTCCCCTGTTCTTAGGGTTGCTTGGTGTCTGTGCTGTCGATTATGTGGGTTCTGATTTGTTAGCTGTGCAAATCTCCACATGGACCAAACACCTTGCGTCTCCCCGGTAAACACAATTGGCCGTGGGCCCTTTTGTGCGCTGCCCTGGGGGACCCAAGCGACAAGTTCCGGCTGTTGCATGCTGGCCTACTTCCATTTCACAAAGGTTAAGCCATTCTGATTTGCCACTGTTTTTCATCTGGCGCAATCCTCGTGCTTCTGTGAAAACAACACTGTACTGCCTTTGAATCTGCCTATTCAGCTGGGTACTTTTCAGGTCCGACTCAAATGCTTGTCTGGCCAATGCGCGCAATACCCTTCCATCACATGCATTACGTTCTCATAAAAGTCACACCGCCATTGTTCACGTTGCCTCCCACTTATGCTTGCTCGAATTCCACTGCAAAGCTTCCCAGATATTGAATAACACTCATTGCCATCGTAATATGGCCACTCTGTTTACTGAGGCCAGCCTTGGCTGGGCCATGGGAGCCCCTTGTCTCTGTCATCCACACTGACGAATTTTATTGGCTGCTGGTCTTCAATATGTAAATTTACAAAGTACAGGCATTTTTGTCATCTTTTGCCAACGCTATGGATAGGAAATGTTTTCTATGGTGTTGCGGGAAAGGTTTTCCTATGCAGAAATGGAGGGGCTTTTTGTTGCCTTTGGGACGATAGACGCTTTCCCACCCTAAGTGATATGGGTGGCAGCTTCTTCCACCTGCCTGGGCTGCCCTTTGTGCTATTAAGACTATACTTTCAGGGATCATTTCTATAGTTCATAACTGAGGAAATGTGTTCGAAAGTGTCTGGTCTTCGCTAACCACGAGGAAGAGTTGAAGTGTTCAGCTATTGATGACCGTTCCTCTCTCTCCCTTTCAGGAGGGTTGGAGGAAGGGAACACAAACTGAGTGGTTAGCTGCTTATTATTCTGGTGAAAAATAGAGACAGCTCCCCTGTTCTTAGGGTTGCTTGGTGTCTGTGCTGTCGATTATGTGGGTTCTGATTTGTTAGCTGTGCAAATCTCCACATGGACCAAACACCTTGCGTCGCCCCGGTAAACACAATTGGCCGTGGGCCCATTTGTGCGCTGCCCTGGGGGACCCAAGCGACAAGTTCCGGCTGTTGCATGCTGGCCTACTTCCATTTCACAAAGGTTAAGCCATTCTGATTTGCCACTGTTTTCCATCTGGCGCAATCCTCGTGCTTCTGTGAAAACAACACTGTACTGCCCCTTTGGGGGATTTGAATCTGCCTATTCAGCTGGGTACTTTTCAGGTCTGACTCAAATGCTTGTCTGGCCAATGCGCGCAATACCCTTCCATCACATGCATTACGTTCTCATAAAAGTCACACCGCCATTGTTCACGTTGCCTCCCACTTATGCTTGCTCGAATTCCACTGCAAAGCTTCCCAGATATTGAATAACACTCATTGCCATCGTAATATGGCCACTCTGTTTACTGAGGCCAGCCTTGGCTGGGCCATGGGAGCCCCTTGTCTCTGTCATCCACACTGACGAATTTTATTGGCTGCTGGTCTTCAATATGTAAATTTACAAAGTACAGGCATTTTTGTCATCTTTTGCCAACGCTATGGATAGGAAATGTTTTCTATGGTGTTGCGGGAAAGGTTTTCCTATGCAGAAATGGAGGGGCTTTTTGTTGCCTTTGGGACGATAGACGCTTTCCCACCCTAAGTGATATGGGTGGCAGCTTCTTCCACCTGCCTGGGCTGCCCTTTGTGCTATTAAGACTATACTTTCAGGGATCATTTCTATAGTTCTTAACTGAGGAAATGTGTTCGAAAGTGTCTGGTCTTCGCTAACCACGAGGAAGAGTTGAAGTGTTCTCTTCTGAGCGTGAAGCAAGTGGACAGTGTTGCATTTATGCAGCTGCTGTCTGCTATTGATGACCGTTCCTCTCTCCCTTTCAGGAGGGTTGGAGGAAGGGAACACAAACTGAGTGGTTAGCTGCTTATTATTCTGGTGAAAAATAGAGACAGCTCCCCTGTTCTTAGGGTTGCTTGGTGTCTGTGCTGTCGATTATGTGGGTTCTGATTTGTTAGCTGTGCAAATCTCCACATGGACCAAACACCTTGCGTCGCCCCGGTAAACACAATTGGCCGTGGGCCCTTTTGTGCGCTGCCCTGGGGGACCCAAGCGACAAGTTCCGGCTGTTGCATGCTGGCCTACTTCCATTTCACAAAGGTTAAGCCATTCTGATTTGCCACTGTTTTCCATCTGGCGCAATCCTCGTGCTTCTGTGAAAACAACACTGTACTGCCCCTTTGGGGGATTTGAATCTGCCTATTCAGCTGGGTACTTTTCAGGTCCGACTCAAATGCTTGTCTGGCCAATGCGCGCAATACCCTTCCATCACATGCATTACGTTCTCATAAAAGTCACACCGCCATTGTTCACGTTGCCTCCCACTTATGCTTGCTCGAATTCCACTGCAAAGCTTCCCAGATATTGAATAACACTCATTGCCATCGTAATATGGCCACTCTGTTTACTGAGGCCAGCCTTGGCTGGGCCATGGGAGCCCCTTGTCTCTGTCATCCACACTGACGAATTTTATTGGCTGCTGGTCTTCAATATGTAAATTTACAAAGTACAGGCATTTTTGTCATCTTTTGCCAACGCTATGGATAGGAAATGTTTTCTATGGTGTTGCGGGAAAGGTTTTCCTATGCAGAAATGGAGGGGCTTTTTGTTGCCTTTGGGACGATAGACGCTTTCCCACCCTAAGTGAGATGGGTGGCAGCTTCTTCCACCTGCCTGGGCTGCCCTTTGTGCTATTAAGACTATACTTTCAGGGATCATTTCTATAGTTCTTAACTGAGGAAATGTGTTCGAAAGTGTCTGGTCTTCGCTAACCACGAGGAAGAGTTGAAGTGTTCTCTTCTGAGCGTGAAGCAAGTGGACAGTGTTGCATTTATGCAGCTGCTGTCTGCTATTGATGACCGTTCCTCTCTCCCTTTCAGGAGGGTTGGAGGAAGGGAACACAAACTGAGTGGTTAGCTGCTTATTATTCTGGTGAAAAATAGAGACAGCTCCCCTGTTCTTAGGGTTGCTTGGTGTCTGTGCTGTCGATTATGTGGGTTCTGATTTGTTAGTTGTGCAAATCTCCACATGGAACAAACACCTTGCGTCGCCCCGGTAAACACAATTGGCCGTGGGCCCTTTTGTGCGCTGCCCTGGGGGACCCAAGCGACAAGTTCCGGCTGTTGCATGCTGGCCTACTTCCATTTCACAAAGGTTAAGTCATTCTGATTTGCCACTGTTTTCCATCTGGCGCAATCCTCGTGCTTCTGTGAAAACAACACTGTACTGCCTTTGAATCTGCCTATTCAGCTGGGTACTTTTCAGGTCCGACTCAAATGCTTGTCTGGCCAATGCGCGCAATACCCTTCCATCACATGCATTACGTTCTCATAAAAGTCACACCGCCATTGTTCACGTTGCCTCCCACTTATGCTTGCTCGAATTCCACTGCAAAGCTTCCCAGATATTGAATAACACTCATTGCCATCGTAATATGGCCACTCTGTTTACTGAGGCCAGCCTTGGCTGGGCCATGGGAGCCCCTTGTCTCTGTCATCCACACTGACGAATTTTATTGGCTGCTGGTCTTCAATATGTAAATTTACAAAGTACAGGCATTTTTGTCATCTTTTGCCAACGCTATGGATAGGAAATGTTTTCTATGGTGTTGCGGGAAAGGTTTTCCTATGCAGAAATGGAGGGGCTTTTTGTTGCCTTTGGGACGATAGACGCTTTCCCACCCTAAGTGAGATGGGTGGCAGCTTCTTCCACCTGCCTGGGCTGCCCTTTGTGCTATTAAGACTATACTTTCAGGGATCATTTCTATAGTTCTTAACTGAGGAAATGTGTTCGAAAGTGTCTGGTCTTCGCTAACCACGAGGAAGAGTTGAAGTGTTCTCTTCTGAGCGTGAAGCAAGTGGACAGTGTTGCATTTATGCAGCTGCTGTCTGCTATTGATGACCGTTCCTCTCTCCCTTTCAGGAGGGTTGGAGGAAGGGAACACAAACTGAGTGGTTAGCTGCTTATTATTCTGGTGAAAAATAGAGACAGCTCCCCTGTTCTTAGGGTTGCTTGGTGTCTGTGCTGTCGATTATGTGGGTTCTGATTTGTTAGCTGTGCAAATCTCCACATGGACCAAACACCTTGCGTCGCCCCGGTAAACACAATTGGCCGTGGGCCCTTTTGTGCGCTGCCCTGGGGGACCCAAGCGACAAGTTCCGGCTGTTGCATGCTGGCCTACTTCCATTTCACAAAGGTTAAGCCATTCTGATTTGCCACTGTTTTCCATCTGGCGCAATCCTCGTGCTTCTGTGAAAACAACACTGTACTGCCTTTGAATCTGCCTATTCAGCTGGGTACTTTTCAGGTCCGACTCAAATGCTTGTCTGGCCAATGCGCGCAATACCCTTCCATCACATGCATTACGTTCTCATAAAAGTCACACCGCCATTGTTCACGTTGCCTCCCACTTATGCTTGCTCGAATTCCACTGCAAAGCTTCCCAGATATTGAATAACACTCATTGCCATCGTAATATGGCCACTCTGTTTACTGAGGCCAGCCTTGGCTGGGCCATGGGAGCCCCTTGTCTCTGTCATCCACACTGACGAATTTTATTGGCTGCTGGTCTTCAATATGTAAATTTACAAAGTACAGGCATTTTTGTCATCTTTTGCCAACGCTATGGATAGGAAATGTTTTCTATGGTGTTGCGGGAAAGGTTTTCCTATGCAGAAATGGAGGGGCTTTTTGTTGCCTTTGGGACGATAGACGCTTTCCCACCCTAAGTGATATGGGTGGCAGCTTCTTCCACCTGCCTGGGCTGCCCTTTGTGCTATTAAGACTATACTTTCAGGGATCATTTCTATAGTTCATAACTGAGGAAATGTGTTCGAAAGTGTCTGGTCTTCGCTAACCACGAGGAAGAGTTGAAGTGTTCAGCTATTGATGACCGTTCCTCTCTCTCCCTTTCAGGAGGGTTGGAGGAAGGGAACACAAACTGAGTGGTTAGCTGCTTATTATTCTGGTGAAAAATAGAGACAGCTCCCCTGTTCTTAGGGTTGCTTGGTGTCTGTGCTGTCGATTATGTGGGTTCTGATTTGTTAGCTGTGCAAATCTCCACATGGACCAAACACCTTGCGTCGCCCCGGTAAACACAATTGGCCGTGGGCCCTTTTGTGCGCTGCCCTGGGGGACCCAAGCGACAAGTTCCGGCTGTTGCATGCTGGCCTACTTCCATTTCACAAAGGTTAAGCCATTCTGATTTGCCACTGTTTTCCATCTGGCGCAATCCTCGTGCTTCTGTGAAAACAACACTGTACTGCCCCTTTGGGGGATTTGAATCTGCCTATTCAGCTGGGTACTTTTCAGGTCTGACTCAAATGCTTGTCTGGCCAATGCGCGCAATACCCTTCCATCACATGCATTACGTTCTCATAAAAGTCACACCGCCATTGTTCACGTTGCCTCCCACTTATGCTTGCTCGAATTCCACTGCAAAGCTTCCCAGATATTGAATAACACTCATTGCCATCGTAATATGGCCACTCTGTTTACTGAGGCCAGCCTTGGCTGGGCCATGGGAGCCCCTTGTCTCTGTCATCCACACTGACGAATTTTATTGGCTGCTGGTCTTCAATATGTAAATTTACAAAGTACAGGCATTTTTGTCATCTTTTGCCAACGCTATGGATAGGAAATGTTTTCTATGGTGTTGCGGGAAAGGTTTTCCTATGCAGAAATGGAGGGGCTTTTTGTTGCCTTTGGGACGATAGACGCTTTCCCACCCTAAGTGATATGGGTGGCAGCTTCTTCCACCTGCCTGGGCTGCCCTTTGTGCTATTAAGACTATACTTTCAGGGATCATTTCTATAGTTCTTAACTGAGGAAATGTGTTCGAAAGTGTCTGGTCTTCGCTAACCACGAGGAAGAGTTGAAGTGTTCTCTTCTGAGCGTGAAGCAAGTGGACAGTGTTGCATTTATGCAGCTGCTGTCTGCTATTGGTGACCGTTCCTCTCTCCCTTTCAGGAGGGTTGGAGGAAGGGAACACAAACTGAGTGGTTAGCTGCTTATTATTCTGGTGAAAAATAGAGACAGCTCCCCTGTTCTTAGGGTTGCTTGGTGTCTGTGCTGTCGATTATGTGGGTTCTGATTTGTTAGCTGTGCAAATCTCCACATGGACCAAACACCTTGCGTCGCCCCGGTAAACACAATTGGCCGTGGGCCCTTTTGTGCGCTGCCCTGGGGGACCCAAGCGACAAGTTCCGGCTGTTGCATGCTGGCCTACTTCCATTTCACAAAGGTTAAGCCATTCTGATTTGCCACTGTTTTCCATCTGGCGCAATCCTCGTGCTTCTGTGAAAACAACACTGTACTGCCCCTTTGGGGGATTTGAATCTGCCTATTCAGCTGGGTACTTTTCAGGTCCGACTCAAATGCTTGTCTGGCCAATGCGCGCAATACCCTTCCATCACATGCATTACGTTCTCATAAAAGTCACACCGCCATTGTTCACGTTGCCTCCCACTTATGCTTGCTCGAATTCCACTGCAAAGCTTCCCAGATATTGAATAACACTCATTGCCATCGTAATATGGCCACTCTGTTTACTGAGGCCAGCCTTGGCTGGGCCATGGGAGCCCCTTGTCTCTGTCATCCACACTGACGAATTTTATTGGCTGCTGGTCTTCAATATGTAAATTTACAAAGTACAGGCATTTTTGTCATCTTTTGCCAACGCTATGGATAGGAAATGTTTTCTATGGTGTTGCGGGAAAGGTTTTCCTATGCAGAAATGGAGGGGCTTTTTGTTGCCTTTGGGACGATAGACGCTTTCCCACCCTAAGTGAGATGGGTGGCAGCTTCTTCCACCTGCCTGGGCTGCCCTTTGTGCTATTAAGACTATACTTTCAGGGATCATTTCTATAGTTCTTAACTGAGGAAATGTGTTCGAAAGTGTCTGGTCTTCGCTAACCACGAGGAAGAGTTGAAGTGTTCTCTTCTGAGCGTGAAGCAAGTGGACAGTGTTGCATTTATGCAGCTGCTGTCTGCTATTGATGACCGTTCCTCTCTCCCTTTCAGGAGGGTTGGAGGAAGGGAACACAAACTGAGTGGTTAGCTGCTTATTATTCTGGTGAAAAATAGAGACAGCTCCCCTGTTCTTAGGGTTGCTTGGTGTCTGTGCTGTCGATTATGTGGGTTCTGATTTGTTAGTTGTGCAAATCTCCACATGGAACAAACACCTTGCGTCGCCCCGGTAAACACAATTGGCCGTGGGCCCTTTTGTGCGCTGCCCTGGGGGACCCAAGCGACAAGTTCCGGCTGTTGCATGCTGGCCTACTTCCATTTCACAAAGGTTAAGCCATTCTGATTTGCCACTGTTTTCCATCTGGCGCAATCCTCGTGCTTCTGTGAAAACAACACTGTACTGCCTTTGAATCTGCCTATTCAGCTGGGTACTTTTCAGGTCCGACTCAAATGCTTGTCTGGCCAATGCGCGCAATACCCTTCCATCACATGCATTACGTTCTCATAAAAGTCACACCGCCATTGTTCACGTTGCCTCCCACTTATGCTTGCTCGAATTCCACTGCAAAGCTTCCCAGATATTGAATAACACTCATTGCCATCGTAATATGGCCACTCTGTTTACTGAGGCCAGCCTTGGCTGGGCCATGGGAGCCCCTTGTCTCTGTCATCCACACTGACGAATTTTATTGGCTGCTGGTCTTCAATATGTAAATTTACAAAGTACAGGCATTTTTGTCATCTTTTGCCAACGCTATGGATAGGAAATGTTTTCTATGGTGTTGCGGGAAAGGTTTTCCTATGCAGAAATGGGGGGGCTTTTTGTTGCCTTTGGGACGATAGACGCTTTCCCACCCTAAGTGAGATGGGTGGCAGCTTCTTCCACCTGCCTGGGCTGCCCTTTGTGCTATTAAGACTATACTTTCAGGGATCATTTCTATAGTTCTTAACTGAGGAAATGTGTTTGAAAGTGTCTGGTCTTCGCTAACCACGAGGAAGAGTTGAAGTGTTCTCTTCTGAGCGTGAAGCAAGTGGACAGTGTTGCATTTATGCAGCTGCTGTCTGCTATTGATGACCGTTCCTCTCTCCCTTTCAGGAGGGTTGGAGGAAGGGAACACAAACTGAGTGGTTAGCTGCTTATTATTCTGGTGAAAAATAGAGACAGCTCCCCTGTTCTTAGGGTTGCTTGGTGTCTGTGCTGTCGATTATGTGGGTTCTGATTTGTTAGTTGTGCAAATCTCCACATGGAACAAACACCTTGCGTCGCCCCGGTAAACACAATTGGCCGTGGGCCCTTTTGTGCGCTGCCCTGGGGGACCCAAGCGACAAGTTCCGGCTGTTGCATGCTGGCCTACTTCCATTTCACAAAGGTTAAGCCATTCTGATTTGCCACTGTTTTCCATCTGGCGCAATCCTCGTGCTTCTGTGAAAACAACACTGTACTGCCTTTGAATCTGCCTATTCAGCTGGGTACTTTTCAGGTCCGACTCAAATGCTTGTCTGGCCAATGCGCGCAATACCCTTCCATCACATGCATTACGTTCTCATAAAAGTCACACCGCCATTGTTCACGTTGCCTCCCACTTATGCTTGCTCGAATTCCACTGCAAAGCTTCCCAGATATTGAATAACACTCATTGCCATCGTAATATGGCCACTCTGTTTACTGAGGCCAGCCTTGGCTGGGCCATGGGAGCCCCTTGTCTCTGTCATCCACACTGACGAATTTTATTGGCTGCTGGTCTTCAATATGTAAATTTACAAAGTACAGGCATTTTTGTCATCTTTTGCCAACGCTATGGATAGGAAATGTTTTCTATGGTGTTGCGGGAAAGGTTTTCCTATGCAGAAATGGAGGGGCTTTTTGTTGCCTTTGGGACGATAGACGCTTTCCCACCCTAAGTGAGATGGGTGGCAGCTTCTTCCACCTGCCTGGGCTGCCCTTTGTGCTATTAAGACTATACTTTCAGGGATCATTTCTATAGTTCATAACTGAGGAAATGTGTTCGAAAGTGTCTGGTCTTCGCTAACCACGAGGAAGAGTTGAAGTGTTCTCTTCTGAGCGTGAAGCAAGTGGACAGTGTTGCATTTATGCAGCTGCTGTCTGCTATTGATGACCGTTCCTCTCTCCCTTTCAGGAGGGTTGGAGGAAGGGAACACAAACTGAGTGGTTAGCTGCTTATTATTCTGGTGAAAAATAGAGACAGCTCCCCTGTTCTTAGGGTTGCTTGGTGTCTGTGCTGTCGATTATGTGGGTTCTGATTTGTTAGTTGTGCAAATCTCCACATGGAACAAACACCTTGCGTCGCCCCGGTAAACACAATTGGCCGTGGGCCCTTTTGTGCGCTGCCCTGGGGGACCCAAGCGACAAGTTCCGGCTGTTGCATGCTGGCCTACTTCCATTTCACAAAGGTTAAGCCATTCTGATTTGCCACTGTTTTCCATCTGGCGCAATCCTCGTGCTTCTGTGAAAACAACACTGTACTGCCTTTGAATCTGCCTATTCAGCTGGGTACTTTTCAGGTCCGACTCAAATGCTTGTCTGGCCAATGCGCGCAATACCCTTCCATCACATGCATTACGTTCTCATAAAAGTCACACCGCCATTGTTCACGTTGCCTCCCACTTATGCTTGCTCGAATTCCACTGCAAAGCTTCCCAGATATTGAATAACACTCATTGCCATCGTAATATGGCCACTCTGTTTACTGAGGCCAGCCTTGGCTGGGCCATGGGAGCCCCTTGTCTCTGTCATCCACACTGACGAATTTTATTGGCTGCTGGTCTTCAATATGTAAATTTACAAAGTACAGGCATTTTTGTCATCTTTTGCCAACGCTATGGATAGGAAATGTTTTCTATGGTGTTGCGGGAAAGGTTTTCCTATGCAGAAATGGAGGGGCTTTTTGTTGCCTTTGGGACGATAGACGCTTTCCCACCCTAAGTGAGATGGGTGGCAGCTTCTTCCACCTGCCTGGGCTGCCCTTTGTGTTATTAAGACTATACTTTCAGGGATCATTTCTATAGTTCTTAACTGAGGAAATGTGTTCGAAAGTGTCTGGTCTTCGCTAACCACAGGAAGAGTTGAAGTGTTCTCTTCTGAGCGTGAAGCAAGTGGACAGTGTTGCATTTATGCAGCTGCTGTCTGCTATTGATGACCGTTCCTCTCTCCCTTTCAGGAGGGTTGGAGGAAGGGAACACAAACTGAGTGGTTAGCTGCTTATTATTCTGGTGAAAAATAGAGACAGCTCCCCTGTTCTTAGGGTTGCTTGGTGTCTGTGCTGTCGATTATGTGGGTTCTGATTTGTTAGCTGTGCAAATCTCCACATGGACCAAACACCTTGCGTCGCCCCGGTAAACACAATTGGCCGTGGGCCCTTTTGTGCGCTGCCCTGGGGGACCCAAGCGACAAGTTCCGGCTGTTGCATGCTGGCCTACTTCCATTTCACAAAGGTTAAGCCATTCTGATTTGCCACTGTTTTCCATCTGGCGCAATCCTCGTGCTTCTGTGAAAACAACACTGTACTGCCCCTTTGGGGGATTTGAATCTGCCTATTCAGCTGGGTACTTTTCAGGTCTGACTCAAATGCTTGTCTGGCCAATGCGCGCAATACCCTTCCATCACATGCATTACGTTCTCATAAAAGTCACACCGCCATTGTTCACGTTGCCTCCCACTTATGCTTGCTCGAATTCCACTGCAAAGCTTCCCAGATATTGAATAACACTCATTGCCATCGTAATATGGCCACTCTGTTTACTGAGGCCAGCCTTGGCTGGGCCATGGGAGCCCCTTGTCTCTGTCATCCACACTGACGAATTTTATTGGCTGCTGGTCTTCAATATGTAAATTTACAAAGTACAGGCATTTTTGTCATCTTTTGCCAACGCTATGGATAGGAAATGTTTTCTATGGTGTTGCGGGAAAGGTTTTCCTATGCAGAAATGGAGGGGCTTTTTGTTGCCTTTGGGACGATAGACGCTTTCCCACCCTAAGTGATATGGGTGGCAGCTTCTTCCACCTGCCTGGGCTGCCCTTTGTGCTATTAAGACTATACTTTCAGGGATCATTTCTATAGTTCTTAACTGAGGAAATGTGTTCGAAAGTGTCTGGTCTTCGCTAACCACGAGGAAGAGTTGAAGTGTTCTCTTCTGAGCGTGAAGCAAGTGGACAGTGTTGCATTTATGCAGCTGCTGTCTGCTATTGATGACCGTTCCTCTCTCCCTTTCAGGAGGGTTGGAGGAAGGGAACACAAACTGAGTGGTTAGCTGCTTATTATTCTGGTGAAAAATAGAGACAGCTCCCCTGTTCTTAGGGTTGCTTGGTGTCTGTGCTGTCGATTATGTGGGTTCTGATTTGTTAGCTGTGCAAATCTCCACATGGACCAAACACCTTGCGTCGCCCCGGTAAACACAATTGGCCGTGGGCCCTTTTGTGCGCTGCCCTGGGGGACCCAAGCGACAAGTTCCGGCTGTTGCATGCTGGCCTACTTCCATTTCACAAAGGTTAAGCCATTCTGATTTGCCACTGTTTTTCATCTGGCGCAATCCTCGTGCTTCTGTGAAAACAACACTGTACTGCCTTTGAATCTGCCTATTCAGCTGGGTACTTTTCAGGTCCGACTCAAATGCTTGTCTGGCCAATGCGCGCAATACCCTTCCATCACATGCATTACGTTCTCATAAAAGTCACACCGCCATTGTTCACGTTGCCTCCCACTTATGCTTGCTCGAATTCCACTGCAAAGCTTCCCAGATATTGAATAACACTCATTGCCATCGTAATATGGCCACTCTGTTTACTGAGGCCAGCCTTGGCTGGGCCATGGGAGCCCCTTGTCTCTGTCATCCACACTGACGAATTTTATTGGCTGCTGGTTTTCAATATGTAAATTTACAAAGTACAGGCATTTTTGTCATCTTTTGCCAACGCTATGGAAAGGAAAGGTTTTCTATGGGGTTGCGGGAAAGGTTTTCCTATGCAGAAATGGGGGGGCTTTTTGTTGCCTTTGGGACGATAGATGCTTTCCCACCCTAAGTGAGATGGGTGGCAGCTTCTTCCACCTACCTGGGCTGCCCTTTGTGCTATTAAGACTATACTTTCAGGGATCATTTCTATAGTTCTTAACTGAGGAAATGTGTTCGAAAGTGTCTGGTCTTCGCTAACCACGAGGAAGAGTTGAAGTGTTCTCTTCTGAGCGTGAAGCAAGTGGACAGTGTTGCATTTATGCAGCTGCTGTCTGCTATTGATGACCGTTCCTCTCTCCCTTTCAGGAGGGTTGGAGGAAGGGAACACAAACTGAGTGGTTAGCTGCTTATTATTCTGGTGAAAAATAGAGACAGCTCCCCTGTTCTTAGGGTTGCTTGGTGTCTGTGCTGTCGATTATGTGGGTTCTGATTTGTTAGCTGTGCAAATCTCCACATGGACCAAACACCTTGCGTCTCCCCGGTAAACACAATTGGCCGTGGGCCCTTTTGTGCGCTGCCCTGGGGGACCCAAGCGACAAGTTCCGGCTGTTGCATGCTGGCCTACTTCCATTTCACAAAGGTTAAGCCATTCTGATTTGCCACTGTTTTTCATCTGGCGCAATCCTCGTGCTTCTGTGAAAACAACACTGTACTGCCTTTGAATCTGCCTATTCAGCTGGGTACTTTTCAGGTCCGACTCAAATGCTTGTCTGGCCAATGCGCGCAATACCCTTCCATCACATGCATTACGTTCTCATAAAAGTCACACCGCCATTGTTCACGTTGCCTCCCACTTATGCTTGCTCGAATTCCACTGCAAAGCTTCCCAGATATTGAATAACACTCATTGCCATCGTAATATGGCCACTCTGTTTACTGAGGCCAGCCTTGGCTGGGCCATGGGAGCCCCTTGTCTCTGTCATCCACACTGACGAATTTTATTGGCTGCTGGTCTTCAATATGTAAATTTACAAAGTACAGGCATTTTTGTCATCTTTTGCCAACGCTATGGATAGGAAATGTTTTCTATGGTGTTGCGGGAAAGGTTTTCCTATGCAGAAATGGAGGGGCTTTTTGTTGCCTTTGGGACGATAGACGCTTTCCCACCCTAAGTGATATGGGTGGCAGCTTCTTCCACCTGCCTGGGCTGCCCTTTGTGCTATTAAGACTATACTTTCAGGGATCATTTCTATAGTTCATAACTGAGGAAATGTGTTCGAAAGTGTCTGGTCTTCGCTAACCACGAGGAAGAGTTGAAGTGTTCAGCTATTGATGACCGTTCCTCTCTCTCCCTTTCAGGAGGGTTGGAGGAAGGGAACACAAACTGAGTGGTTAGCTGCTTATTATTCTGGTGAAAAATAGAGACAGCTCCCCTGTTCTTAGGGTTGCTTGGTGTCTGTGCTGTCGATTATGTGGGTTCTGATTTGTTAGCTGTGCAAATCTCCACATGGACCAAACACCTTGCGTCGCCCCGGTAAACACAATTGGCCGTGGGCCCATTTGTGCGCTGCCCTGGGGGACCCAAGCGACAAGTTCCGGCTGTTGCATGCTGGCCTACTTCCATTTCACAAAGGTTAAGCCATTCTGATTTGCCACTGTTTTCCATCTGGCGCAATCCTCGTGCTTCTGTGAAAACAACACTGTACTGCCCCTTTGGGGGATTTGAATCTGCCTATTCAGCTGGGTACTTTTCAGGTCTGACTCAAATGCTTGTCTGGCCAATGCGCGCAATACCCTTCCATCACATGCATTACGTTCTCATAAAAGTCACACCGCCATTGTTCACGTTGCCTCCCACTTATGCTTGCTCGAATTCCACTGCAAAGCTTCCCAGATATTGAATAACACTCATTGCCATCGTAATATGGCCACTCTGTTTACTGAGGCCAGCCTTGGCTGGGCCATGGGAGCCCCTTGTCTCTGTCATCCACACTGACGAATTTTATTGGCTGCTGGTCTTCAATATGTAAATTTACAAAGTACAGGCATTTTTGTCATCTTTTGCCAACGCTATGGATAGGAAATGTTTTCTATGGTGTTGCGGGAAAGGTTTTCCTATGCAGAAATGGAGGGGCTTTTTGTTGCCTTTGGGACGATAGACGCTTTCCCACCCTAAGTGATATGGGTGGCAGCTTCTTCCACCTGCCTGGGCTGCCCTTTGTGCTATTAAGACTATACTTTCAGGGATCATTTCTATAGTTCTTAACTGAGGAAATGTGTTCGAAAGTGTCTGGTCTTCGCTAACCACGAGGAAGAGTTGAAGTGTTCTCTTCTGAGCGTGAAGCAAGTGGACAGTGTTGCATTTATGCAGCTGCTGTCTGCTATTGATGACCGTTCCTCTCTCCCTTTCAGGAGGGTTGGAGGAAGGGAACACAAACTGAGTGGTTAGCTGCTTATTATTCTGGTGAAAAATAGAGACAGCTCCCCTGTTCTTAGGGTTGCTTGGTGTCTGTGCTGTCGATTATGTGGGTTCTGATTTGTTAGCTGTGCAAATCTCCACATGGACCAAACACCTTGCGTCGCCCCGGTAAACACAATTGGCCGTGGGCCCTTTTGTGCGCTGCCCTGGGGGACCCAAGCGACAAGTTCCGGCTGTTGCATGCTGGCCTACTTCCATTTCACAAAGGTTAAGCCATTCTGATTTGCCACTGTTTTTCATCTGGCGCAATCCTCGTGCTTCTGTGAAAACAACACTGTACTGCCTTTGAATCTGCCTATTCAGCTGGGTACTTTTCAGGTCCGACTCAAATGCTTGTCTGGCCAATGCGCGCAATACCCTTCCATCACATGCATTACGTTCTCATAAAAGTCACACCGCCATTGTTCACGTTGCCTCCCACTTATGCTTGCTCGAATTCCACTGCAAAGCTTCCCAGATATTGAATAACACTCATTGCCATCGTAATATGGCCACTCTGTTTACTGAGGCCAGCCTTGGCTGGGCCATGGGAGCCCCTTGTCTCTGTCATCCACACTGACGAATTTTATTGGCTGCTGGTTTTCAATATGTAAATTTACAAAGTACAGGCATTTTTGTCATCTTTTGCCAACGCTATGGAAAGGAAAGGTTTTCTATGGGGTTGCGGGAAAGGTTTTCCTATGCAGAAATGGGGGGGCTTTTTGTTGCCTTTGGGACGATAGATGCTTTCCCACCCTAAGTGAGATGGGTGGCAGCTTCTTCCACCTACCTGGGCTGCCCTTTGTGCTATTAAGACTATACTTTCAGGGATCATTTCTATAGTTCTTAACTGAGGAAATGTGTTCGAAAGTGTCTGGTCTTCGCTAACCACGAGGAAGAGTTGAAGTGTTCTCTTCTGAGCGTGAAGCAAGTGGACAGTGTTGCATTTATGCAGCTGCTGTCTGCTATTGATGACCGTTCCTCTCTCCCTTTCAGGAGGGTTGGAGGAAGGGAACACAAACTGAGTGGTTAGCTGCTTATTATTCTGGTGAAAAATAGAGACAGCTCCCCTGTTCTTAGGGTTGCTTGGTGTCTGTGCTGTCGATTATGTGGGTTCTGATTTGTTAGCTGTGCAAATCTCCACATGGACCAAACACCTTGCGTCTCCCCGGTAAACACAATTGGCCGTGGGCCCTTTTGTGCGCTGCCCTGGGGGACCCAAGCGACAAGTTCCGGCTGTTGCATGCTGGCCTACTTCCATTTCACAAAGGTTAAGCCATTCTGATTTGCCACTGTTTTTCATCTGGCGCAATCCTCGTGCTTCTGTGAAAACAACACTGTACTGCCTTTGAATCTGCCTATTCAGCTGGGTACTTTTCAGGTCCGACTCAAATGCTTGTCTGGCCAATGCGCGCAATACCCTTCCATCACATGCATTACGTTCTCATAAAAGTCACACCGCCATTGTTCACGTTGCCTCCCACTTATGCTTGCTCGAATTCCACTGCAAAGCTTCCCAGATATTGAATAACACTCATTGCCATCGTAATATGGCCACTCTGTTTACTGAGGCCAGCCTTGGCTGGGCCATGGGAGCCCCTTGTCTCTGTCATCCACACTGACGAATTTTATTGGCTGCTGGTCTTCAATATGTAAATTTACAAAGTACAGGCATTTTTGTCATCTTTTGCCAACGCTATGGATAGGAAATGTTTTCTATGGCGTTGCGGGAAAGGTTTTCCTATGCAGAAATGGAGGGGCTTTTTGTTGCCTTTGGGACGATAGACGCTTTCCCACCCTAAGTGATATGGGTGGCAGCTTCTTCCACCTGCCTGGGCTGCCCTTTGCGCTATTAAGACTATACTTTCAGGGATCATTTCTATAGTTCATAACTGAGGAAATGTGTTCGAAAGTGTCTGGTCTTCGCTAACCACGAGGAAGAGTTGAAGTGTTCAGCTATTGATGACCGTTCCTCTCTCTCCCTTTCAGGAGGGTTGGAGGAAGGGAACACAAACTGAGTGGTTAGCTGCTTATTATTCTGGTGAAAAATAGAGACAGCTCCCCTGTTCTTAGGGTTGCTTGGTGTCTGTGCTGTCGATTATGTGGGTTCTGATTTGTTAGCTGTGCAAATCTCCACATGGACCAAACACCTTGCGTCGCCCCGGTAAACACAATTGGCCGTGGGCCCATTTGTGCGCTGCCCTGGGGGACCCAAGCGACAAGTTCCGGCTGTTGCATGCTGGCCTACTTCCATTTCACAAAGGTTAAGCCATTCTGATTTGCCACTGTTTTCCATCTGGCGCAATCCTCGTGCTTCTGTGAAAACAACACTGTACTGCCCCTTTGGGGGATTTGAATCTGCCTATTCAGCTGGGTACTTTTCAGGTCTGACTCAAATGCTTGTCTGGCCAATGCGCGCAATACCCTTCCATCACATGCATTACGTTCTCATAAAAGTCACACCGCCATTGTTCACGTTGCCTCCCACTTATGCTTGCTCGAATTCCACTGCAAAGCTTCCCAGATATTGAATAACACTCATTGCCATCGTAATATGGCCACTCTGTTTACTGAGGCCAGCCTTGGCTGGGCCATGGGAGCCCCTTGTCTCTGTCATCCACACTGACGAATTTTATTGGCTGCTGGTCTTCAATATGTAAATTTACAAAGTACAGGCATTTTTGTCATCTTTTGCCAACGCTATGGATAGGAAATGTTTTCTATGGTGTTGCGGGAAAGGTTTTCCTATGCAGAAATGGAGGGGCTTTTTGTTGCCTTTGGGACGATAGACGCTTTCCCACCCTAAGTGATATGGGTGGCAGCTTCTTCCACCTGCCTGGGCTGCCCTTTGTGCTATTAAGACTATACTTTCAGGGATCATTTCTATAGTTCTTAACTGAGGAAATGTGTTCGAAAGTGTCTGGTCTTCGCTAACCACGAGGAAGAGTTGAAGTGTTCTCTTCTGAGCGTGAAGCAAGTGGACAGTGTTGCATTTATGCAGCTGCTGTCTGCTATTGATGACCGTTCCTCTCTCCCTTTCAGGAGGGTTGGAGGAAGGGAACACAAACTGAGTGGTTAGCTGCTTATTATTCTGGTGAAAAATAGAGACAGCTCCCCTGTTCTTAGGGTTGCTTGGTGTCTGTGCTGTCGATTATGTGGGTTCTGATTTGTTAGCTGTGCAAATCTCCACATGGACCAAACACCTTGCGTCGCCCCGGTAAACACAATTGGCCGTGGGCCCTTTTGTGCGCTGCCCTGGGGGACCCAAGCGACAAGTTCCGGCTGTTGCATGCTGGCCTACTTCCATTTCACAAAGGTTAAGCCATTCTGATTTGCCACTGTTTTCCATCTGGCGCAATCCTCGTGCTTCTGTGAAAACAACACTGTACTGCCCCTTTGGGGGATTTGAATCTGCCTATTCAGCTGGGTACTTTTCAGGTCCGACTCAAATGCTTGTCTGGCCAATGCGCGCAATACCCTTCCATCACATGCATTACGTTCTCATAAAAGTCACACCGCCATTGTTCACGTTGCCTCCCACTTATGCTTGCTCGAATTCCACTGCAAAGCTTCCCAGATATTGAATAACACTCATTGCCATCGTAATATGGCCACTCTGTTTACTGAGGCCAGCCTTGGCTGGGCCATGGGAGCCCCTTGTCTCTGTCATCCACACTGACGAATTTTATTGGCTGCTGGTCTTCAATATGTAAATTTACAAAGTACAGGCATTTTTGTCATCTTTTGCCAACGCTATGGATAGGAAATGTTTTCTATGGTGTTGCGGGAAAGGTTTTCCTATGCAGAAATGGAGGGGCTTTTTGTTGCCTTTGGGACGATAGACGCTTTCCCACCCTAAGTGAGATGGGTGGCAGCTTCTTCCACCTGCCTGGGCTGCCCTTTGTGCTATTAAGACTATACTTTCAGGGATCATTTCTATAGTTCTTAACTGAGGAAATGTGTTCGAAAGTGTCTGGTCTTCGCTAACCACGAGGAAGAGTTGAAGTGTTCTCTTCTGAGCGTGAAGCAAGTGGACAGTGTTGCATTTATGCAGCTGCTGTCTGCTATTGATGACCGTTCCTCTCTCCCTTTCAGGAGGGTTGGAGGAAGGGAACACAAACTGAGTGGTTAGCTGCTTATTATTCTGGTGAAAAATAGAGACAGCTCCCCTGTTCTTAGGGTTGCTTGGTGTCTGTGCTGTCGATTATGTGGGTTCTGATTTGTTAGTTGTGCAAATCTCCACATGGAACAAACACCTTGCGTCGCCCCGGTAAACACAATTGGCCGTGGGCCCTTTTGTGCGCTGCCCTGGGGGACCCAAGCGACAAGTTCCGGCTGTTGCATGCTGGCCTACTTCCATTTCACAAAGGTTAAGCCATTCTGATTTGCCACTGTTTTCCATCTGGCGCAATCCTCGTGCTTCTGTGAAAACAACACTGTACTGCCTTTGAATCTGCCTATTCAGCTGGGTACTTTTCAGGTCCGACTCAAATGCTTGTCTGGCCAATGCGCGCAATACCCTTCCATCACATGCATTACGTTCTCATAAAAGTCACACCGCCATTGTTCACGTTGCCTCCCACTTATGCTTGCTCGAATTCCACTGCAAAGCTTCCCAGATATTGAATAACACTCATTGCCATCGTAATATGGCCACTCTGTTTACTGAGGCCAGCCTTGGCTGGGCCATGGGAGCCCCTTGTCTCTGTCATCCACACTGACGAATTTTATTGGCTGCTGGTCTTCAATATGTAAATTTACAAAGTACAGGCATTTTTGTCATCTTTTGCCAACGCTATGGATAGGAAATGTTTTCTATGGTGTTGCGGGAAAGGTTTTCCTATGCAGAAATGGAGGGGCTTTTTGTTGCCTTTGGGACGATAGACGCTTTCCCACCCTAAGTGAGATGGGTGGCAGCTTCTTCCACCTGCCTGGGCTGCCCTTTGTGCTATTAAGACTATACTTTCAGGGATCATTTCTATAGTTCTTAACTGAGGAAATGTGTTCGAAAGTGTCTGGTCTTCGCTAACCACGAGGAAGAGTTGAAGTGTTCTCTTCTGAGCGTGAAGCAAGTGGACAGTGTTGCATTTATGCAGCTGCTGTCTGCTATTGATGACCGTTCCTCTCTCCCTTTCAGGAGGGTTGGAGGAAGGGAACACAAACTGAGTGGTTAGCTGCTTATTATTCTGGTGAAAAATAGAGACAGCTCCCCTGTTCTTAGGGTTGCTTGGTGTCTGTGCTGTCGATTATGTGGGTTCTGATTTGTTAGCTGTGCAAATCTCCACATGGACCAAACACCTTGCGTCGCCCCGGTAAACACAATTGGCCGTGGGCCCTTTTGTGCGCTGCCCTGGGGGACCCAAGCGACAAGTTCCGGCTGTTGCATGCTGGCCTACTTCCATTTCACAAAGGTTAAGCCATTCTGATTTGCCACTGTTTTCCATCTGGCGCAATCCTCGTGCTTCTGTGAAAACAACACTGTACTGCCTTTGAATCTGCCTATTCAGCTGGGTACTTTTCAGGTCCGACTCAAATGCTTGTCTGGCCAATGCGCGCAATACCCTTCCATCACATGCATTACGTTCTCATAAAAGTCACACCGCCATTGTTCACGTTGCCTCCCACTTATGCTTGCTCGAATTCCACTGCAAAGCTTCCCAGATATTGAATAACACTCATTGCCATCGTAATATGGCCACTCTGTTTACTGAGGCCAGCCTTGGCTGGGCCATGGGAGCCCCTTGTCTCTGTCATCCACACTGACGAATTTTATTGGCTGCTGGTCTTCAATATGTAAATTTACAAAGTACAGGCATTTTTGTCATCTTTTGCCAACGCTATGGATAGGAAATGTTTTCTATGGTGTTGCGGGAAAGGTTTTCCTATGCAGAAATGGAGGGGCTTTTTGTTGCCTTTGGGACGATAGACGCTTTCCCACCCTAAGTGATATGGGTGGCAGCTTCTTCCACCTGCCTGGGCTGCCCTTTGTGCTATTAAGACTATACTTTCAGGGATCATTTCTATAGTTCATAACTGAGGAAATGTGTTCGAAAGTGTCTGGTCTTCGCTAACCACGAGGAAGAGTTGAAGTGTTCAGCTATTGATGACCGTTCCTCTCTCTCCCTTTCAGGAGGGTTGGAGGAAGGGAACACAAACTGAGTGGTTAGCTGCTTATTATTCTGGTGAAAAATAGAGACAGCTCCCCTGTTCTTAGGGTTGCTTGGTGTCTGTGCTGTCGATTATGTGGGTTCTGATTTGTTAGCTGTGCAAATCTCCACATGGACCAAACACCTTGCGTCGCCCCGGTAAACACAATTGGCCGTGGGCCCTTTTGTGCGCTGCCCTGGGGGACCCAAGCGACAAGTTCCGGCTGTTGCATGCTGGCCTACTTCCATTTCACAAAGGTTAAGCCATTCTGATTTGCCACTGTTTTCCATCTGGCGCAATCCTCGTGCTTCTGTGAAAACAACACTGTACTGCCCCTTTGGGGGATTTGAATCTGCCTATTCAGCTGGGTACTTTTCAGGTCTGACTCAAATGCTTGTCTGGCCAATGCGCGCAATACCCTTCCATCACATGCATTACGTTCTCATAAAAGTCACACCGCCATTGTTCACGTTGCCTCCCACTTATGCTTGCTCGAATTCCACTGCAAAGCTTCCCAGATATTGAATAACACTCATTGCCATCGTAATATGGCCACTCTGTTTACTGAGGCCAGCCTTGGCTGGGCCATGGGAGCCCCTTGTCTCTGTCATCCACACTGACGAATTTTATTGGCTGCTGGTCTTCAATATGTAAATTTACAAAGTACAGGCATTTTTGTCATCTTTTGCCAACGCTATGGATAGGAAATGTTTTCTATGGTGTTGCGGGAAAGGTTTTCCTATGCAGAAATGGAGGGGCTTTTTGTTGCCTTTGGGACGATAGACGCTTTCCCACCCTAAGTGATATGGGTGGCAGCTTCTTCCACCTGCCTGGGCTGCCCTTTGTGCTATTAAGACTATACTTTCAGGGATCATTTCTATAGTTCTTAACTGAGGAAATGTGTTCGAAAGTGTCTGGTCTTCGCTAACCACGAGGAAGAGTTGAAGTGTTCTCTTCTGAGCGTGAAGCAAGTGGACAGTGTTGCATTTATGCAGCTGCTGTCTGCTATTGGTGACCGTTCCTCTCTCCCTTTCAGGAGGGTTGGAGGAAGGGAACACAAACTGAGTGGTTAGCTGCTTATTATTCTGGTGAAAAATAGAGACAGCTCCCCTGTTCTTAGGGTTGCTTGGTGTCTGTGCTGTCGATTATGTGGGTTCTGATTTGTTAGCTGTGCAAATCTCCACATGGACCAAACACCTTGCGTCGCCCCGGTAAACACAATTGGCCGTGGGCCCTTTTGTGCGCTGCCCTGGGGGACCCAAGCGACAAGTTCCGGCTGTTGCATGCTGGCCTACTTCCATTTCACAAAGGTTAAGCCATTCTGATTTGCCACTGTTTTCCATCTGGCGCAATCCTCGTGCTTCTGTGAAAACAACACTGTACTGCCCCTTTGGGGGATTTGAATCTGCCTATTCAGCTGGGTACTTTTCAGGTCCGACTCAAATGCTTGTCTGGCCAATGCGCGCAATACCCTTCCATCACATGCATTACGTTCTCATAAAAGTCACACCGCCATTGTTCACGTTGCCTCCCACTTATGCTTGCTCGAATTCCACTGCAAAGCTTCCCAGATATTGAATAACACTCATTGCCATCGTAATATGGCCACTCTGTTTACTGAGGCCAGCCTTGGCTGGGCCATGGGAGCCCCTTGTCTCTGTCATCCACACTGACGAATTTTATTGGCTGCTGGTCTTCAATATGTAAATTTACAAAGTACAGGCATTTTTGTCATCTTTTGCCAACGCTATGGATAGGAAATGTTTTCTATGGTGTTGCGGGAAAGGTTTTCCTATGCAGAAATGGAGGGGCTTTTTGTTGCCTTTGGGACGATAGACGCTTTCCCACCCTAAGTGAGATGGGTGGCAGCTTCTTCCACCTGCCTGGGCTGCCCTTTGTGCTATTAAGACTATACTTTCAGGGATCATTTCTATAGTTCTTAACTGAGGAAATGTGTTCGAAAGTGTCTGGTCTTCGCTAACCACGAGGAAGAGTTGAAGTGTTCTCTTCTGAGCGTGAAGCAAGTGGACAGTGTTGCATTTATGCAGCTGCTGTCTGCTATTGATGACCGTTCCTCTCTCCCTTTCAGGAGGGTTGGAGGAAGGGAACACAAACTGAGTGGTTAGCTGCTTATTATTCTGGTGAAAAATAGAGACAGCTCCCCTGTTCTTAGGGTTGCTTGGTGTCTGTGCTGTCGATTATGTGGGTTCTGATTTGTTAGTTGTGCAAATCTCCACATGGAACAAACACCTTGCGTCGCCCCGGTAAACACAATTGGCCGTGGGCCCTTTTGTGCGCTGCCCTGGGGGACCCAAGCGACAAGTTCCGGCTGTTGCATGCTGGCCTACTTCCATTTCACAAAGGTTAAGCCATTCTGATTTGCCACTGTTTTCCATCTGGCGCAATCCTCGTGCTTCTGTGAAAACAACACTGTACTGCCTTTGAATCTGCCTATTCAGCTGGGTACTTTTCAGGTCCGACTCAAATGCTTGTCTGGCCAATGCGCGCAATACCCTTCCATCACATGCATTACGTTCTCATAAAAGTCACACCGCCATTGTTCACGTTGCCTCCCACTTATGCTTGCTCGAATTCCACTGCAAAGCTTCCCAGATATTGAATAACACTCATTGCCATCGTAATATGGCCACTCTGTTTACTGAGGCCAGCCTTGGCTGGGCCATGGGAGCCCCTTGTCTCTGTCATCCACACTGACGAATTTTATTGGCTGCTGGTCTTCAATATGTAAATTTACAAAGTACAGGCATTTTTGTCATCTTTTGCCAACGCTATGGATAGGAAATGTTTTCTATGGTGTTGCGGGAAAGGTTTTCCTATGCAGAAATGGAGGGGCTTTTTGTTGCCTTTGGGACGATAGACGCTTTCCCACCCTAAGTGAGATGGGTGGCAGCTTCTTCCACCTGCCTGGGCTGCCCTTTGTGCTATTAAGACTATACTTTCAGGGATCATTTCTATAGTTCTTAACTGAGGAAATGTGTTCGAAAGTGTCTGGTCTTCGCTAACCACGAGGAAGAGTTGAAGTGTTCTCTTCTGAGCGTGAAGCAAGTGGACAGTGTTGCATTTATGCAGCTGCTGTCTGCTATTGATGACCGTTCCTCTCTCCCTTTCAGGAGGGTTGGAGGAAGGGAACACAAACTGAGTGGTTAGCTGCTTATTATTCTGGTGAAAAATAGAGACAGCTCCCCTGTTCTTAGGGTTGCTTGGTGTCTGTGCTGTCGATTATGTGGGTTCTGATTTGTTAGCTGTGCAAATCTCCACATGGACCAAACACCTTGCGTCGCCCCGGTAAACACAATTGGCCGTGGGCCCTTTTGTGCGCTGCCCTGGGGGACCCAAGCGACAAGTTCCGGCTGTTGCATGCTGGCCTACTTCCATTTCACAAAGGTTAAGCCATTCTGATTTGCCACTGTTTTCCATCTGGCGCAATCCTCGTGCTTCTGTGAAAACAACACTGTACTGCCCCTTTGGGGGATTTGAATCTGCCTATTCAGCTGGGTACTTTTCAGGTCCGACTCAAATGCTTGTCTGGCCAATGCGCGCAATACCCTTCCATCACATGCATTACGTTCTCATAAAAGTCACACCGCCATTGTTCACGTTGCCTCCCACTTATGCTTGCTCGAATTCCACTGCAAAGCTTCCCAGATATTGAATAACACTCATTGCCATCGTAATATGGCCACTCTGTTTACTGAGGCCAGCCTTGGCTGGGCCATGGGAGCCCCTTGTCTCTGTCATCCACACTGACGAATTTTATTGGCTGCTGGTCTTCAATATGTAAATTTACAAAGTACAGGCATTTTTGTCATCTTTTGCCAACGCTATGGATAGGAAATGTTTTCTATGGTGTTGCGGGAAAGGTTTTCCTATGCAGAAATGGAGGGGCTTTTTGTTGCCTTTGGGACGATAGACGCTTTCCCACCCTAAGTGAGATGGGTGGCAGCTTCTTCCACCTGCCTGGGCTGCCCTTTGTGCTATTAAGACTATACTTTCAGGGATCATTTCTATAGTTCTTAACTGAGGAAATGTGTTCGAAAGTGTCTGGTCTTCGCTAACCACGAGGAAGAGTTGAAGTGTTCTCTTCTGAGCGTGAAGCAAGTGGACAGTGTTGCATTTATGCAGCTGCTGTCTGCTATTGATGACCGTTCCTCTCTCCCTTTCAGGAGGGTTGGAGGAAGGGAACACAAACTGAGTGGTTAGCTGCTTATTATTCTGGTGAAAAATAGAGACAGCTCCCCTGTTCTTAGGGTTGCTTGGTGTCTGTGCTGTCGATTATGTGGGTTCTGATTTGTTAGTTGTGCAAATCTCCACATGGAACAAACACCTTGCGTCGCCCCGGTAAACACAATTGGCCGTGGGCCCTTTTGTGCGCTGCCCTGGGGGACCCAAGCGACAAGTTCCGGCTGTTGCATGCTGGCCTACTTCCATTTCACAAAGGTTAAGCCATTCTGATTTGCCACTGTTTTCCATCTGGCGCAATCCTCGTGCTTCTGTGAAAACAACACTGTACTGCCTTTGAATCTGCCTATTCAGCTGGGTACTTTTCAGGTCCGACTCAAATGCTTGTCTGGCCAATGCGCGCAATACCCTTCCATCACATGCATTACGTTCTCATAAAAGTCACACCGCCATTGTTCACGTTGCCTCCCACTTATGCTTGCTCGAATTCCACTGCAAAGCTTCCCAGATATTGAATAACACTCATTGCCATCGTAATATGGCCACTCTGTTTACTGAGGCCAGCCTTGGCTGGGCCATGGGAGCCCCTTGTCTCTGTCATCCACACTGACGAATTTTATTGGCTGCTGGTCTTCAATATGTAAATTTACAAAGTACAGGCATTTTTGTCATCTTTTGCCAACGCTATGGATAGGAAATGTTTTCTATGGTGTTGCGGGAAAGGTTTTCCTATGCAGAAATGGAGGGGCTTTTTGTTGCCTTTGGGACGATAGACGCTTTCCCACCCTAAGTGAGATGGGTGGCAGCTTCTTCCACCTGCCTGGGCTGCCCTTTGTGCTATTAAGACTATACTTTCAGGGATCATTTCTATAGTTCTTAACTGAGGAAATGTGTTCGAAAGTGTCTGGTCTTCGCTAACCACGAGGAAGAGTTGAAGTGTTCTCTTCTGAGCGTGAAGCAAGTGGACAGTGTTGCATTTATGCAGCTGCTGTCTGCTATTGATGACCGTTCCTCTCTCCCTTTCAGGAGGGTTGGAGGAAGGGAACACAAACTGAGTGGTTAGCTGCTTATTATTCTGGTGAAAAATAGAGACAGCTCCCCTGTTCTTAGGGTTGCTTGGTGTCTGTGCTGTCGATTATGTGGGTTCTGATTTGTTAGCTGTGCAAATCTCCACATGGACCAAACACCTTGCGTCGCCCCGGTAAACACAATTGGCCGTGGGCCCTTTTGTGCGCTGCCCTGGGGGACCCAAGCGACAAGTTCCGGCTGTTGCATGCTGGCCTACTTCCATTTCACAAAGGTTAAGCCATTCTGATTTGCCACTGTTTTCCATCTGGCGCAATCCTCGTGCTTCTGTGAAAACAACACTGTACTGCCTTTGAATCTGCCTATTCAGCTGGGTACTTTTCAGGTCCGACTCAAATGCTTGTCTGGCCAATGCGCGCAATACCCTTCCATCACATGCATTACGTTCTCATAAAAGTCACACCGCCATTGTTCACGTTGCCTCCCACTTATGCTTGCTCGAATTCCACTGCAAAGCTTCCCAGATATTGAATAACACTCATTGCCATCGTAATATGGCCACTCTGTTTACTGAGGCCAGCCTTGGCTGGGCCATGGGAGCCCCTTGTCTCTGTCATCCACACTGACGAATTTTATTGGCTGCTGGTCTTCAATATGTAAATTTACAAAGTACAGGCATTTTTGTCATCTTTTGCCAACGCTATGGATAGGAAATGTTTTCTATGGTGTTGCGGGAAAGGTTTTCCTATGCAGAAATGGAGGGGCTTTTTGTTGCCTTTGGGACGATAGACGCTTTCCCACCCTAAGTGATATGGGTGGCAGCTTCTTCCACCTGCCTGGGCTGCCCTTTGTGCTATTAAGACTATACTTTCAGGGATCATTTCTATAGTTCATAACTGAGGAAATGTGTTCGAAAGTGTCTGGTCTTCGCTAACCACGAGGAAGAGTTGAAGTGTTCAGCTATTGATGACCGTTCCTCTCTCTCCCTTTCAGGAGGGTTGGAGGAAGGGAACACAAACTGAGTGGTTAGCTGCTTATTATTCTGGTGAAAAATAGAGACAGCTCCCCTGTTCTTAGGGTTGCTTGGTGTCTGTGCTGTCGATTATGTGGGTTCTGATTTGTTAGCTGTGCAAATCTCCACATGGACCAAACACCTTGCGTCGCCCCGGTAAACACAATTGGCCGTGGGCCCTTTTGTGCGCTGCCCTGGGGGACCCAAGCGACAAGTTCCGGCTGTTGCATGCTGGCCTACTTCCATTTCACAAAGGTTAAGCCATTCTGATTTGCCACTGTTTTCCATCTGGCGCAATCCTCGTGCTTCTGTGAAAACAACACTGTACTGCCCCTTTGGGGGATTTGAATCTGCCTATTCAGCTGGGTACTTTTCAGGTCCGACTCAAATGCTTGTCTGGCCAATGCGCGCAATACCCTTCCATCACATGCATTACGTTCTCATAAAAGTCACACCGCCATTGTTCACGTTGCCTCCCACTTATGCTTGCTCGAATTCCACTGCAAAGCTTCCCAGATATTGAATAACACTCATTGCCATCGTAATATGGCCACTCTGTTTACTGAGGCCAGCCTTGGCTGGGCCATGGGAGCCCCTTGTCTCTGTCATCCACACTGACGAATTTTATTGGCTGCTGGTCTTCAATATGTAAATTTACAAAGTACAGGCATTTTTGTCATCTTTTGCCAACGCTATGGATAGGAAATGTTTTCTATGGTGTTGCGGGAAAGGTTTTCCTATGCAGAAATGGAGGGGCTTTTTGTTGCCTTTGGGACGATAGACGCTTTCCCACCCTAAGTGAGATGGGTGGCAGCTTCTTCCACCTGCCTGGGCTGCCCTTTGTGCTATTAAGACTATACTTTCAGGGATCATTTCTATAGTTCTTAACTGAGGAAATGTGTTCGAAAGTGTCTGGTCTTCGCTAACCACGAGGAAGAGTTGAAGTGTTCTCTTCTGAGCGTGAAGCAAGTGGACAGTGTTGCATTTATGCAGCTGCTGTCTGCTATTGATGACCGTTCCTCTCTCCCTTTCAGGAGGGTTGGAGGAAGGGAACACAAACTGAGTGGTTAGCTGCTTATTATTCTGGTGAAAAATAGAGACAGCTCCCCTGTTCTTAGGGTTGCTTGGTGTCTGTGCTGTCGATTATGTGGGTTCTGATTTGTTAGTTGTGCAAATCTCCACATGGAACAAACACCTTGCGTCGCCCCGGTAAACACAATTGGCCGTGGGCCCTTTTGTGCGCTGCCCTGGGGGACCCAAGCGACAAGTTCCGGCTGTTGCATGCTGGCCTACTTCCATTTCACAAAGGTTAAGCCATTCTGATTTGCCACTGTTTTCCATCTGGCGCAATCCTCGTGCTTCTGTGAAAACAACACTGTACTGCCTTTGAATCTGCCTATTCAGCTGGGTACTTTTCAGGTCCGACTCAAATGCTTGTCTGGCCAATGCGCGCAATACCCTTCCATCACATGCATTACGTTCTCATAAAAGTCACACCGCCATTGTTCACGTTGCCTCCCACTTATGCTTGCTCGAATTCCACTGCAAAGCTTCCCAGATATTGAATAACACTCATTGCCATCGTAATATGGCCACTCTGTTTACTGAGGCCAGCCTTGGCTGGGCCATGGGAGCCCCTTGTCTCTGTCATCCACACTGACGAATTTTATTGGCTGCTGGTCTTCAATATGTAAATTTACAAAGTACAGGCATTTTTGTCATCTTTTGCCAACGCTATGGATAGGAAATGTTTTCTATGGTGTTGCGGGAAAGGTTTTCCTATGCAGAAATGGAGGGGCTTTTTGTTGCCTTTGGGACGATAGACGCTTTCCCACCCTAAGTGAGATGGGTGGCAGCTTCTTCCACCTGCCTGGGCTGCCCTTTGTGCTATTAAGACTATACTTTCAGGGATCATTTCTATAGTTCTTAACTGAGGAAATGTGTTCGAAAGTGTCTGGTCTTCGCTAACCACGAGGAAGAGTTGAAGTGTTCTCTTCTGAGCGTGAAGCAAGTGGACAGTGTTGCATTTATGCAGCTGCTGTCTGCTATTGATGACCGTTCCTCTCTCCCTTTCAGGAGGGTTGGAGGAAGGGAACACAAACTGAGTGGTTAGCTGCTTATTATTCTGGTGAAAAATAGAGACAGCTCCCCTGTTCTTAGGGTTGCTTGGTGTCTGTGCTGTCGATTATGTGGGTTCTGATTTGTTAGCTGTGCAAATCTCCACATGGACCAAACACCTTGCGTCGCCCCGGTAAACACAATTGGCCGTGGGCCCTTTTGTGCGCTGCCCTGGGGGACCCAAGCGACAAGTTCCGGCTGTTGCATGCTGGCCTACTTCCATTTCACAAAGGTTAAGCCATTCTGATTTGCCACTGTTTTCCATCTGGCGCAATCCTCGTGCTTCTGTGAAAACAACACTGTACTGCCTTTGAATCTGCCTATTCAGCTGGGTACTTTTCAGGTCCGACTCAAATGCTTGTCTGGCCAATGCGCGCAATACCCTTCCATCACATGCATTACGTTCTCATAAAAGTCACACCGCCATTGTTCACGTTGCCTCCCACTTATGCTTGCTCGAATTCCACTGCAAAGCTTCCCAGATATTGAATAACACTCATTGCCATCGTAATATGGCCACTCTGTTTACTGAGGCCAGCCTTGGCTGGGCCATGGGAGCCCCTTGTCTCTGTCATCCACACTGACGAATTTTATTGGCTGCTGGTCTTCAATATGTAAATTTACAAAGTACAGGCATTTTTGTCATCTTTTGCCAACGCTATGGATAGGAAATGTTTTCTATGGTGTTGCGGGAAAGGTTTTCCTATGCAGAAATGGAGGGGCTTTTTGTTGCCTTTGGGACGATAGACGCTTTCCCACCCTAAGTGATATGGGTGGCAGCTTCTTCCACCTGCCTGGGCTGCCCTTTGTGCTATTAAGACTATACTTTCAGGGATCATTTCTATAGTTCATAACTGAGGAAATGTGTTCGAAAGTGTCTGGTCTTCGCTAACCACGAGGAAGAGTTGAAGTGTTCAGCTATTGATGACCGTTCCTCTCTCTCCCTTTCAGGAGGGTTGGAGGAAGGGAACACAAACTGAGTGGTTAGCTGCTTATTATTCTGGTGAAAAATAGAGACAGCTCCCCTGTTCTTAGGGTTGCTTGGTGTCTGTGCTGTCGATTATGTGGGTTCTGATTTGTTAGCTGTGCAAATCTCCACATGGACCAAACACCTTGCGTCGCCCCGGTAAACACAATTGGCCGTGGGCCCTTTTGTGCGCTGCCCTGGGGGACCCAAGCGACAAGTTCCGGCTGTTGCATGCTGGCCTACTTCCATTTCACAAAGGTTAAGCCATTCTGATTTGCCACTGTTTTCCATCTGGCGCAATCCTCGTGCTTCTGTGAAAACAACACTGTACTGCCCCTTTGGGGGATTTGAATCTGCCTATTCAGCTGGGTACTTTTCAGGTCTGACTCAAATGCTTGTCTGGCCAATGCGCGCAATACCCTTCCATCACATGCATTACGTTCTCATAAAAGTCACACCGCCATTGTTCACGTTGCCTCCCACTTATGCTTGCTCGAATTCCACTGCAAAGCTTCCCAGATATTGAATAACACTCATTGCCATCGTAATATGGCCACTCTGTTTACTGAGGCCAGCCTTGGCTGGGCCATGGGAGCCCCTTGTCTCTGTCATCCACACTGACGAATTTTATTGGCTGCTGGTCTTCAATATGTAAATTTACAAAGTACAGGCATTTTTGTCATCTTTTGCCAACGCTATGGATAGGAAATGTTTTCTATGGTGTTGCGGGAAAGGTTTTCCTATGCAGAAATGGAGGGGCTTTTTGTTGCCTTTGGGACGATAGACGCTTTCCCACCCTAAGTGATATGGGTGGCAGCTTCTTCCACCTGCCTGGGCTGCCCTTTGTGCTATTAAGACTATACTTTCAGGGATCATTTCTATAGTTCTTAACTGAGGAAATGTGTTCGAAAGTGTCTGGTCTTCGCTAACCACGAGGAAGAGTTGAAGTGTTCTCTTCTGAGCGTGAAGCAAGTGGACAGTGTTGCATTTATGCAGCTGCTGTCTGCTATTGATGACCGTTCCTCTCTCCCTTTCAGGAGGGTTGGAGGAAGGGAACACAAACTGAGTGGTTAGCTGCTTATTATTCTGGTGAAAAATAGAGACAGCTCCCCTGTTCTTAGGGTTGCTTGGTGTCTGTGCTGTCGATTATGTGGGTTCTGATTTGTTAGCTGTGCAAATCTCCACATGGACCAAACACCTTGCGTCGCCCCGGTAAACACAATTGGCCGTGGGCCCTTTTGTGCGCTGCCCTGGGGGACCCAAGCGACAAGTTCCGGCTGTTGCATGCTGGCCTACTTCCATTTCACAAAGGTTAAGCCATTCTGATTTGCCACTGTTTTCCATCTGGCGCAATCCTCGTGCTTCTGTGAAAACAACACTGTACTGCCCCTTTGGGGGATTTGAATCTGCCTATTCAGCTGGGTACTTTTCAGGTCCGACTCAAATGCTTGTCTGGCCAATGCGCGCAATACCCTTCCATCACATGCATTACGTTCTCATAAAAGTCACACCGCCATTGTTCACGTTGCCTCCCACTTATGCTTGCTCGAATTCCACTGCAAAGCTTCCCAGATATTGAATAACACTCATTGCCATCGTAATATGGCCACTCTGTTTACTGAGGCCAGCCTTGGCTGGGCCATGGGAGCCCCTTGTCTCTGTCATCCACACTGACAAATTTTATTGGCTGCTGGTCTTCAATATGTAAATTTACAAAGTACAGGCATTTTTGTCATCTTTTGCCAACGCTATGGAAAGGAAAGGTTTTCTATGGGGTTGCGGGAAAGGTTTTCCTATGCAGAAATGGGGGGGCTTTTTGTTGCCTTTGGGACGATAGATGCTTTCCCACCCTAAGTGAGATGGGTGGCAGCTTCTTCCACCTGCCTGGGCTGCCCTTTGTGCTATTAAGACTATACTTTCAGGGATCATTTCTATAGTTCTTAACTGAGGAAATGTGTTCGAAAGTGTCTGGTCTTCGCTAACCACGAGGAAGAGTTGAAGTGTTCTCTTCTGAGCGTGAAGCAAGTGGACAGTGTTGCATTTATGCAGCTGCTGTCTGCTATTGATGACCGTTCCTCTCTCCCTTTCAGGAGGGTTGGAGGAAGGGAACACAAACTGAGTGGTTAGCTGCTTATTATTCTGGTGAAAAATAGAGACAGCTCCCCTGTTCTTAGGGTTGCTTGGTGTCTGTGCTGTCGATTATGTGGGTTCTGATTTGTTAGTTGTGCAAATCTCCACATGGAACAAACACCTTGCGTCGCCCCGGTAAACACAATTGGCCGTGGGCCCTTTTGTGCGCTGCCCTGGGGGACCCAAGCGACAAGTTCCGGCTGTTGCATGCTGGCCTACTTCCATTTCACAAAGGTTAAGCCATTCTGATTTGCCACTGTTTTCCATCTGGCGCAATCCTCGTGCTTCTGTGAAAACAACACTGTACTGCCTTTGAATCTGCCTATTCAGCTGGGTACTTTTCAGGTCCGACTCAAATGCTTGTCTGGCCAATGCGCGCAATACCCTTCCATCACATGCATTACGTTCTCATAAAAGTCACACCGCCATTGTTCACGTTGCCTCCCACTTATGCTTGCTCGAATTCCACTGCAAAGCTTCCCAGATATTGAATAACACTCATTGCCATCGTAATATGGCCACTCTGTTTACTGAGGCCAGCCTTGGCTGGGCCATGGGAGCCCCTTGTCTCTGTCATCCACACTGACGAATTTTATTGGCTGCTGGTCTTCAATATGTAAATTTACAAAGTACAGGCATTTTTGTCATCTTTTGCCAACGCTATGGATAGGAAATGTTTTCTATGGTGTTGCGGGAAAGGTTTTCCTATGCAGAAATGGAGGGGCTTTTTGTTGCCTTTGGGACGATAGACGCTTTCCCACCCTAAGTGAGATGGGTGGCAGCTTCTTCCACCTGCCTGGGCTGCCCTTTGTGCTATTAAGACTATACTTTCAGGGATCATTTCTATAGTTCTTAACTGAGGAAATGTGTTCGAAAGTGTCTGGTCTTCGCTAACCACGAGGAAGAGTTGAAGTGTTCTCTTCTGAGCGTGAAGCAAGTGGACAGTGTTGCATTTATGCAGCTGCTGTCTGCTATTGATGACCGTTCCTCTCTCCCTTTCAGGAGGGTTGGAGGAAGGGAACACAAACTGAGTGGTTAGCTGCTTATTATTCTGGTGAAAAATAGAGACAGCTCCCCTGTTCTTAGGGTTGCTTGGTGTCTGTGCTGTCGATTATGTGGGTTCTGATTTGTTAGTTGTGCAAATCTCCACATGGAACAAACACCTTGCGTCGCCCCGGTAAACACAATTGGCCGTGGGCCCTTTTGTGCGCTGCCCTGGGGGACCCAAGCGACAAGTTCCGGCTGTTGCATGCTGGCCTACTTCCATTTCACAAAGGTTAAGCCATTCTGATTTGCCACTGTTTTCCATCTGGCGCAATCCTCGTGCTTCTGTGAAAACAACACTGTACTGCCTTTGAATCTGCCTATTCAGCTGGGTACTTTTCAGGTCCGACTCAAATGCTTGTCTGGCCAATGCGCGCAATACCCTTCCATCACATGCATTACGTTCTCATAAAAGTCACACCGCCATTGTTCACGTTGCCTCCCACTTATGCTTGCTCGAATTCCACTGCAAAGCTTCCCAGATATTGAATAACACTCATTGCCATCGTAATATGGCCACTCTGTTTACTGAGGCCAGCCTTGGCTGGGCCATGGGAGCCCCTTGTCTCTGTCATCCACACTGACGAATTTTATTGGCTGCTGGTCTTCAATATGTAAATTTACAAAGTACAGGCATTTTTGTCATCTTTTGCCAACGCTATGGATAGGAAATGTTTTCTATGGTGTTGCGGGAAAGGTTTTCCTATGCAGAAATGGAGGGGCTTTTTGTTGCCTTTGGGACGATAGACGCTTTCCCACCCTAAGTGAGATGGGTGGCAGCTTCTTCCACCTGCCTGGGCTGCCCTTTGTGCTATTAAGACTATACTTTCAGGGATCATTTCTATAGTTCTTAACTGAGGAAATGTGTTCGAAAGTGTCTGGTCTTCGCTAACCACGAGGAAGAGTTGAAGTGTTCTCTTCTGAGCGTGAAGCAAGTGGACAGTGTTGCATTTATGCAGCTGCTGTCTGCTATTGATGACCGTTCCTCTCTCCCTTTCAGGAGGGTTGGAGGAAGGGAACACAAACTGAGTGGTTAGCTGCTTATTATTCTGGTGAAAAATAGAGACAGCTCCCCTGTTCTTAGGGTTGCTTGGTGTCTGTGCTGTCGATTATGTGGGTTCTGATTTGTTAGCTGTGCAAATCTCCACATGGACCAAACACCTTGCGTCGCCCCGGTAAACACAATTGGCCGTGGGCCCTTTTGTGCGCTGCCCTGGGGGACCCAAGCGACAAGTTCCGGCTGTTGCATGCTGGCCTACTTCCATTTCACAAAGGTTAAGCCATTCTGATTTGCCACTGTTTTCCATCTGGCGCAATCCTCGTGCTTCTGTGAAAACAACACTGTACTGCCTTTGAATCTGCCTATTCAGCTGGGTACTTTTCAGGTCCGACTCAAATGCTTGTCTGGCCAATGCGCGCAATACCCTTCCATCACATGCATTACGTTCTCATAAAAGTCACACCGCCATTGTTCACGTTGCCTCCCACTTATGCTTGCTCGAATTCCACTGCAAAGCTTCCCAGATATTGAATAACACTCATTGCCATCGTAATATGGCCACTCTGTTTACTGAGGCCAGCCTTGGCTGGGCCATGGGAGCCCCTTGTCTCTGTCATCCACACTGACGAATTTTATTGGCTGCTGGTCTTCAATATGTAAATTTACAAAGTACAGGCATTTTTGTCATCTTTTGCCAACGCTATGGATAGGAAATGTTTTCTATGGTGTTGCGGGAAAGGTTTTCCTATGCAGAAATGGAGGGGCTTTTTGTTGCCTTTGGGACGATAGACGCTTTCCCACCCTAAGTGATATGGGTGGCAGCTTCTTCCACCTGCCTGGGCTGCCCTTTGTGCTATTAAGACTATACTTTCAGGGATCATTTCTATAGTTCATAACTGAGGAAATGTGTTCGAAAGTGTCTGGTCTTCGCTAACCACGAGGAAGAGTTGAAGTGTTCAGCTATTGATGACCGTTCCTCTCTCTCCCTTTCAGGAGGGTTGGAGGAAGGGAACACAAACTGAGTGGTTAGCTGCTTATTATTCTGGTGAAAAATAGAGACAGCTCCCCTGTTCTTAGGGTTGCTTGGTGTCTGTGCTGTCGATTATGTGGGTTCTGATTTGTTAGCTGTGCAAATCTCCACATGGACCAAACACCTTGCGTCGCCCCGGTAAACACAATTGGCCGTGGGCCCTTTTGTGCGCTGCCCTGGGGGACCCAAGCGACAAGTTCCGGCTGTTGCATGCTGGCCTACTTCCATTTCACAAAGGTTAAGCCATTCTGATTTGCCACTGTTTTCCATCTGGCGCAATCCTCGTGCTTCTGTGAAAACAACACTGTACTGCCCCTTTGGGGGATTTGAATCTGCCTATTCAGCTGGGTACTTTTCAGGTCTGACTCAAATGCTTGTCTGGCCAATGCGCGCAATACCCTTCCATCACATGCATTACGTTCTCATAAAAGTCACACCGCCATTGTTCACGTTGCCTCCCACTTATGCTTGCTCGAATTCCACTGCAAAGCTTCCCAGATATTGAATAACACTCATTGCCATCGTAATATGGCCACTCTGTTTACTGAGGCCAGCCTTGGCTGGGCCATGGGAGCCCCTTGTCTCTGTCATCCACACTGACGAATTTTATTGGCTGCTGGTCTTCAATATGTAAATTTACAAAGTACAGGCATTTTTGTCATCTTTTGCCAACGCTATGGATAGGAAATGTTTTCTATGGTGTTGCGGGAAAGGTTTTCCTATGCAGAAATGGAGGGGCTTTTTGTTGCCTTTGGGACGATAGACGCTTTCCCACCCTAAGTGATATGGGTGGCAGCTTCTTCCACCTGCCTGGGCTGCCCTTTGTGCTATTAAGACTATACTTTCAGGGATCATTTCTATAGTTCTTAACTGAGGAAATGTGTTCGAAAGTGTCTGGTCTTCGCTAACCACGAGGAAGAGTTGAAGTGTTCTCTTCTGAGCGTGAAGCAAGTGGACAGTGTTGCATTTATGCAGCTGCTGTCTGCTATTGGTGACCGTTCCTCTCTCCCTTTCAGGAGGGTTGGAGGAAGGGAACACAAACTGAGTGGTTAGCTGCTTATTATTCTGGTGAAAAATAGAGACAGCTCCCCTGTTCTTAGGGTTGCTTGGTGTCTGTGCTGTCGATTATGTGGGTTCTGATTTGTTAGCTGTGCAAATCTCCACATGGACCAAACACCTTGCGTCGCCCCGGTAAACACAATTGGCCGTGGGCCCTTTTGTGCGCTGCCCTGGGGGACCCAAGCGACAAGTTCCGGCTGTTGCATGCTGGCCTACTTCCATTTCACAAAGGTTAAGCCATTCTGATTTGCCACTGTTTTCCATCTGGCGCAATCCTCGTGCTTCTGTGAAAACAACACTGTACTGCCCCTTTGGGGGATTTGAATCTGCCTATTCAGCTGGGTACTTTTCAGGTCCGACTCAAATGCTTGTCTGGCCAATGCGCGCAATACCCTTCCATCACATGCATTACGTTCTCATAAAAGTCACACCGCCATTGTTCACGTTGCCTCCCACTTATGCTTGCTCGAATTCCACTGCAAAGCTTCCCAGATATTGAATAACACTCATTGCCATCGTAATATGGCCACTCTGTTTACTGAGGCCAGCCTTGGCTGGGCCATGGGAGCCCCTTGTCTCTGTCATCCACACTGACGAATTTTATTGGCTGCTGGTCTTCAATATGTAAATTTACAAAGTACAGGCATTTTTGTCATCTTTTGCCAACGCTATGGATAGGAAATGTTTTCTATGGTGTTGCGGGAAAGGTTTTCCTATGCAGAAATGGAGGGGCTTTTTGTTGCCTTTGGGACGATAGACGCTTTCCCACCCTAAGTGAGATGGGTGGCAGCTTCTTCCACCTGCCTGGGCTGCCCTTTGTGCTATTAAGACTATACTTTCAGGGATCATTTCTATAGTTCTTAACTGAGGAAATGTGTTCGAAAGTGTCTGGTCTTCGCTAACCACGAGGAAGAGTTGAAGTGTTCTCTTCTGAGCGTGAAGCAAGTGGACAGTGTTGCATTTATGCAGCTGCTGTCTGCTATTGATGACCGTTCCTCTCTCCCTTTCAGGAGGGTTGGAGGAAGGGAACACAAACTGAGTGGTTAGCTGCTTATTATTCTGGTGAAAAATAGAGACAGCTCCCCTGTTCTTAGGGTTGCTTGGTGTCTGTGCTGTCGATTATGTGGGTTCTGATTTGTTAGTTGTGCAAATCTCCACATGGAACAAACACCTTGCGTCGCCCCGGTAAACACAATTGGCCGTGGGCCCTTTTGTGCGCTGCCCTGGGGGACCCAAGCGACAAGTTCCGGCTGTTGCATGCTGGCCTACTTCCATTTCACAAAGGTTAAGCCATTCTGATTTGCCACTGTTTTCCATCTGGCGCAATCCTCGTGCTTCTGTGAAAACAACACTGTACTGCCTTTGAATCTGCCTATTCAGCTGGGTACTTTTCAGGTCCGACTCAAATGCTTGTCTGGCCAATGCGCGCAATACCCTTCCATCACATGCATTACGTTCTCATAAAAGTCACACCGCCATTGTTCACGTTGCCTCCCACTTATGCTTGCTCGAATTCCACTGCAAAGCTTCCCAGATATTGAATAACACTCATTGCCATCGTAATATGGCCACTCTGTTTACTGAGGCCAGCCTTGGCTGGGCCATGGGAGCCCCTTGTCTCTGTCATCCACACTGACGAATTTTATTGGCTGCTGGTCTTCAATATGTAAATTTACAAAGTACAGGCATTTTTGTCATCTTTTGCCAACGCTATGGATAGGAAATGTTTTCTATGGTGTTGCGGGAAAGGTTTTCCTATGCAGAAATGGAGGGGCTTTTTGTTGCCTTTGGGACGATAGACGCTTTCCCACCCTAAGTGAGATGGGTGGCAGCTTCTTCCACCTGCCTGGGCTGCCCTTTGTGCTATTAAGACTATACTTTCAGGGATCATTTCTATAGTTCTTAACTGAGGAAATGTGTTCGAAAGTGTCTGGTCTTCGCTAACCACGAGGAAGAGTTGAAGTGTTCTCTTCTGAGCGTGAAGCAAGTGGACAGTGTTGCATTTATGCAGCTGCTGTCTGCTATTGATGACCGTTCCTCTCTCCCTTTCAGGAGGGTTGGAGGAAGGGAACACAAACTGAGTGGTTAGCTGCTTATTATTCTGGTGAAAAATAGAGACAGCTCCCCTGTTCTTAGGGTTGCTTGGTGTCTGTGCTGTCGATTATGTGGGTTCTGATTTGTTAGCTGTGCAAATCTCCACATGGACCAAACACCTTGCGTCGCCCCGGTAAACACAATTGGCCGTGGGCCCTTTTGTGCGCTGCCCTGGGGGACCCAAGCGACAAGTTCCGGCTGTTGCATGCTGGCCTACTTCCATTTCACAAAGGTTAAGCCATTCTGATTTGCCACTGTTTTCCATCTGGCGCAATCCTCGTGCTTCTGTGAAAACAACACTGTACTGCCCCTTTGGGGGATTTGAATCTGCCTATTCAGCTGGGTACTTTTCAGGTCCGACTCAAATGCTTGTCTGGCCAATGCGCGCAATACCCTTCCATCACATGCATTACGTTCTCATAAAAGTCACACCGCCATTGTTCACGTTGCCTCCCACTTATGCTTGCTCGAATTCCACTGCAAAGCTTCCCAGATATTGAATAACACTCATTGCCATCGTAATATGGCCACTCTGTTTACTGAGGCCAGCCTTGGCTGGGCCATGGGAGCCCCTTGTCTCTGTCATCCACACTGACGAATTTTATTGGCTGCTGGTCTTCAATATGTAAATTTACAAAGTACAGGCATTTTTGTCATCTTTTGCCAACGCTATGGATAGGAAATGTTTTCTATGGTGTTGCGGGAAAGGTTTTCCTATGCAGAAATGGAGGGGCTTTTTGTTGCCTTTGGGACGATAGACGCTTTCCCACCCTAAGTGAGATGGGTGGCAGCTTCTTCCACCTGCCTGGGCTGCCCTTTGTGCTATTAAGACTATACTTTCAGGGATCATTTCTATAGTTCTTAACTGAGGAAATGTGTTCGAAAGTGTCTGGTCTTCGCTAACCACGAGGAAGAGTTGAAGTGTTCTCTTCTGAGCGTGAAGCAAGTGGACAGTGTTGCATTTATGCAGCTGCTGTCTGCTATTGATGACCGTTCCTCTCTCCCTTTCAGGAGGGTTGGAGGAAGGGAACACAAACTGAGTGGTTAGCTGCTTATTATTCTGGTGAAAAATAGAGACAGCTCCCCTGTTCTTAGGGTTGCTTGGTGTCTGTGCTGTCGATTATGTGGGTTCTGATTTGTTAGTTGTGCAAATCTCCACATGGAACAAACACCTTGCGTCGCCCCGGTAAACACAATTGGCCGTGGGCCCTTTTGTGCGCTGCCCTGGGGGACCCAAGCGACAAGTTCCGGCTGTTGCATGCTGGCCTACTTCCATTTCACAAAGGTTAAGCCATTCTGATTTGCCACTGTTTTCCATCTGGCGCAATCCTCGTGCTTCTGTGAAAACAACACTGTACTGCCTTTGAATCTGCCTATTCAGCTGGGTACTTTTCAGGTCCGACTCAAATGCTTGTCTGGCCAATGCGCGCAATACCCTTCCATCACATGCATTACGTTCTCATAAAAGTCACACCGCCATTGTTCACGTTGCCTCCCACTTATGCTTGCTCGAATTCCACTGCAAAGCTTCCCAGATATTGAATAACACTCATTGCCATCGTAATATGGCCACTCTGTTTACTGAGGCCAGCCTTGGCTGGGCCATGGGAGCCCCTTGTCTCTGTCATCCACACTGACGAATTTTATTGGCTGCTGGTCTTCAATATGTAAATTTACAAAGTACAGGCATTTTTGTCATCTTTTGCCAACGCTATGGATAGGAAATGTTTTCTATGGTGTTGCGGGAAAGGTTTTCCTATGCAGAAATGGAGGGGCTTTTTGTTGCCTTTGGGACGATAGACGCTTTCCCACCCTAAGTGAGATGGGTGGCAGCTTCTTCCACCTGCCTGGGCTGCCCTTTGTGCTATTAAGACTATACTTTCAGGGATCATTTCTATAGTTCTTAACTGAGGAAATGTGTTCGAAAGTGTCTGGTCTTCGCTAACCACGAGGAAGAGTTGAAGTGTTCTCTTCTGAGCGTGAAGCAAGTGGACAGTGTTGCATTTATGCAGCTGCTGTCTGCTATTGATGACCGTTCCTCTCTCCCTTTCAGGAGGGTTGGAGGAAGGGAACACAAACTGAGTGGTTAGCTGCTTATTATTCTGGTGAAAAATAGAGACAGCTCCCCTGTTCTTAGGGTTGCTTGGTGTCTGTGCTGTCGATTATGTGGGTTCTGATTTGTTAGCTGTGCAAATCTCCACATGGACCAAACACCTTGCGTCGCCCCGGTAAACACAATTGGCCGTGGGCCCTTTTGTGCGCTGCCCTGGGGGACCCAAGCGACAAGTTCCGGCTGTTGCATGCTGGCCTACTTCCATTTCACAAAGGTTAAGCCATTCTGATTTGCCACTGTTTTCCATCTGGCGCAATCCTCGTGCTTCTGTGAAAACAACACTGTACTGCCTTTGAATCTGCCTATTCAGCTGGGTACTTTTCAGGTCCGACTCAAATGCTTGTCTGGCCAATGCGCGCAATACCCTTCCATCACATGCATTACGTTCTCATAAAAGTCACACCGCCATTGTTCACGTTGCCTCCCACTTATGCTTGCTCGAATTCCACTGCAAAGCTTCCCAGATATTGAATAACACTCATTGCCATCGTAATATGGCCACTCTGTTTACTGAGGCCAGCCTTGGCTGGGCCATGGGAGCCCCTTGTCTCTGTCATCCACACTGACGAATTTTATTGGCTGCTGGTCTTCAATATGTAAATTTACAAAGTACAGGCATTTTTGTCATCTTTTGCCAACGCTATGGATAGGAAATGTTTTCTATGGTGTTGCGGGAAAGGTTTTCCTATGCAGAAATGGAGGGGCTTTTTGTTGCCTTTGGGACGATAGACGCTTTCCCACCCTAAGTGATATGGGTGGCAGCTTCTTCCACCTGCCTGGGCTGCCCTTTGTGCTATTAAGACTATACTTTCAGGGATCATTTCTATAGTTCATAACTGAGGAAATGTGTTCGAAAGTGTCTGGTCTTCGCTAACCACGAGGAAGAGTTGAAGTGTTCAGCTATTGATGACCGTTCCTCTCTCTCCCTTTCAGGAGGGTTGGAGGAAGGGAACACAAACTGAGTGGTTAGCTGCTTATTATTCTGGTGAAAAATAGAGACAGCTCCCCTGTTCTTAGGGTTGCTTGGTGTCTGTGCTGTCGATTATGTGGGTTCTGATTTGTTAGCTGTGCAAATCTCCACATGGACCAAACACCTTGCGTCGCCCCGGTAAACACAATTGGCCGTGGGCCCTTTTGTGCGCTGCCCTGGGGGACCCAAGCGACAAGTTCCGGCTGTTGCATGCTGGCCTACTTCCATTTCACAAAGGTTAAGCCATTCTGATTTGCCACTGTTTTCCATCTGGCGCAATCCTCGTGCTTCTGTGAAAACAACACTGTACTGCCCCTTTGGGGGATTTGAATCTGCCTATTCAGCTGGGTACTTTTCAGGTCTGACTCAAATGCTTGTCTGGCCAATGCGCGCAATACCCTTCCATCACATGCATTACGTTCTCATAAAAGTCACACCGCCATTGTTCACGTTGCCTCCCACTTATGCTTGCTCGAATTCCACTGCAAAGCTTCCCAGATATTGAATAACACTCATTGCCATCGTAATATGGCCACTCTGTTTACTGAGGCCAGCCTTGGCTGGGCCATGGGAGCCCCTTGTCTCTGTCATCCACACTGACGAATTTTATTGGCTGCTGGTCTTCAATATGTAAATTTACAAAGTACAGGCATTTTTGTCATCTTTTGCCAACGCTATGGATAGGAAATGTTTTCTATGGTGTTGCGGGAAAGGTTTTCCTATGCAGAAATGGAGGGGCTTTTTGTTGCCTTTGGGACGATAGACGCTTTCCCACCCTAAGTGATATGGGTGGCAGCTTCTTCCACCTGCCTGGGCTGCCCTTTGTGCTATTAAGACTATACTTTCAGGGATCATTTCTATAGTTCTTAACTGAGGAAATGTGTTCGAAAGTGTCTGGTCTTCGCTAACCACGAGGAAGAGTTGAAGTGTTCTCTTCTGAGCGTGAAGCAAGTGGACAGTGTTGCATTTATGCAGCTGCTGTCTGCTATTGATGACCGTTCCTCTCTCCCTTTCAGGAGGGTTGGAGGAAGGGAACACAAACTGAGTGGTTAGCTGCTTATTATTCTGGTGAAAAATAGAGACAGCTCCCCTGTTCTTAGGGTTGCTTGGTGTCTGTGCTGTCGATTATGTGGGTTCTGATTTGTTAGCTGTGCAAATCTCCACATGGACCAAACACCTTGCGTCGCCCCGGTAAACACAATTGGCCGTGGGCCCTTTTGTGCGCTGCCCTGGGGGACCCAAGCGACAAGTTCCGGCTGTTGCATGCTGGCCTACTTCCATTTCACAAAGGTTAAGCCATTCTGATTTGCCACTGTTTTCCATCTGGCGCAATCCTCGTGCTTCTGTGAAAACAACACTGTACTGCCCCTTTGGGGGATTTGAATCTGCCTATTCAGCTGGGTACTTTTCAGGTCCGACTCAAATGCTTGTCTGGCCAATGCGCGCAATACCCTTCCATCACATGCATTACGTTCTCATAAAAGTCACACCGCCATTGTTCACGTTGCCTCCCACTTATGCTTGCTCGAATTCCACTGCAAAGCTTCCCAGATATTGAATAACACTCATTGCCATCGTAATATGGCCACTCTGTTTACTGAGGCCAGCCTTGGCTGGGCCATGGGAGCCCCTTGTCTCTGTCATCCACACTGACAAATTTTATTGGCTGCTGGTCTTCAATATGTAAATTTACAAAGTACAGGCATTTTTGTCATCTTTTGCCAACGCTATGGAAAGGAAAGGTTTTCTATGGGGTTGCGGGAAAGGTTTTCCTATGCAGAAATGGGGGGGCTTTTTGTTGCCTTTGGGACGATAGATGCTTTCCCACCCTAAGTGAGATGGGTGGCAGCTTCTTCCACCTGCCTGGGCTGCCCTTTGTGCTATTAAGACTATACTTTCAGGGATCATTTCTATAGTTCTTAACTGAGGAAATGTGTTCGAAAGTGTCTGGTCTTCGCTAACCACGAGGAAGAGTTGAAGTGTTCTCTTCTGAGCGTGAAGCAAGTGGACAGTGTTGCATTTATGCAGCTGCTGTCTGCTATTGATGACCGTTCCTCTCTCCCTTTCAGGAGGGTTGGAGGAAGGGAACACAAACTGAGTGGTTAGCTGCTTATTATTCTGGTGAAAAATAGAGACAGCTCCCCTGTTCTTAGGGTTGCTTGGTGTCTGTGCTGTCGATTATGTGGGTTCTGATTTGTTAGCTGTGCAAATCTCCACATGGACCAAACACCTTGCGTCGCCCCGGTAAACACAATTGGCCGTGGGCCCTTTTGTGCGCTGCCCTGGGGGACCCAAGCGACAAGTTCCGGCTGTTGCATGCTGGCCTACTTCCATTTCACAAAGGTTAAGCCATTCTGATTTGCCACTGTTTTTCATCTGGCGCAATCCTCGTGCTTCTGTGAAAACAACACTGTACTGCCTTTGAATCTGCCTATTCAGCTGGGTACTTTTCAGGTCCGACTCAAATGCTTGTCTGGCCAATGCGCGCAATACCCTTCCATCACATGCATTACGTTCTCATAAAAGTCACACCGCCATTGTTCACGTTGCCTCCCACTTATGCTTGCTCGAATTCCACTGCAAAGCTTCCCAGATATTGAATAACACTCATTGCCATCGTAATATGGCCACTCTGTTTACTGAGGCCAGCCTTGGCTGGGCCATGGGAGCCCCTTGTCTCTGTCATCCACACTGACGAATTTTATTGGCTGCTGGTTTTCAATATGTAAATTTACAAAGTACAGGCATTTTTGTCATCTTTTGCCAACGCTATGGAAAGGAAAGGTTTTCTATGGGGTTGCGGGAAAGGTTTTCCTATGCAGAAATGGGGGGCTTTTTGTTGCCTTTGGGACGATAGATGCTTTCCCACCCTAAGTGAGATGGGTGGCAGCTTCTTCCACCTACCTGGGCTGCCCTTTGTGCTATTAAGACTATACTTTCAGGGATCATTTCTATAGTTTTTAACTGAGGAAATGTGTTCGAAAGTGTCTGGTCTTCGCTAACCACGAGGAAGAGTTGAAGTGTTCTCTTCTGAGCGTGAAGCAAGTGGACAGTGTTGCATTTATGCAGCTGCTGTCTGCTATTGATGACCGTTCCTCTCTCCCTTTCAGGAGGGTTGGAGGAAGGGAACACAAACTGAGTGGTTAGCTGCTTATTATTCTGGTGAAAAATAGAGACAGCTCCCCTGTTCTTAGGGTTGCTTGGTGTCTGTGCTGTCGATTATGTGGGTTCTGATTTGTTAGCTGTGCAAATCTCCACATGGACCAAACACCTTGCGTCTCCCCGGTAAACACAATTGGCCGTGGGCCCTTTTGTGCGCTGCCCTGGGGGACCCAAGCGACAAGTTCCGGCTGTTGCATGCTGGCCTACTTCCATTTCACAAAGGTTAAGCCATTCTGATTTGCCACTGTTTTTCATCTGGCGCAATCCTCGTGCTTCTGTGAAAACAACACTGTACTGCCTTTGAATCTGCCTATTCAGCTGGGTACTTTTCAGGTCCGACTCAAATGCTTGTCTGGCCAATGCGCGCAATACCCTTCCATCACATGCATTACGTTCTCATAAAAGTCACACCGCCATTGTTCACGTTGCCTCCCACTTATGCTTGCTCGAATTCCACTGCAAAGCTTCCCAGATATTGAATAACACTCATTGCCATCGTAATATGGCCACTCTGTTTACTGAGGCCAGCCTTGGCTGGGCCATGGGAGCCCCTTGTCTCTGTCATCCACACTGACGAATTTTATTGGCTGCTGGTCTTCAATATGTAAATTTACAAAGTACAGGCATTTTTGTCATCTTTTGCCAACGCTATGGATAGGAAATGTTTTCTATGGTTTTGCGGGAAAGGTTTTCCTATGCAGAAATGGAGGGGCTTTTTGTTGCCTTTGGGACGATAGACGCTTTCCCACCCTAAGTGATATGGGTGGCAGCTTCTTCCACCTGCCTGGGCTGCCCTTTGTGCTATTAAGACTATACTTTCAGGGATCATTTCTATAGTTCATAACTGAGGAAATGTGTTCGAAAGTGTCTGGTCTTCGCTAACCACGAGGAAGAGTTGAAGTGTTCATCTATTGATGACCGTTCCTCTCTCTCCCTTTCAGGAGGGTTGGAGGAAGGGAACACAAACTGAGTGGTTAGCTGCTTATTATTCTGGTGAAAAATAGAGACAGCTCCCCTGTTCTTAGGGTTGCTTGGTGTCTGTGCTGTCGATTATGTGGGTTCTGATTTGTTAGCTGTGCAAATCTCCACATGGACCAAACACCTTGCGTCGCCCCGGTAAACACAATTGGCCGTGGGCCCTTTTGTGCGCTGCCCTGGGGGACCCAAGCGACAAGTTCCGGCTGTTGCATGCTGGCCTACTTCCATTTCACAAAGGTTAAGCCATTCTGATTTGCCACTGTTTTCCATCTGGCGCAATCCTCGTGCTTCTGTGAAAACAACACTGTACTGCCCCTTTGGGGGATTTGAATCTGCCTATTCAGCTGGGTACTTTTCAGGTCTGACTCAAATGCTTGTCTGGCCAATGCGCGCAATACCCTTCCATCACATGCATTACGTTCTCATAAAAGTCACACCGCCATTGTTCACGTTGCCTCCCACTTATGCTTGCTCGAATTCCACTGCAAAGCTTCCCAGATATTGAATAACACTCATTGCCATCGTAATATGGCCACTCTGTTTACTGAGGCCAGCCTTGGCTGGGCCATGGGAGCCCCTTGTCTCTGTCATCCACACTGACGAATTTTATTGGCTGCTGGTCTTCAATATGTAAATTTACAAAGTACAGGCATTTTTGTCATCTTTTGCCAACGCTATGGATAGGAAATGTTTTCTATGGTGTTGCGGGAAAGGTTTTCCTATGCAGAAATGGAGGGGCTTTTTGTTGCCTTTGGGACGATAGACGCTTTCCCACCCTAAGTGATATGGGTGGCAGCTTCTTCCACCTGCCTGGGCTGCCCTTTGTGCTATTAAGACTATACTTTCAGGGATCATTTCTATAGTTCTTAACAGAGGAAATGTGTTCGAAAGTGTCTGGTCTTCGCTAACTACGAGGAAGAGTTGAAGTGTTCTCTTCTGAGCGTGAAGCAAGTGGACAGTGTTGCATTTATGCAGCTGCTGTCTGCTATTGATGACCGTTCCTCTCTCCCTTTCAGGAGGGTTGGAGGAAGGGAACACAAACTGAGTGGTTAGCTGCTTATTATTCTGGTGAAAAATAGAGACAGCTCCCCTGTTCTTAGGGTTGCTTGGTGTCTGTGCTGTCGATTATGTGGGTTCTGATTTGTTAGCTGTGCAAATCTCCACATGGACCAAACACCTTGCGTCGCCCCGGTAAACACAATTGGCCGTGGGCCCTTTTGTGCGCTGCCCTGGGGGACCCAAGCGACAAGTTCCGGCTGTTGCATGCTGGCCTACTTCCATTTCACAAAGGTTAAGCCATTCTGATTTGCCACTGTTTTCCATCTGGCGCAATCCTCGTGCTTCTGTGAAAACAACACTGTACTGCCCCTTTGGGGGATTTGAATCTGCCTATTCAGCTGGGTACTTTTCAGGTCCGACTCAAATGCTTGTCTGGCCAATGCGCGCAATACCCTTCCATCACATGCATTACGTTCTCATAAAAGTCACACCGCCATTGTTCACGTTGCCTCCCACTTATGCTTGCTCGAATTCCACTGCAAAGCTTCCCAGATATTGAATAACACTCATTGCCATCGTAATATGGCCACTCTGTTTACTGAGGCCAGCCTTGGCTGGGCCATGGGAGCCCCTTGTCTCTGTCATCCACACTGACGAATTTTATTGGCTGCTGGTTTTCAATATGCAAATTTACAAAGTACAGGCATTTTTGTCATCTTTTGCCAACGCTATGGAAAGGAAAGGTTTTCTATGGGGTTGCGGGAAAGGTTTTCCTATGCAGAAATGGGGGGCTTTTTGTTGCCTTTGGGACGATAGATGCTTTCCCACCCTAAGTGAGATGGGTGGCAGCTTCTTCCACCTGCCTGGGCTGCCCTTTGTGCTATTAAGACTATACTTTCAGGGATCATTTCTATAGTTCATAACTGAGGAAATGTGTTCGAAAGTGTCTGGTCTTCGCTAACCACGAGGAAGAGTTGAAGTGTTCAGCTATTGATGACCGTTCCTCTCTCTCCCTTTCAGGAGGGTTGGAGGAAGGGAACACAAACTGAGTGGTTAGCTGCTTATTATTCTGGTGAAAAATAGAGACAGCTCCCCTGTTCTTAGGGTTGCTTGGTGTCTGTGCTGTCGATTATGTGGGTTCTGATTTGTTAGCTGTGCAAATCTCCACATGGACCAAACACCTTGCGTCGCCCCGGTAAACACAATAGGCCGTGGGCCCTTTTGTGCGCTGCCCTGGGGGACCCAAGCGACAAGTTCCGGCTGTTGCATGCTGGCCTACTTCCATTTCACAAAGGTTAAGCCATTCTGATTTGCCACTGTTTTCCATCTGGCGCAATCCTCGTGCTTCTGTGAAAACAACACTGTACTGCCCCTTTGGGGGATTTGAATCTGCCTATTCAGCTGGGTACTTTTCAGGTCTGACTCAAATGCTTGTCTGGCCAATGCGCGCAATACCCTTCCATCACATGCATTACGTTCTCATAAAAGTCACACCGCCATTGTTCACGTTGCCTCCCACTTATGCTTGCTCGAATTCCACTGCAAAGCTTCCCAGATATTGAATAACACTCATTGCCATCGTAATATGGCCACTCTGTTTACTGAGGCCAGCCTTGGCTGGGCCATGGGAGCCCCTTGTCTCTGTCATCCACACTGACGAATTTTATTGGCTGCTGGTCTTCAATATGTAAATTTACAAAGTACAGGCATTTTTGTCATCTTTTGCCAACGCTATGGATAGGAAATGTTTTCTATGGTGTTGCGGGAAAGGTTTTCCTATGCAGAAATGGAGGGGCTTTTTGTTGCCTTTGGGACGATAGACGCTTTCCCACCCTAAGTGATATGGGTGGCAGCTTCTTCCACCTGCCTGGGCTGCCCTTTGTGCTATTAAGACTATACTTTCAGGGATCATTTCTATAGTTCTTAACTGAGGAAATGTGTTCGAAAGTGTCTGGTCTTCGCTAACCACGAGGAAGAGTTGAAGTGTTCTCTTCTGAGCGTGAAGCAAGTGGACAGTGTTGCATTTATGCAGCTGCTGTCTGCTATTGATGACCGTTCCTCTCTCCCTTTCAGGAGGGTTGGAGGAAGGGAACACAAACTGAGTGGTTAGCTGCTTATTATTCTGGTGAAAAATAGAGACAGCTCCCCTGTTCTTAGGGTTGCTTGGTGTCTGTGCTGTCGATTATGTGGGTTCTGATTTGTTAGCTGTGCAAATCTCCACATGGACCAAACACCTTGCGTCGCCCCGGTAAACACAATTGGCCGTGGGCCCTTTTGTGCGCTGCCCTGGGGGACCCAAGCGACAAGTTCCGGCTGTTGCATGCTGGCCTACTTCCATTTCACAAAGGTTAAGCCATTCTGATTTGCCACTGTTTTCCATCTGGCGCAATCCTCGTGCTTCTGTGAAAACAACACTGTACTGCCCCTTTGGGGGATTTGAATCTGCCTATTCAGCTGGGTACTTTTCAGGTCCGACTCAAATGCTTGTCTGGCCAATGCGCGCAATACCCTTCCATCACATGCATTACGTTCTCATAAAAGTCACACCGCCATTGTTCACGTTGCCTCCCACTTATGCTTGCTCGAATTCCACTGCAAAGCTTCCCAGATATTGAATAACACTCATTGCCATCGTAATATGGCCACTCTGTTTACTGAGGCCAGCCTTGGCTGGGCCATGGGAGCCCCTTGTCTCTGTCATCCACACTGACAAATTTTATTGGCTGCTGGTCTTCAATATGTAAATTTACAAAGTACAGGCATTTTTGTCATCTTTTGCCAACGCTATGGAAAGGAAAGGTTTTCTATGGGGTTGCGGGAAAGGTTTTCCTATGCAGAAATGGGGGGCTTTTTGTTGCCTTTGGGACGATAGATGCTTTCCCACCCTAAGTGAGATGGGTGGCAGCTTCTTCCACCTACCTGGGCTGCCCTTTGTGCTATTAAGACTATACTTTCAGGGATCATTTCTATAGTTTTTAACTGAGGAAATGTGTTCGAAAGTGTCTGGTCTTCGCTAACCACGAGGAAGAGTTGAAGTGTTCTCTTCTGAGCGTGAAGCAAGTGGACAGTGTTGCATTTATGCAGCTGCTGTCTGCTATTGATGACCGTTCCTCTCTCCCTTTCAGGAGGGTTGGAGGAAGGGAACACAAACTGAGTGGTTAGCTGCTTATTATTCTGGTGAAAAATAGAGACAGCTCCCCTGTTCTTAGGGTTGCTTGGTGTCTGTGCTGTCGATTATGTGGGTTCTGATTTGTTAGCTGTGCAAATCTCCACATGGACCAAACACCTTGCGTCTCCCCGGTAAACACAATTGGCCGTGGGCCCTTTTGTGCGCTGCCCTGGGGGACCCAAGCGACAAGTTCCGCCTGTTGCATGCTGGCCTACTTCCATTTCACAAAGGTTAAGCCATTCTGATTTGCCACTGTTTTTCATCTGGCGCAATCCTCGTGCTTCTGTGAAAACAACACTGTACTGCCTTTGAATCTGCCTATTCAGCTGGGTACTTTTCAGGTCCGACTCAAATGCTTGTCTGGCCAATGCGCGCAATACCCTTCCATCACATGCATTACGTTCTCATAAAAGTCACACCGCCATTGTTCACGTTGCCTCCCACTTATGCTTGCTCGAATTCCACTGCAAAGCTTCCCAGATATTGAATAACACTCATTGCCATCGTAATATGGCCACTCTGTTTACTGAGGCCAGCCTTGGCTGGGCCATGGGAGCCCCTTGTCTCTGTCATCCACACTGACGAATTTTATTGGCTGCTGGTCTTCAATATGTAAATTTACAAAGTACAGGCATTTTTGTCATCTTTTGCCAACGCTATGGATAGGAAATGTTTTCTATGGTTTTGCGGGAAAGGTTTTCCTATGCAGAAATGGAGGGGCTTTTTGTTGCCTTTGGGACGATAGACGCTTTCCCACCCTAAGTGATATGGGTGGCAGCTTCTTCCACCTGCCTGGGCTGCCCTTTGTGCTATTAAGACTATACTTTCAGGGATCATTTCTATAGTTCATAACTGAGGAAATGTGTTCGAAAGTGTCTGGTCTTCGCTAACCACGAGGAAGAGTTGAAGTGTTCAGCTATTGATGACCGTTCCTCTCTCTCCCTTTCAGGAGGGTTGGAGGAAGGGAACACAAACTGAGTGGTTAGCTGCTTATTATTCTGGTGAAAAATAGAGACAGCTCCCCTGTTCTTAGGGTTGCTTGGTGTCTGTGCTGTCGATTATGTGGGTTCTGATTTGTTAGCTGTGCAAATCTCCACATGGACCAAACACCTTGCGTCGCCCCGGTAAACACAATTGGCCGTGGGCCCTTTTGTGCGCTGCCCTGGGGGACCCAAGCGACAAGTTCCGGCTGTTGCATGCTGGCCTACTTCCATTTCACAAAGGTTAAGCCATTCTGATTTGCCACTGTTTTCCATCTGGCGCAATCCTCGTGCTTCTGTGAAAACAACACTGTACTGCCCCTTTGGGGGATTTGAATCTGCCTATTCAGCTGGGTACTTTTCAGGTCCGACTCAAATGCTTGTCTGGCCAATGCGCGCAATACCCTTCCATCACATGCATTACGTTCTCATAAAAGTCACACCGCCATTGTTCACGTTGCCTCCCACTTATGCTTGCTCGAATTCCACTGCAAAGCTTCCCAGATATTGAATAACACTCATTGCCATCGTAATATGGCCACTCTGTTTACTGAGGCCAGCCTTGGCTGGGCCATGGGAGCCCCTTGTCTCTGTCATCCACACTGACAAATTTTATTGGCTGCTGGTCTTCAATATGTAAATTTACAAAGTACAGGCATTTTTGTCATCTTTTGCCAACGCTATGGAAAGGAAAGGTTTTCTATGGGGTTGCGGGAAAGGTTTTCCTATGCAGAAATGGGGGGGCTTTTTGTTGCCTTTGGGAAGATAGATGCTTTCCCACCCTAAGTGAGATGGGTGGCAGCTTCTTCCACCTGCCTGGGCTGCCCTTTGTGCTATTAAGACTATACTTTCAGGGATCATTTCTATAGTTCTTAACTGAGGAAATGTGTTCGAAAGTGTCTGGTCTTCGCTAACCACGAGGAAGAGTTGAAGTGTTCTCTTCTGAGCGTGAAGCAAGTGGACAGTGTTGCATTTATGCAGCTGCTGTCTGCTATTGATGACCGTTCCTCTCTCCCTTTCAGGAGGGTTGGAGGAAGGGAACACAAACTGAGTGGTTAGCTGCTTATTATTCTGGTGAAAAATAGAGACAGCTCCCCTGTTCTTAGGGTTGCTTGGTGTCTGTGCTGTCGATTATGTGGGTTCTGATTTGTTAGCTGTGCAAATCTCCACATGGACCAAACACCTTGCGTCGCCCCGGTAAACACAATTGGCCGTGGGCCCTTTTGTGCGCTGCCCTGGGGGACCCAAGCGACAAGTTCCGGCTGTTGCATGCTGGCCTACTTCCATTTCACAAAGGTTAAGCCATTCTGATTTGCCACTGTTTTTCATCTGGCGCAATCCTCGTGCTTCTGTGAAAACAACACTGTACTGCCTTTGAATCTGCCTATTCAGCTGGGTACTTTTCAGGTCCGACTCAAATGCTTGTCTGGCCAATGCGCGCAATACCCTTCCATCACATGCATTACGTTCTCATAAAAGTCACACCGCCATTGTTCACGTTGCCTCCCACTTATGCTTGCTCGAATTCCACTGCAAAGCTTCCCAGATATTGAATAACACTCATTGCCATCGTAATATGGCCACTCTGTTTACTGAGGCCAGCCTTGGCTGGGCCATGGGAGCCCCTTGTCTCTGTCATCCACACTGACGAATTTTATTGGCTGCTGGTCTTCAATATGTAAATTTACAAAGTACAGGCATTTTTGTCATCTTTTGCCAACGCTATGGATAGGAAATGTTTTCTATGGTGTTGCGGGAAAGGTTTTCCTATGCAGAAATGGAGGGGCTTTTTGTTGCCTTTGGGACGATAGACGCTTTCCCACCCTAAGTGATATGGGTGGCAGCTTCTTCCACCTGCCTGGGCTGCCCTTTGTGCTATTAAGACTATACTTTCAGGGATCATTTCTATAGTTCATAACTGAGGAAATGTGTTCGAAAGTGTCTGGTCTTCGCTAACCACGAGGAAGAGTTGAAGTGTTCAGCTATTGATGACCGTTCCTCTCTCTCCCTTTCAGGAGGGTTGGAGGAAGGGAACACAAACTGAGTGGTTAGCTGCTTATTATTCTGGTGAAAAATAGAGACAGCTCCCCTGTTCTTAGGGTTGCTTGGTGTCTGTGCTGTCGATTATGTGGGTTCTGATTTGTTAGCTGTGCAAATCTCCACATGGACCAAACACCTTGCGTCGCCCCGGTAAACACAATTGGCCGTGGGCCCTTTTGTGCGCTGCCCTGGGGGACCCAAGCGACAAGTTCCGGCTGTTGCATGCTGGCCTACTTCCATTTCACAAAGGTTAAGCCATTCTGATTTGCCACTGTTTTCCATCTGGCGCAATCCTCGTGCTTCTGTGAAAACAACACTGTACTGCCCCTTTGGGGGATTTGAATCTGCCTATTCAGCTGGGTACTTTTCAGGTCCGACTCAAATGCTTGTCTGGCCAATGCGCGCAATACCCTTCCATCACATGCATTACGTTCTCATAAAAGTCACACCGCCATTGTTTACGTTGCCTCCCACTTATGCTTGCTTGAATTCCACTGCAAAGCTTCCCAGATATTGAATAACACTCATTGCCATCGTAATATGGCCACTCTGTTTACTGAGGCCAGCCTTGGCTGGGCCATGGGAGCCCCTTGTCTCTGTCATCCACACTGACGAATTTTATTGGCTGCTGGTCTTCAATATGTAAATTTACAAAGTACAGGCATTTTTGTCATCTTTTGCCAACGCTATGGATAGGAAATGTTTTCTATGGTGTTGCGGGAAAGGTTTTCCTATGCAGAAATGGAGGGGCTTTTTGTTGCCTTTGGGACGATAGACGCTTTCCCACCCTAAGTGATATGGGTGGCAGCTTCTTCCACCTGCCTGGGCTGCCCTTTGTGCTATTAAGACTATACTTTCAGGGATCATTTCTATAGTTCTTAACTGAGGAAATGTGTTCGAAAGTGTCTGGTCTTCGCTAACCACGAGGAAGAGTTGAAGTGTTCTCTTCTGAGCGTGAAGCAAGTGGACAGTGTTGCATTTATGCAGCTGCTGTCTGCTATTGATGACCGTTCCTCTCTCCCTTTCAGGAGGGTTGGAGGAAGGGAACACAAACTGAGTGGTTAGCTGCTTATTATTCTGGTGAAAAATAGAGACAGCTCCCCTGTTCTTAGGGTTGCTTGGTGTCTGTGCTGTCGATTATGTGGGTTCTGATTTGTTAGCTGTGCAAATCTCCACATGGACCAAACACCTTGCGTCGCCCCGGTAAACACAATTGGCCGTGGGCCCTTTTGTGCGCTGCCCTGGGGGACCCAAGCGACAAGTTCCGGCTGTTGCATGCTGGCCTACTTCCATTTCACAAAGGTTAAGCCATTCTGATTTGCCACTGTTTTCCATCTGGCGCAATCCTCGTGCTTCTGTGAAAACAACACTGTACTGCCCCTTTGGGGGATTTGAATCTGCCTATTCAGCTGGGTACTTTTCAGGTCCGACTCAAATGCTTGTCTGGCCAATGCGCGCAATACCCTTCCATCACATGCATTACGTTCTCATAAAAGTCACACCGCCATTGTTCACGTTGCCTCCCACTTATGCTTGCTCGAATTCCACTGCAAAGCTTCCCAGATATTGAATAACACTCATTGCCATCGTAATATGGCCACTCTGTTTACTGAGGCCAGCCTTGGCTGGGCCATGGGAGCCCCTTGTCTCTGTCATCCACACTGACAAATTTTATTGGCTGCTGGTCTTCAATATGTAAATTTACAAAGTACAGGCATTTTTGTCATCTTTTGCCAACGCTATGGAAAGGAAAGGTTTTCTATGGGGTTGCGGGAAAGGTTTTCCTATGCAGAAATGGGGGGGCTTTTTGTTGCCTTTGGGACGATAGATGCTTTCCCACCCTAAGTGAGATGGGTGGCAGCTTCTTCCACCTGCCTGGGCTGCCCTTTGTGCTATTAAGACTATACTTTCAGGGATCATTTCTATAGTTCTTAACTGAGGAAATGTGTTCGAAAGTGTCTGGTCTTCGCTAACCACGAGGAAGAGTTGAAGTGTTCTCTTCTGAGCGTGAAGCAAGTGGACAGTGTTGCATTTATGCAGCTGCTGTCTGCTATTGATGACCGTTCCTCTCTCCCTTTCAGGAGGGTTGGAGGAAGGGAACACAAACTGAGTGGTTAGCTGCTTATTATTCTGGTGAAAAATAGAGACAGCTCCCCTGTTCTTAGGGTTGCTTGGTGTCTGTGCTGTCGATTATGTGGGTTCTGATTTGTTAGCTGTGCAAATCTCCACATGGACCAAACACCTTGCGTCGCCCCGGTAAACACAATTGGCCGTGGGCCCTTTTGTGCGCTGCCCTGGGGGACCCAAGCGACAAGTTCCGGCTGTTGCATGCTGGCCTACTTCCATTTCACAAAGGTTAAGCCATTCTGATTTGCCACTGTTTTTCATCTGGCGCAATCCTCGTGCTTCTGTGAAAACAACACTGTACTGCCTTTGAATCTGCCTATTCAGCTGGGTACTTTTCAGGTCCGACTCAAATGCTTGTCTGGCCAATGCGCGCAATACCCTTCCATCACATGCATTACGTTCTCATAAAAGTCACACCGCCATTGTTCACGTTGCCTCCCACTTATGCTTGCTCGAATTCCACTGCAAAGCTTCCCAGATATTGAATAACACTCATTGCCATCGTAATATGGCCACTCTGTTTACTGAGGCCAGCCTTGGCTGGGCCATGGGAGCCCCTTGTCTCTGTCATCCACACTGACGAATTTTATTGGCTGCTGGTTTTCAATATGTAAATTTACAAAGTACAGGCATTTTTGTCATCTTTTGCCAACGCTATGGAAAGGAAAGGTTTTCTATGGGGTTGCGGGAAAGGTTTTCCTATGCAGAAATGGGGGGCTTTTTGTTGCCTTTGGGACGATAGATGCTTTCCCACCCTAAGTGAGATGGGTGGCAGCTTCTTCCACCTACCTGGGCTGCCCTTTGTGCTATTAAGACTATACTTTCAGGGATCATTTCTATAGTTTTTAACTGAGGAAATGTGTTCGAAAGTGTCTGGTCTTCGCTAACCACGAGGAAGAGTTGAAGTGTTCTCTTCTGAGCGTGAAGCAAGTGGACAGTGTTGCATTTATGCAGCTGCTGTCTGCTATTGATGACCGTTCCTCTCTCCCTTTCAGGAGGGTTGGAGGAAGGGAACACAAACTGAGTGGTTAGCTGCTTATTATTCTGGTGAAAAATAGAGACAGCTCCCCTGTTCTTAGGGTTGCTTGGTGTCTGTGCTGTCGATTATGTGGGTTCTGATTTGTTAGCTGTGCAAATCTCCACATGGACCAAACACCTTGCGTCTCCCCGGTAAACACAATTGGCCGTGGGCCCTTTTGTGCGCTGCCCTGGGGGACCCAAGCGACAAGTTCCGGCTGTTGCATGCTGGCCTACTTCCATTTCACAAAGGTTAAGCCATTCTGATTTGCCACTGTTTTTCATCTGGCGCAATCCTCGTGCTTCTGTGAAAACAACACTGTACTGCCTTTGAATCTGCCTATTCAGCTGGGTACTTTTCAGGTCCGACTCAAATGCTTGTCTGGCCAATGCGCGCAATACCCTTCCATCACATGCATTACGTTCTCATAAAAGTCACACCGCCATTGTTCACGTTGCCTCCCACTTATGCTTGCTCGAATTCCACTGCAAAGCTTCCCAGATATTGAATAACACTCATTGCCATCGTAATATGGCCACTCTGTTTACTGAGGCCAGCCTTGGCTGGGCCATGGGAGCCCCTTGTCTCTGTCATCCACACTGACGAATTTTATTGGCTGCTGGTCTTCAATATGTAAATTTACAAAGTACAGGCATTTTTGTCATCTTTTGCCAACGCTATGGATAGGAAATGTTTTCTATGGTTTTGCGGGAAAGGTTTTCCTATGCAGAAATGGAGGGGCTTTTTGTTGCCTTTGGGACGATAGACGCTTTCCCACCCTAAGTGATATGGGTGGCAGCTTCTTCCACCTGCCTGGGCTGCCCTTTGTGCTATTAAGACTATACTTTCAGGGATCATTTCTATAGTTCATAACTGAGGAAATGTGTTCGAAAGTGTCTGGTCTTCGCTAACCACGAGGAAGAGTTGAAGTGTTCAGCTATTGATGACCGTTCCTCTCTCTCCCTTTCAGGAGGGTTGGAGGAAGGGAACACAAACTGAGTGGTTAGCTGCTTATTATTCTGGTGAAAAATAGAGACAGCTCCCCTGTTCTTAGGGTTGCTTGGTGTCTGTGCTGTCGATTATGTGGGTTCTGATTTGTTAGCTGTGCAAATCTCCACATGGACCAAACACCTTGCGTCGCCCCGGTAAACACAATTGGCCGTGGGCCCTTTTGTGCGCTGCCCTGGGGGACCCAAGCGACAAGTTCCGGCTGTTGCATGCTGGCCTACTTCCATTTCACAAAGGTTAAGCCATTCTGATTTGCCACTGTTTTCCATCTGGCGCAATCCTCGTGCTTCTGTGAAAACAACACTGTACTGCCCCTTTGGGGGATTTGAATCTGCCTATTCAGCTGGGTACTTTTCAGGTCTGACTCAAATGCTTGTCTGGCCAATGCGCGCAATACCCTTCCATCACATGCATTACGTTCTCATAAAAGTCACACCGCCATTGTTCACGTTGCCTCCCACTTATGCTTGCTCGAATTCCACTGCAAAGCTTCCCAGATATTGAATAACACTCATTGCCATCGTAATATGGCCACTCTGTTTACTGAGGCCAGCCTTGGCTGGGCCATGGGAGCCCCTTGTCTCTGTCATCCACACTGACGAATTTTATTGGCTGCTGGTCTTCAATATGTAAATTTACAAAGTACAGGCATTTTTGTCATCTTTTGCCAACGCTATGGATAGGAAATGTTTTCTATGGTGTTGCGGGAAAGGTTTTCCTATGCAGAAATGGAGGGGCTTTTTGTTGCCTTTGGGACGATAGACGCTTTCCCACCCTAAGTGATATGGGTGGCAGCTTCTTCCACCTGCCTGGGCTGCCCTTTGTGCTATTAAGACTATACTTTCAGGGATCATTTCTATAGTTCTTAACTGAGGAAATGTGTTCGAAAGTGTCTGGTCTTTGCTAACCACGAGGAAGAGTTGAAGTGTTCTCTTCTGAGCGTGAAGCAAGTGGACAGTGTTGCATTTATGCAGCTGCTGTCTGCTATTGATGACCGTTCCTCTCTCCCTTTCAGGAGGGTTGGAGGAAGGGAACACAAACTGAGTGGTTAGCTGCTTATTATTCTGGTGAAAAATAGAGACAGCTCCCCTGTTCTTAGGGTTGCTTGATGTCTGTGCTGTCGATTATGTGGGTTCTGATTTGTTAGCTGTGCAAATCTCCACATGGACCAAACACCTTGCGTCGCCCCGGTAAACACAATTGGCCGTGGGCCCTTTTGTGCGCTGCCCTGGGGGACCCAAGCGACAAGTTCCGGCTGTTGCATGCTGGCCTACTTCCATTTCACAAAGGTTAAGCCATTCTGATTTGCCACTGTTTTCCATCTGGCGCAATCCTCGTGCTTCTGTGAAAACAACACTGTACTGCCCCTTTGGGGGATTTGAATCTGCCTATTCAGCTGGGTACTTTTCAGGTCCGACTCAAATGCTTGTCTGGCCAATGCGCGCAATACCCTTCCATCACATGCATTACGTTCTCATAAAAGTCACACCGCCATTGTTCACGTTGCCTCCCACTTATGCTTGCTCGAATTCCACTGCAAAGCTTCCCAGATATTGAATAACACTCATTGCCATCGTAATATGGCCACTCTGTTTACTGAGGCCAGCCTTGGCTGGGCCATGGGAGCCCCTTGTCTCTGTCATCCACACTGACAAATTTTATTGGCTGCTGGTCTTCAATATGTAAATTTACAAAGTACAGGCATTTTTGTCATCTTTTGCCAACGCTATGGAAAGGAAAGGTTTTCTATGGGGTTGCGGGAAAGGTTTTCCTATGCAGAAATGGGGGGGCTTTTTGTTGCCTTTGGGACGATAGATGCTTTCCCACCCTAAGTGAGATGGGTGGCAGCTTCTTCCACCTGCCTGGGCTGCCCTTTGTGCTATTAAGACTATACTTTCAGGGATCATTTCTATAGTTCTTAACTGAGGAAATGTGTTCGCTAACCACGAGGAAGAGTTGAAGTGTTCTCTTCTGAGCGTGAAGCAAGTGGACAGTGTTGCATTTATGCAGCTGCTGTCTGCTATTGATGACCGTTCCTCTCTCCCTTTCAGGAGGGTTGGAGGAAGGGAACACAAACTGAGTGGTTAGCTGCTTATTATTCTGGTGAAAAATAGAGACAGCTCCCCTGTTCTTAGGGTTGCTTGGTGTCTGTGCTGTCGATTATGTGGGTTCTGATTTGTTAGCTGTGCAAATCTCCACATGGACCAAACACCTTGCGTCGCCCCGGTAAACACAATTGGCCGTGGGCCCTTTTGTGCGCTGCCCTGGGGGACCCAAGCGACAAGTTCCGGCTGTTGCATGCTGGCCTACTTCCATTTCACAAAGGTTAAGCCATTCTGATTTGCCACTGTTTTCCATCTGGCGCAATCCTCGTGCTTCTGTGAAAACAACACTGTACTGCCCCTTTGGGGGATTTGAATCTGCCTATTCAGCTGGGTACTTTTCAGGTCCGACTCAAATGCTTGTCTGGCCAATGCGCGCAATACCCTTCCATCACATGCATTACGTTCTCATAAAAGTCACACCGCCATTGTTCACGTTGCCTCCCACTTATGCTTGCTCGAATTCCACTGCAAAGCTTCCCAGATATTGAATAACACTCATTGCCATCGTAATATGGCCACTCTGTTTACTGAGGCCAGCCTTGGCTGGGCCATGGGAGCCCCTTGTCTCTGTCATCCACACTGACAAATTTTATTGGCTGCTGGTCTTCAATATGTAAATTTACAAAGTACAGGCATTTTTGTCATCTTTTGCCAACGCTATGGAAAGGAAAGGTTTTCTATGGGGTTGCGGGAAAGGTTTTCCTATGCAGAAATGGGGGGGCTTTTTGTTGCCTTTGGGACGATAGATGCTTTCCCACCCTAAGTGAGATGGGTGGCAGCTTCTTCCACCTGCCTGGGCTGCCCTTTGTGCTATTAAGACTATACTTTCAGGGATCATTTCTATAGTTCTTAACTGAGGAAATGTGTTCGAAAGTGTCTGGTCTTCGCTAACCACGAGGAAGAGTTGAAGTGTTCTCTTCTGAGCGTGAAGCAAGTGGACAGTGTTGCATTTATGCAGCTGCTGTCTGCTATTGATGACCGTTCCTCTCTCCCTTTCAGGAGGGTTGGAGGAAGGGAACACAAACTGAGTGGTTAGCTGCTTATTATTCTGGTGAAAAATAGAGACAGCTCCCCTGTTCTTAGGGTTGCTTGGTGTCTGTGCTGTCGATTATGTGGGTTCTGATTTGTTAGCTGTGCAAATCTCCACATGGACCAAACACCTTGCGTCGCCCCGGTAAACACAATTGGCCGTGGGCCCTTTTGTGCGCTGCCCTGGGGGACCCAAGCGACAAGTTCCGGCTGTTGCATGCTGGCCTACTTCCATTTCACAAAGGTTAAGCCATTCTGATTTGCCACTGTTTTTCATCTGGCGCAATCCTCGTGCTTCTGTGAAAACAACACTGTACTGCCTTTGAATCTGCCTATTCAGCTGGGTACTTTTCAGGTCCGACTCAAATGCTTGTCTGGCCAATGCGCGCAATACCCTTCCATCACATGCATTACGTTCTCATAAAAGTCACACCGCCATTGTTCACGTTGCCTCCCACTTATGCTTGCTCGAATTCCACTGCAAAGCTTCCCAGATATTGAATAACACTCATTGCCATCGTAATATGGCCACTCTGTTTACTGAGGCCAGCCTTGGCTGGGCCATGGGAGCCCCTTGTCTCTGTCATCCACACTGACGAATTTTATTGGCTGCTGGTTTTCAATATGTAAATTTACAAAGTACAGGCATTTTTGTCATCTTTTGCCAACGCTATGGAAAGGAAAGGTTTTCTATGGGGTTGCGGGAAAGGTTTTCCTATGCAGAAATGGGGGGCTTTTTGTTGCCTTTGGGACGATAGATGCTTTCCCACCCTAAGTGAGATGGGTGGCAGCTTCTTCCACCTACCTGGGCTGCCCTTTGTGCTATTAAGACTATACTTTCAGGGATCATTTCTATAGTTTTTAACTGAGGAAATGTGTTCGAAAGTGTCTGGTCTTCGCTAACCACGAGGAAGAGTTGAAGTGTTCTCTTCTGAGCGTGAAGCAAGTGGACAGTGTTGCATTTATGCAGCTGCTGTCTGCTATTGATGACCGTTCCTCTCTCCCTTTCAGGAGGGTTGGAGGAAGGGAACACAAACTGAGTGGTTAGCTGCTTATTATTCTGGTGAAAAATAGAGACAGCTCCCCTGTTCTTAGGGTTGCTTGGTGTCTGTGCTGTCGATTATGTGGGTTCTGATTTGTTAGCTGTGCAAATCTCCACATGGACCAAACACCTTGCGTCTCCCCGGTAAACACAATTGGCCGTGGGCCCTTTTGTGCGCTGCCCTGGGGGACCCAAGCGACAAGTTCCGCCTGTTGCATGCTGGCCTACTTCCATTTCACAAAGGTTAAGCCATTCTGATTTGCCACTGTTTTTCATCTGGCGCAATCCTCGTGCTTCTGTGAAAACAACACTGTACTGCCTTTGAATCTGCCTATTCAGCTGGGTACTTTTCAGGTCCGACTCAAATGCTTGTCTGGCCAATGCGCGCAATACCCTTCCATCACATGCATTACGTTCTCATAAAAGTCACACCGCCATTGTTCACGTTGCCTCCCACTTATGCTTGCTCGAATTCCACTGCAAAGCTTCCCAGATATTGAATAACACTCATTGCCATCGTAATATGGCCACTCTGTTTACTGAGGCCAGCCTTGGCTGGGCCATGGGAGCCCCTTGTCTCTGTCATCCACACTGACGAATTTTATTGGCTGCTGGTCTTCAATATGTAAATTTACAAAGTACAGGCATTTTTGTCATCTTTTGCCAACGCTATGGATAGGAAATGTTTTCTATGGTTTTGCGGGAAAGGTTTTCCTATGCAGAAATGGAGGGGCTTTTTGTTGCCTTTGGGACGATAGACGCTTTCCCACCCTAAGTGATATGGGTGGCAGCTTCTTCCACCTGCCTGGGCTGCCCTTTGTGCTATTAAGACTATACTTTCAGGGATCATTTCTATAGTTCATAACTGAGGAAATGTGTTCGAAAGTGTCTGGTCTTCGCTAACCACGAGGAAGAGTTGAAGTGTTCAGCTATTGATGACCGTTCCTCTCTCTCCCTTTCAGGAGGGTTGGAGGAAGGGAACACAAACTGAGTGGTTAGCTGCTTATTATTCTGGTGAAAAATAGAGACAGCTCCCCTGTTCTTAGGGTTGCTTGGTGTCTGTGCTGTCGATTATGTGGGTTCTGATTTGTTAGCTGTGCAAATCTCCACATGGACCAAACACCTTGCGTCGCCCCGGTAAACACAATTGGCCGTGGGCCCTTTTGTGCGCTGCCCTGGGGGACCCAAGCGACAAGTTCCGGCTGTTGCATGCTGGCCTACTTCCATTTCACAAAGGTTAAGCCATTCTGATTTGCCACTGTTTTCCATCTGGCGCAATCCTCGTGCTTCTGTGAAAACAACACTGTACTGCCCCTTTGGGGGATTTGAATCTGCCTATTCAGCTGGGTACTTTTCAGGTCTGACTCAAATGCTTGTCTGGCCAATGCGCGCAATACCCTTCCATCACATGCATTACGTTCTCATAAAAGTCACACCGCCATTGTTCACGTTGCCTCCCACTTATGCTTGCTCGAATTCCACTGCAAAGCTTCCCAGATATTGAATAACACTCATTGCCATCGTAATATGGCCACTCTGTTTACTGAGGCCAGCCTTGGCTGGGCCATGGGAGCCCCTTGTCTCTGTCATCCACACTGACGAATTTTATTGGCTGCTGGTCTTCAATATGTAAATTTACAAAGTACAGGCATTTTTGTCATCTTTTGCCAACGCTATGGATAGGAAATGTTTTCTATGGTGTTGCGGGAAAGGTTTTCCTATGCAGAAATGGAGGGGCTTTTTGTTGCCTTTGGGACGATAGACGCTTTCCCACCCTAAGTGATATGGGTGGCAGCTTCTTCCACCTGCCTGGGCTGCCCTTTGTGCTATTAAGACTATACTTTCAGGGATCATTTCTATAGTTCTTAACAGAGGAAATGTGTTCGAAAGTGTCTGGTCTTCGCTAACTACGAGGAAGAGTTGAAGTGTTCTCTTCTGAGCGTGAAGCAAGTGGACAGTGTTGCATTTATGCAGCTGCTGTCTGCTATTGATGACCGTTCCTCTCTCCCTTTTAGGAGGGTTGGAGGAAGGGAACACAAACTGAGTGGTTAGCTGCTTATTATTCTGGTGAAAAATAGAGACAGCTCCCCTGTTCTTAGGGTTGCTTGGTGTCTGTGCTGTCGATTATGTGGGTTCTGATTTGTTAGCTGTGCAAATCTCCACATGGACCAAACACCTTGCGTCGCCCCGGTAAACACAATTGGCCGTGGGCCCTTTTGTGCGCTGCCCTGGGGGACCCAAGCGACAAGTTCCGGCTGTTGCATGCTGGCCTACTTCCATTTCACAAAGGTTAAGCCATTCTGATTTGCCACTGTTTTCCATCTGGCGCAATCCTCGTGCTTCTGTGAAAACAACACTGTACTGCCCCTTTGGGGGATTTGAATCTGCCTATTCAGCTGGGTACTTTTCAGGTCCGACTCAAATGCTTGTCTGGCCAATGCGCGCAATACCCTTCCATCACATGCATTACGTTCTCATAAAAGTCACACCGCCATTGTTCACGTTGCCTCCCACTTATGCTTGCTCGAATTCCACTGCAAAGCTTCCCAGATATTGAATAACACTCATTGCCATCGTAATATGGCCACTCTGTTTACTGAGGCCAGCCTTGGCTGGGCCATGGGAGCCCCTTGTCTCTGTCATCCACACTGACGAATTTTATTGGCTGCTGGTTTTCAATATGCAAATTTACAAAGTACAGGCATTTTTGTCATCTTTTGCCAACGCTATGGAAAGGAAAGGTTTTCTATGGGGTTGCGGGAAAGGTTTTCCTATGCAGAAATGGGGGGCTTTTTGTTGCCTTTGGGACGATAGATGCTTTCCCACCCTAAGTGAGATGGGTGGCAGCTTCTTCCACCTGCCTGGGCTGCCCTTTGTGCTATTAAGACTATACTTTCAGGGATCATTTCTATAGTTCATAACTGAGGAAATGTGTTCGAAAGTGTCTGGTCTTCGCTAACCACGAGGAAGAGTTGAAGTGTTCAGCTATTGATGACCGTTCCTCTCTCTCCCTTTCAGGAGGGTTGGAGGAAGGGAACACAAACTGAGTGGTTAGCTGCTTATTATTCTGGTGAAAAATAGAGACAGCTCCCCTGTTCTTAGGGTTGCTTGGTGTCTGTGCTGTCGATTATGTGGGTTCTGATTTGTTAGCTGTGCAAATCTCCACATGGACCAAACACCTTGCGTCGCCCCGGTAAACACAATAGGCCGTGGGCCCTTTTGTGCGCTGCCCTGGGGGACCCAAGCGACAAGTTCCGGCTGTTGCATGCTGGCCTACTTCCATTTCACAAAGGTTAAGCCATTCTGATTTGCCACTGTTTTCCATCTGGCGCAATCCTCGTGCTTCTGTGAAAACAACACTGTACTGCCCCTTTGGGGGATTTGAATCTGCCTATTCAGCTGGGTACTTTTCAGGTCTGACTCAAATGCTTGTCTGGCCAATGCGCGCAATACCCTTCCATCACATGCATTACGTTCTCATAAAAGTCACACCGCCATTGTTCACGTTGCCTCCCACTTATGCTTGCTCGAATTCCACTGCAAAGCTTCCCAGATATTGAATAACACTCATTGCCATCGTAATATGGCCACTCTGTTTACTGAGGCCAGCCTTGGCTGGGCCATGGGAGCCCCTTGTCTCTGTCATCCACACTGACGAATTTTATTGGCTGCTGGTCTTCAATATGTAAATTTACAAAGTACAGGCATTTTTGTCATCTTTTGCCAACGCTATGGATAGGAAATGTTTTCTATGGTGTTGCGGGAAAGGTTTTCCTATGCAGAAATGGAGGGGCTTTTTGTTGCCTTTGGGACGATAGACGCTTTCCCACCCTAAGTGATATGGGTGGCAGCTTCTTCCACCTGCCTGGGCTGCCCTTTGTGCTATTAAGACTATACTTTCAGGGATCATTTCTATAGTTCTTAACTGAGGAAATGTGTTCGAAAGTGTCTGGTCTTCGCTAACCACGAGGAAGAGTTGAAGTGTTCTCTTCTGAGCGTGAAGCAAGTGGACAGTGTTGCATTTATGCAGCTGCTGTCTGCTATTGATGACCGTTCCTCTCTCCCTTTCAGGAGGGTTGGAGGAAGGGAACACAAACTGAGTGGTTAGCTGCTTATTATTCTGGTGAAAAATAGAGACAGCTCCCCTGTTCTTAGGGTTGCTTGGTGTCTGTGCTGTCGATTATGTGGGTTCTGATTTGTTAGCTGTGCAAATCTCCAAATGGACCAAACACCTTGCGTCGCCCCGGTAAACACAATTGGCCGTGGGCCCTTTTGTGCGCTGCCCTGGGGGACCCAAGCGACAAGTTCCGGCTGTTGCATGCTGGCCTACTTCCATTTCACAAAGGTTAAGCCATTCTGATTTGCCACTGTTTTCCATCTGGCGCAATCCTCGTGCTTCTGTGAAAACAACACTGTACTGCCCCTTTGGGGGATTTGAATCTGCCTATTCAGCTGGGTACTTTTCAGGTCCGACTCAAATGCTTGTCTGGCCAATGCGCGCAATACCCTTCCATCACATGCATTACGTTCTCATAAAAGTCACACCGCCATTGTTCACGTTGCCTCCCACTTATGCTTGCTCGAATTCCACTGCAAAGCTTCCCAGATATTGAATAACACTCATTGCCATCGTAATATGGCCACTCTGTTTACTGAGGCCAGCCTTGGCTGGGCCATGGGAGCCCCTTGTCTCTGTCATCCACACTGACAAATTTTATTGGCTGCTGGTCTTCAATATGTAAATTTACAAAGTACAGGCATTTTTGTCATCTTTTGCCAACGCTATGGAAAGGAAAGGTTTTCTATGGGGTTGCGGGAAAGGTTTTCCTATGCAGAAATGGGGGGGCTTTTTGTTGCCTTTGGGACGATAGATGCTTTCCCACCCTAAGTGAGATGGGTGGCAGCTTCTTCCACCTGCCTGGGCTGCCCTTTGTGCTATTAAGACTATACTTTCAGGGATCATTTCTATAGTTCTTAACTGAGGAAATGTGTTCGAAAGTGTCTGCTCTTCGCTAACCACGAGGAAGAGTTGAAGTGTTCTCTTCTGAGCGTGAAGCAAGTGGACAGTGTTGCATTTATGCAGCTGCTGTCTGCTATTGATGACCGTTCCTCTCTCCCTTTCAGGAGGGTTGGAGGAAGGGAACACAAACTGAGTGGTTAGCTGCTTATTATTCTGGTGAAAAATAGAGACAGCTCCCCTGTTCTTAGGGTTGCTTGGTGTCTGTGCTGTCGATTATGTGGGTTCTGATTTGTTAGCTGTGCAAATCTCCACATGGACCAAACACCTTGCGTCGCCCCGGTAAACACAATTGGCCGTGGGCCCTTTTGTGCGCTGCCCTGGGGGACCCAAGCGACAAGTTCCGGCTGTTGCATGCTGGCCTACTTCCATTTCACAAAGGTTAAGCCATTCTGATTTGCCACTGTTTTTCATCTGGCGCAATCCTCGTGCTTCTGTGAAAACAACACTGTACTGCCTTTGAATCTGCCTATTCAGCTGGGTACTTTTCAGGTCCGACTCAAATGCTTGTCTGGCCAATGCGCGCAATACCCTTCCATCACATGCATTACGTTCTCATAAAAGTCACACCGCCATTGTTCACGTTGCCTCCCACTTATGCTTGCTCGAATTCCACTGCAAAGCTTCCCAGATATTGAATAACACTCATTGCCATCGTAATATGGCCACTCTGTTTACTGAGGCCAGCCTTGGCTGGGCCATGGGAGCCCCTTGTCTCTGTCATCCACACTGACGAATTTTATTGGCTGCTGGTTTTCAATATGTAAATTTACAAAGTACAGGCATTTTTGTCATCTTTTGCCAACGCTATGGAAAGGAAAGGTTTTCTATGGGGTTGCGGGAAAGGTTTTCCTATGCAGAAATGGGGGGCTTTTTGTTGCCTTTGGGACGATAGATGCTTTCCCACCCTAAGTGAGATGGGTGGCAGCTTCTTCCACCTACCTGGGCTGCCCTTTGTGCTATTAAGACTATACTTTCAGGGATCATTTCTATAGTTTTTAACTGAGGAAATGTGTTCGAAAGTGTCTGGTCTTCGCTAACCACGAGGAAGAGTTGAAGTGTTCTCTTCTGAGCGTGAAGCAAGTGGACAGTGTTGCATTTATGCAGCTGCTGTCTGCTATTGATGACCGTTCCTCTCTCCCTTTCAGGAGGGTTGGAGGAAGGGAACACAAACTGAGTGGTTAGCTGCTTATTATTCTGGTGAAAAATAGAGACAGCTCCCCTGTTCTTAGGGTTGCTTGGTGTCTGTGCTGTCGATTATGTGGGTTCTGATTTGTTAGCTGTGCAAATCTCCACATGGACCAAACACCTTGCGTCTCCCCGGTAAACACAATTGGCCGTGGGCCCTTTTGTGCGCTGCCCTGGGGGACCCAAGCGACAAGTTCCGCCTGTTGCATGCTGGCCTACTTCCATTTCACAAAGGTTAAGCCATTCTGATTTGCCACTGTTTTTCATCTGGCGCAATCCTCGTGCTTCTGTGAAAACAACACTGTACTGCCTTTGAATCTGCCTATTCAGCTGGGTACTTTTCAGGTCCGACTCAAATGCTTGTCTGGCCAATGCGCGCAATACCCTTCCATCACATGCATTACGTTCTCATAAAAGTCACACCGCCATTGTTCACGTTGCCTCCCACTTATGCTTGCTCGAATTCCACTGCAAAGCTTCCCAGATATTGAATAACACTCATTGCCATCGTAATATGGCCACTCTGTTTACTGAGGCCAGCCTTGGCTGGGCCATGGGAGCCCCTTGTCTCTGTCATCCACACTGACGAATTTTATTGGCTGCTGGTCTTCAATATGTAAATTTACAAAGTACAGGCATTTTTGTCATCTTTTGCCAACGCTATGGATAGGAAATGTTTTCTATGGTTTTGCGGGAAAGGTTTTCCTATGCAGAAATGGAGGGGCTTTTTGTTGCCTTTGGGACGATAGACGCTTTCCCACCCTAAGTGATATGGGTGGCAGCTTCTTCCACCTGCCTGGGCTGCCCTTTGTGCTATTAAGACTATACTTTCAGGGATCATTTCTATAGTTCATAACTGAGGAAATGTGTTCGAAAGTGTCTGGTCTTCGCTAACCACGAGGAAGAGTTGAAGTGTTCAGCTATTGATGACCGTTCCTCTCTCTCCCTTTCAGGAGGGTTGGAGGAAGGGAACACAAACTGAGTGGTTAGCTGCTTATTATTCTGGTGAAAAATAGAGACAGCTCCCCTGTTCTTAGGGTTGCTTGGTGTCTGTGCTGTCGATTATGTGGGTTCTGATTTGTTAGCTGTGCAAATCTCCACATGGACCAAACACCTTGCGTCGCCCCGGTAAACACAATTGGCCGTGGGCCCTTTTGTGCGCTGCCCTGGGGGACCCAAGCGACAAGTTCCGGCTGTTGCATGCTGGCCTACTTCCATTTCACAAAGGTTAAGCCATTCTGATTTGCCACTGTTTTCCATCTGGCGCAATCCTCGTGCTTCTGTGAAAACAACACTGTACTGCCCCTTTGGGGGATTTGAATCTGCCTATTCAGCTGGGTACTTTTCAGGTCTGACTCAAATGCTTGTCTGGCCAATGCGCGCAATACCCTTCCATCACATGCATTACGTTCTCATAAAAGTCACACCGCCATTGTTCACGTTGCCTCCCACTTATGCTTGCTCGAATTCCACTGCAAAGCTTCCCAGATATTGAATAACACTCATTGCCATCGTAATATGGCCACTCTGTTTACTGAGGCCAGCCTTGGCTGGGCCATGGGAGCCCCTTGTCTCTGTCATCCACACTGACGAATTTTATTGGCTGCTGGTCTTCAATATGTAAATTTACAAAGTACAGGCATTTTTGTCATCTTTTGCCAACGCTATGGATAGGAAATGTTTTCTATGGTGTTGCGGGAAAGGTTTTCCTATGCAGAAATGGAGGGGCTTTTTGTTGCCTTTGGGACGATAGACGCTTTCCCACCCTAAGTGATATGGGTGGCAGCTTCTTCCACCTGCCTGGGCTGCCCTTTGTGCTATTAAGACTATACTTTCAGGGATCATTTCTATAGTTCTTAACTGAGGAAATGTGTTCGAAAGTGTCTGGTCTTCGCTAACTACGAGGAAGAGTTGAAGTGTTCTCTTCTGAGCGTGAAGCAAGTGGACAGTGTTGCATTTATGCAGCTGCTGTCTGCTATTGATGACCGTTCCTCTCTCCCTTTCAGGAGGGTTGGAGGAAGGGAACACAAACTGAGTGGTTAGCTGCTTATTATTCTGGTGAAAAATAGAGACAGCTCCCCTGTTCTTAGGGTTGCTTGGTGTCTGTGCTGTCGATTATGTGGGTTCTGATTTGTTAGCTGTGCAAATCTCCACATGGACCAAACACCTTGCGTCGCCCCGGTAAACACAATTGGCCGTGGGCCCTTTTGTGCGCTGCCCTGGGGGACCCAAGCGACAAGTTCCGGCTGTTGCATGCTGGCCTACTTCCATTTCACAAAGGTTAAGCCATTCTGATTTGCCACTGTTTTCCATCTGGCGCAATCCTCGTGCTTCTGTGAAAACAACACTGTACTGCCCCTTTGGGGGATTTGAATCTGCCTATTCAGCTGGGTACTTTTCAGGTCCGACTCAAATGCTTGTCTGGCCAATGCGCGCAATACCCTTCCATCACATGCATTACGTTCTCATAAAAGTCACACCGCCATTGTTCACGTTGCCTCCCACTTATGCTTGCTCGAATTCCACTGCAAAGCTTCCCAGATATTGAATAACACTCATTGCCATCGTAATATGGCCACTCTGTTTACTGAGGCCAGCCTTGGCTGGGCCATGGGAGCCCCTTGTCTCTGTCATCCACACTGACAAATTTTATTGGCTGCTGGTCTTCAATATGTAAATTTACAAAGTACAGGCATTTTTGTCATCTTTTGCCAACGCTATGGAAAGGAAAGGTTTTCTATGGGGTTGCGGGAAAGGTTTTCCTATGCAGAAATGGGGGGGCTTTTTGTTGCCTTTGGGAAGATAGATGCTTTCCCACCCTAAGTGAGATGGGTGGCAGCTTCTTCCACCTGCCTGGGCTGCCCTTTGTGCTATTAAGACTATACTTTCAGGGATCATTTCTATAGTTCTTAACTGAGGAAATGTGTTCGAAAGTGTCTGGTCTTCGCTAACCACGAGGAAGAGTTGAAGTGTTCTCTTCTGAGCGTGAAGCAAGTGGACAGTGTTGCATTTATGCAGCTGCTGTCTGCTATTGATGACCGTTCCTCTCTCCCTTTCAGGAGGGTTGGAGGAAGGGAACACAAACTGAGTGGTTAGCTGCTTATTATTCTGGTGAAAAATAGAGACAGCTCCCCTGTTCTTAGGGTTGCTTGGTGTCTGTGCTGTCGATTATGTGGGTTCTGATTTGTTAGCTGTGCAAATCTCCACATGGACCAAACACCTTGCGTCGCCCCGGTAAACACAATTGGCCGTGGGCCCTTTTGTGCGCTGCCCTGGGGGACCCAAGCGACAAGTTCCGGCTGTTGCATGCTGGCCTACTTCCATTTCACAAAGGTTAAGCCATTCTGATTTGCCACTGTTTTTCATCTGGCGCAATCCTCGTGCTTCTGTGAAAACAACACTGTACTGCCTTTGAATCTGCCTATTCAGCTGGGTACTTTTCAGGTCCGACTCAAATGCTTGTCTGGCCAATGCGCGCAATACCCTTCCATCACATGCATTACGTTCTCATAAAAGTCACACCGCCATTGTTCACGTTGCCTCCCACTTATGCTTGCTCGAATTCCACTGCAAAGCTTCCCAGATATTGAATAACACTCATTGCCATCGTAATATGGCCACTCTGTTTACTGAGGCCAGCCTTGGCTGGGCCATGGGAGCCCCTTGTCTCTGTCATCCACACTGACGAATTTTATTGGCTGCTGGTCTTCAATATGTAAATTTACAAAGTACAGGCATTTTTGTCATCTTTTGCCAACGCTATGGATAGGAAATGTTTTCTATGGTGTTGCGGGAAAGGTTTTCCTATGCAGAAATGGAGGGGCTTTTTGTTGCCTTTGGGACGATAGACGCTTTCCCACCCTAAGTGATATGGGTGGCAGCTTCTTCCACCTGCCTGGGCTGCCCTTTGTGCTATTAAGACTATACTTTCAGGGATCATTTCTATAGTTCATAACTGAGGAAATGTGTTCGAAAGTGTCTGGTCTTCGCTAACCACGAGGAAGAGTTGAAGTGTTCAGCTATTGATGACCGTTCCTCTCTCTCCCTTTCAGGAGGGTTGGAGGAAGGGAACACAAACTGAGTGGTTAGCTGCTTATTATTCTGGTGAAAAATAGAGACAGCTCCCCTGTTCTTAGGGTTGCTTGGTGTCTGTGCTGTCGATTATGTGGGTTCTGATTTGTTAGCTGTGCAAATCTCCACATGGACCAAACACCTTGCGTCGCCCCGGTAAACACAATTGGCCGTGGGCCCTTTTGTGCGCTGCCCTGGGGGACCCAAGCGACAAGTTCCGGCTGTTGCATGCTGGCCTACTTCCATTTCACAAAGGTTAAGCCATTCTGATTTGCCACTGTTTTCCATCTGGCGCAATCCTCGTGCTTCTGTGAAAACAACACTGTACTGCCCCTTTGGGGGATTTGAATCTGCCTATTCAGCTGGGTACTTTTCAGGTCTGACTCAAATGCTTGTCTGGCCAATGCGCGCAATACCCTTCCATCACATGCATTACGTTCTCATAAAAGTCACACCGCCATTGTTCACGTTGCCTCCCACTTATGCTTGCTCGAATTCCACTGCAAAGCTTCCCAGATATTGAATAACACTCATTGCCATCGTAATATGGCCACTCTGTTTACTGAGGCCAGCCTTGGCTGGGCCATGGGAGCCCCTTGTCTCTGTCATCCACACTGACGAATTTTATTGGCTGCTGGTCTTCAATATGTAAATTTACAAAGTACAGGCATTTTTGTCATCTTTTGCCAACGCTATGGATAGGAAATGTTTTCTATGGTGTTGCGGGAAAGGTTTTCCTATGCAGAAATGGAGAGGCTTTTTGTTGCCTTTGGGACGATAGACGCTTTCCCACCCTAAGTGATATGGGTGGCAGCTTCTTCCACCTGCCTGGGCTGCCCTTTGTGCTATTAAGACTATACTTTCAGGGATCATTTCTATAGTTCTTAACTGAGGAAATGTGTTCGAAAGTGTCTGGTCTTCGCTAACCACGAGGAAGAGTTGAAGTGTTCTCTTCTGAGGTGAAGCAAGTGGACAGTGTTGCATTTATGCAGCTGCTGTCTGCTATTGATGACCGTTCCTCTCTCCCTTTCAGGAGGGTTGGAGGAAGGGAACACAAACTGAGTGGTTAGCTGCTTATTATTCTGGTGAAAAATAGAGACAGCTCCCCTGTTCTTAGGGTTGCTTGGTGTCTGTGCTGTCGATTATGTGGGTTCTGATTTGTTAGCTGTGCAAATCTCCACATGGACCAAACACCTTGCGTCGCCCCGGTAAACACAATTGGCCGTGGGCCCTTTTGTGCGCTGCCCTGGGGGACCCAAGCGACAAGTTCCGGCTGTTGCATGCTGGCCTACTTCCATTTCACAAAGGTTAAGCCATTCTGATTTGCCACTGTTTTCCATCTGGCGCAATCCTCGTGCTTCTGTGAAAACAACACTGTACTGCCCCTTTGGGGGATTTGAATCTGCCTATTCAGCTGGGTACTTTTCAGGTCCGACTCAAATGCTTGTCTGGCCAATGCGCGCAATACCCTTCCATCACATGCATTACGTTCTCATAAAAGTCACACCGCCATTGTTCACGTTGCCTCCCACTTATGCTTGCTCGAATTCCACTGCAAAGCTTCCCAGATATTGAATAACACTCATTGCCATCGTAATATGGCCACTCTGTTTACTGAGGCCAGCCTTGGCTGGGCCATGGGAGCCCCTTGTCTCTGTCATCCACACTGACAAATTTTATTGGCTGCTGGTCTTCAATATGTAAATTTACAAAGTACAGGCATTTTTGTCATCTTTTGCCAACGCTATGGAAAGGAAAGGTTTTCTATGGGGTTGCGGGAAAGGTTTTCCTATGCAGAAATGGGGGGGCTTTTTGTTGCCTTTGGGACGATAGATGCTTTCCCACCCTAAGTGAGATGGGTGGCAGCTTGCTGCCCTTTGTGCTATTAAGACTATACTTTCAGGGATCATTTCTATAGTTCTTAACTGAGGAAATGTGTTCGAAAGTGTCTGGTCTTCGCTAACCACGAGGAAGAGTTGAAGTGTTCTCTTCTGAGCGTGAAGCAAGTGGACAGTGTTGCATTTATGCAGCTGCTGTCTGCTATTGATGACCGTTCCTCTCTCCCTTTCAGGAGGGTTGGAGGAAGGGAACACAAACTGAGTGGTTAGCTGCTTATTATTCTGGTGAAAAATAGAGACAGCTCCCCTGTTCTTAGGGTTGCTTGGTGTCTGTGCTGTCGATTATGTGGGTTCTGATTTGTTAGCTGTGCAAATCTCCACATGGACCAAACACCTTGCGTCGCCCCGGTAAACACAATTGGCCGTGGGCCCTTTTGTGCGCTGCCCTGGGGGACCCAAGCGACAAGTTCCGGCTGTTGCATGCTGGCCTACTTCCATTTCACAAAGGTTAAGCCATTCTGATTTGCCACTGTTTTTCATCTGGCGCAATCCTCGTGCTTCTGTGAAAACAACACTGTACTGCCTTTGAATCTGCCTATTCAGCTGGGTACTTTTCAGGTCCGACTCAAATGCTTGTCTGGCCAATGCGCGCAATACCCTTCCATCACATGCATTACGTTCTCATAAAAGTCACACCGCCATTGTTCACGTTGCCTCCCACTTATGCTTGCTCGAATTCCACTGCAAAGCTTCCCAGATATTGAATAACACTCATTGCCATCGTAATATGGCCACTCTGTTTACTGAGGCCAGCCTTGGCTGGGCCATGGGAGCCCCTTGTCTCTGTCATCCACACTGACGAATTTTATTGGCTGCTGGTTTTCAATATGTAAATTTACAAAGTACAGGCATTTTTGTCATCTTTTGCCAACGCTATGGAAAGGAAAGGTTTTCTATGGGGTTGCGGGAAAGGTTTTCCTATGCAGAAATGGGGGGGCTTTTTGTTGCCTTTGGGACGATAGATGCTTTCCCACCCTAAGTGAGATGGGTGGCAGCTTCTTCCACCTACCTGGGCTGCCCTTTGTGCTATTAAGACTATACTTTCAGGGATCATTTCTATAGTTCTTAACTGAGGAAATGTGTTCGAAAGTGTCTGGTCTTCGCTAACCACGACGAAGAGTTGAAGTGTTCTCTTCTGAGCGTGAAGCAAGTGGACAGTGTTGCATTTATGCAGCTGCTGTCTGCTATTGATGACCGTTCCTCTCTCCCTTTCAGGAGGGTTGGAGGAAGGGAACACAAACTGAGTGGTTAGCTGCTTATTATTCTGGTGAAAAATAGAGACAGCTCCCCTGTTCTTAGGGTTGCTTGGTGTCTGTGCTGTCGATTATGTGGGTTCTGATTTGTTAGCTGTGCAAATCTCCACATGGACCAAACACCTTGCGTCTCCCCGGTAAACACAATTGGCCGTGGGCCCTTTTGTGCGCTGCCCTGGGGGACCCAAGCGACAAGTTCCGGCTGTTGCATGCTGGCCTACTTCCATTTCACAAAGGTTAAGCCATTCTGATTTGCCACTGTTTTTCATCTGGCGCAATCCTCGTGCTTCTGTGAAAACAACACTGTACTGCCTTTGAATCTGCCTATTCAGCTGGGTACTTTTCAGGTCCGACTCAAATGCTTGTCTGGCCAATGCGCGCAATACCCTTCCATCACATGCATTACGTTCTCATAAAAGTCACACCGCCATTGTTCACGTTGCCTCCCACTTATGCTTGCTCGAATTCCACTGCAAAGCTTCCCAGATATTGAATAACACTCATTGCCATCGTAATATGGCCACTCTGTTTACTGAGGCCAGCCTTGGCTGGGCCATGGGAGCCCCTTGTCTCTGTCATCCACACTGACGAATTTTATTGGCTGCTGGTCTTCAATATGTAAATTTACAAAGTACAGGCATTTTTGTCATCTTTTGCCAACGCTATGGATAGGAAATGTTTTCTATGGTGTTGCGGGAAAGGTTTTCCTATGCAGAAATGGAGGGGCTTTTTGTTGCCTTTGGGACGATAGACGCTTTCCCACCCTAAGTGATATGGGTGGCAGCTTCTTCCACCTGCCTGGGCTGCCCTTTGTGCTATTAAGACTATACTTTCAGGGATCATTTCTATAGTTCATAACTGAGGAAATGTGTTCGAAAGTGTCTGGTCTTCGCTAACCACGAGGAAGAGTTGAAGTGTTCAGCTATTGATGACCGTTCCTCTCTCTCCCTTTCAGGAGGGTTGGAGGAAGGGAACACAAACTGAGTGGTTAGCTGCTTATTATTCTGGTGAAAAATAGAGACAGCTCCCCTGTTCTTAGGGTTGCTTGGTGTCTGTGCTGTCGATTATGTGGGTTCTGATTTGTTAGCTGTGCAAATCTCCACATGGACCAAACACCTTGCGTCGCCCCGGTAAACACAATTGGCCGTGGGCCCTTTTGTGCGCTGCCCTGGGGGACCCAAGCGACAAGTTCCGGCTGTTGCATGCTGGCCTACTTCCATTTCACAAAGGTTAAGCCATTCTGATTTGCCACTGTTTTCCATCTGGCGCAATCCTCGTGCTTCTGTGAAAACAACACTGTACTGCCCCTTTGGGGGATTTGAATCTGCCTATTCAGCTGGGTACTTTTCAGGTCTGACTCAAATGCTTGTCTGGCCAATGCGCGCAATACCCTTCCATCACATGCATTACGTTCTCATAAAAGTCACACCGCCATTGTTCACGTTGCCTCCCACTTATGCTTGCTCGAATTCCACTGCAAAGCTTCCCAGATATTGAATAACACTCATTGCCATCGTAATATGGCCACTCTGTTTACTGAGGCCAGCCTTGGCTGGGCCATGGGAGCCCCTTGTCTCTGTCATCCACACTGACGAATTTTATTGGCTGCTGGTCTTCAATATGTAAATTTACAAAGTACAGGCATTTTTGTCATCTTTTGCCAACGCTATGGATAGGAAATGTTTTCTATGGTGTTGCGGGAAAGGTTTTCCTATGCAGAAATGGAGGGGCTTTTTGTTGCCTTTGGGACGATAGACGCTTTCCCACCCTAAGTGATATGGGTGGCAGCTTCTTCCACCTGCCTGGGCTGCCCTTTGTGCTATTAAGACTATACTTTCAGGGATCATTTCTATAGTTCTTAACTGAGGAAATGTGTTCGAAAGTGTCTGGTCTTCGCTAACCACGAGGAAGAGTTGAAGTGTTCTCTTCTGAGCGTGAAGCAAGTGGACAGTGTTGCATTTATGCAGCTGCTGTCTGCTATTGATGACCGTTCCTCTCTCCCTTTCAGGAGGGTTGGAGGAAGGGAACACAAACTGAGTGGTTAGCTGCTTATTATTCTGGTGAAAAATAGAGACAGCTCCCCTGTTCTTAGGGTTGCTTGGTGTCTGTGCTGTCGATTATGTGGGTTCTGATTTGTTAGCTGTGCAAATCTCCACATGGACCAAACACCTTGCGTCGCCCCGGTAAACACAATTGGCCGTGGGCCCTTTTGTGCGCTGCCCTGGGGGACCCAAGCGACAAGTTCCGGCTGTTGCATGCTGGCCTACTTCCATTTCACAAAGGTTAAGCCATTCTGATTTGCCACTGTTTTCCATCTGGCGCAATCCTCGTGCTTCTGTGAAAACAACACTGTACTGCCCCTTTGGGGGATTTGAATCTGCCTATTCAGCTGGGTACTTTTCAGGTCCGACTCAAATGCTTGTCTGGCCAATGCGCGCAATACCCTTCCATCACATGCATTACGTTCTCATAAAAGTCACACCGCCATTGTTCACGTT